>NC_064628.1:520815649-521124345 GCF_023864275.1 Schistocerca cancellata | reverse complement strand
TATTCGTAATTTGTCAATTTAGTCACCATTTTCAAAAAAATTATAAAAATTTACCTATGGCTTTGTGTTGAGGTGTTAGTGCACCTTTCCTCCCGTACGCACAGCGCAGGCTCTTGTGGTCAGAAGCAACTTTTCACTAACCAGATGCCTGTCTGCACAGCGCCTATCACGTCGTTTGCCATTGTGGACTCGCGCTGTTATTCTTTCAGTATTCAACAGTTCTCCATGTGATAAGCACATGTTTGTTTAGGTACTTTATCTCATAACAGTCCTCTGCTCTACAAACTGAAGATGTTACGGAGAACGAGGAGATAAGGGAATTGTTGGAGCAGTCTTTTGATTCTGAAAGCCCACCTAGTGAATGACTCTTCCAGCGACGGTGGTAATGAGGTAGATGTCGTTCGAAACTTATAAGTTCACGAAGGTGATGATAATGAAGAATCTCTTTACGAAGATGGAGAAAAGTAATTTAGTGCGAATTCTGTTGGGTGTGACCTATTCTTTTCTCGTAATGGGAATAAAATATGGATTATAGCTGCACGAGCTGGAATTTCTGTTGGACGGAGCAAAAACGATGTACTGAAGGAAGACAAGGGACTTACAATTATTCGATTAGGAACCGTGATAGTGAAGAATCTTGTTTAAAGTGTGTATGTGGACTAACAAGGAAGGTGGATATAGATAGGGTGAATATAGAGATGCGTGAAATGAAAAACTTTCTTGGTGTTCTTGTCCTGATTGGAGTTTACAAGTCAAGAAATGAAGATATCAGTCAGCTTTGGATTGCTGAGGATGGTCGACCACTGTTCAATGGAATTATGTTTCGCAACTGCCTCCATGCCATTCTGAGGATATTGCGCTTTGATGATGCGGCAGCCCGACGTGAACCTAGGTCAAGTGACAAATGGGAACCAGTCAGAGAAGGTTTTGAGAGGTGGAAAATTACGCTTATGGATGCCTAAATTCCAGGATGGTGCATGACCACGGATGAACAGTTGGTCACATCTGACGGTCCCTGTCCGTTTCGACAATACGTCCCATCAAAATATGGTAGATCTGGAATAAAGTTCTTGGCTATTTGTGACAGACACTGCTGCAAGATGAAAGTATATTTGGGGAAGGAGGACGAAACCAGAGCTGTGCGACTTGGAGAGAATGTTATGAAAACCCTAAGAAGTCTGGACGTAATATCACCTGTGATAATTTTTTTGTCTCTCGAGTTAGCGCATTATTTGTTGTCAAAAGATCTGAGATTAGGTGGCACTATCTGCCTGCCGATTTCATTACACCTAAAGGATTTGAAGCATAGTCTAAATTATTTGGTTCAAAACCAGATGTTATGATACCCTCCTACGTTCCTAAGGAAAACAAAGTTGTTACTATTCTTAGCTGTCTTCATGACCAACCAACAGTGTCATCATCGCAAGTAAATAAGCCTGAGGTTATTATGACACACAGTGCCACGAAGGGCGGTGTTGTCACCATGGGCCAGAAGACACGATGCTACAGTGTGAAGAGAAAAACAAGGTGCTGATCATTGGTTTTCTTCAACATGGTCGGTGTAAGTGTGATGAATGTATACATTATGTGGAAGATGCTGGCCACCAATAAAAAAATAAGTGAGACGTCGGACATTATCAATACGGGAAAGTAACTAGTAGGGGTAAAGGGGTCAATGAATTCATTAGTAGCACCGGATGCAGAAAGGTCAGTGAAACCACCAGCTAATAAAAGGAGAAGATGAGCGTATTGGATAGAGAAGAAAGATAGAAAAAGTTAAATTACGTGTTATAAGTGCACCAAATCTGTGTGGGTGGAACATTCCGCTATTGTCTGTAGACCCAGGCAAATTTGCAATGAGAATAAAAGCAATTAGTAAAATTACGAAAATTGTGTTTTCTAAAATGTAAACTTTAAATAAATAAAATTATTTTAAATGTATTTATACCGCAAAAGTCATTCTGTCAATTTAAACAACATGGGCTCGAGAGGTCCAACTAATAGGCAACATCATACAGATTTTCTGGTAAGCAGAAGGTTAAACGACCAAAAACCGTTAATTTCACAATAGGTCGGAGGATACTGACGTTGTTGTGCACTGTGGTCAAGAAGGCGAGACAGCCATCTAGTATGGACCGGGAAATGAGCAAGCTGCAGATGTTCTCATCAAACCAGTACCACGTGTTCTGCTTGAAAATCCAAAATCGGGTATTGGACTGTATTAATTACAATTTTTAGAAGCGTAAACATTTGGGAGAAATGTTGAAGTGAAATGTCTGGATTGACATTTGAGTGAAATCTCTGTACTATTTAGATATCTCTGCGTGCAATATCTTCTGTTGTCGCAAGTACACGTTCTAAGAATTACTTTGCGCGTGTGATGTATTAATTTAATTAAAGCATATTACACCATTTTCTTTGAATTTCTACAATACTTTGCTCTTCAGAGGGTAGTGTAGATGCACAGCGTCCCTACCTGAAGCTGCCTCTTTCGCCTTCGTTCCGCAGAAGTACTATTTCTCTAGGTGTGTTGACTGACTGCAAGTTGAACTACATTAGGTTAATACATAACGAGAGTATTGTCTGGGACTTGGGTGCGTTTGTTAAATGGCAAAACGGCAATGGTAATTTCAAATTATGCATGAACGTATAAAGTGATTAATTTTAATGAAGCTGTTCATACTTCTAATAACTCTTCACATGATGTAAATACACCCGAAGTAACCTATAGTTAATTCCATTTGATACACCTACCTTCAAATGTGTAATACTGCTGCAAAGTTTAGTTTTTGAATGCTAATGTATTCACTTTGTGACTATCTAAATCATGTCGTTTACCATTTCCTATGGAAACAAATTGTACGTTGAAAGCTTTTACCGTTCTGCGTGTGTGCTTTTTAAAAACGTTTCACTATATATACCTTTCAAATACACAAAAAGATGCAATTCTAACAATTTAAAACAAATGAGGCTGATCCGTCTCTCTTTTATGAATTTACGCAATTATCTTTCTCATCCAATGTAGGAGACGTATTAAACCGTTTAAATCTTGCTGAATATATCGCAGATGCAACTGTGGCAGCAAAAGTGATTATTTGGATTTGGGTACGACAAGGTAGCTAATGTTTGTTAAATAAATTTATCATAAAACCTCACTCCTAATGTTTGGTACGAAAACTTTCTTCTCGCTGCTGAGTAACGTAGCAACGCGGTATTCGACAAACCGTACTTTCCAAAATTAATGCCTGAGTAATGGTTGCCGATATTAAAGGGTAATTTCCCTGAAAACTGCAGCTACAATATGGAACACAATATTTTAAAACCGACTGGGAGATGTCCGCTGCGTACTGCTCTGTTACTGAGTATAATGCCGCAGTGCTTTATTGAAATTTTAATCTAATCCAAGTGACTGTGATTAAATTTCTCCTTATATTGCTACATGCTTTTATTTTCTTTTGTCTTCGGCCTTATACCTGGTCCGAGGTGGCTCGTCACGTAATCCTCTCTTGTACCAAAGGGAACTGCAAAGGCTCAATTTAGATATAGTACGGGGAAGTGAAGTGAAATGAAAAGACAAGGATTTCTGGACAGATGAGCATGGGGTAATATCAACAGCAACAGAAAATGGTATAACTGGAGTAGGATTCGTTATGAATAGTAAGGTAGCGAAGAGAGTCTGTTACTGTTCAGTGATAGGGTTATTCTTATTAGAATCGACAGAAAAGCAATACCAACAACAATAGTTCAGATGTACAATCAGACGTCACAAGCTGAAGATGAAGAGATAGAGAAAGTATTTGAGGATAATTAAAGGATAATACAGTACGCAAAGGGAGATGAAAATCTAATAGTCATGGGGGATAGAATGCAGTTATAGGGCAATGAATTCAAGAAAAAGTTACAGGAGTTACGTGGGAATATGGGAATATGGGCTTGGAACAAGGAAAGAGAGAGGAGAAAGACTAATTGATTTCTGTAATAAATTTCAGCAAGCAATAGCGAATACTCTGTTCAAGAACCGCAAGAGGAGGTGGCACACTTGGAAAAGGCCGGGTGATACGGGAAGATTTCAGTTAGATTACGTCATGGTCAGACAGAGATTCTGAAATCAGTTTCTGGATTGTAAGGTGGAGCAGACATAGTCTCAGATCTCAATGTAGTAGTGATGAAGATTGCGCTGAAGTTTAAGAAATTAGTGAGGAAGGATCAATACGCAAAGAAGTGAGATGAGGAAGTACTGAGGAATGACGAGATAGGCTTGAAATTCTCTGAGGCTGTAGATACAGTAATAAAGAATAGTCCACTTGGCAGTACAGCTGAAAAGGGCAATCTAAAAAGGGCAATCACAGAAGCTGGAAAGAAAAACATAGGTACAAAGAAGTTAATTGCGAAGAAACCATTGGTAACAGAAGAAATAATTCAACTGATCGATGAAAGAAGGAAGTACAAAAATGTTCAGGCAAATTCAGGAATACAGAAATACAAGTCGCCGACGGATGAAATAAATATGAAGTGCAGGGAAGCTAAGACGAAATGGCTGCGTGATAAATGTGAAGATTTCGAAAAAGAAATGATAGTCGGAAGGACTGACTCAGCATATAAGAAAGTAAAACAATCTTCGGCGAAATTAAAGTCAAGGGTGGTAACATGAGGAGTGCAACCGGAATTCCATTGTTTAGTGTAGAGAAGATAGCAGATAGGCGAAAAGAGTTCATTTAAGGCCTCTATGAGGGGAAGATCTGTCTGATGTGATACAAGGACAAACAGGAGTCGATTTAGAACGTATAGGGGATCCAGAATTAGAGTCAGAATGTAAGAGAGCTTTGGAGGGCTTAGGATCAAACAAGGCAGAAGGGATCGATAACATTCCATCAGAATTGCCAAAATCATTAGGGGAAGTGGCAGCGAAACAACTATGCACATTAATGTGTAGAATGTATGAGTCTGGCAATATAGCGTCTTACTTTCGGAAAAATATCATCCACACAATTCTGAAGGCTGCAAGAGCTGACAAGTGCGTGATTAGCACACAGTCAGCTTAACAGCTCATGCATCCAAGTTTCTGAGAAGAATAATATACAGAAGAACGGAAAAGAAAATTGAGGATCTGTTAGATGACAGACTGGCTTTAGGAAAGGTAAAGAAGGTAAAGGTACCAGAGAGGCAATTCTGACATTGCGTTTGATAATGGGTGCAAAACTAAAAAAAATCCAAGACACATTCATAGGATTTGTCGACCTGGAAAAGCATTCGACAATTTAAAATAGTGCAAGCTCTACGAAATTCTGAGAAAAATAGGGGTAAGCCATAGGGAGAGATGGATGATATGCAATATGTACAAGAACCAAGAGGAAATAATAAGAGTGGACGATCAGGAATGAGATACTCGGATTAAAAAGTGTGTAAGACAGTGATGTAGTTCCCCCTGCCCACCCCCCCCCCCCCCCCCCCGCTCCCTGATCAATCTAAACATCGAAGGAGCAGTGATGGAAATAAAAGAAAGGTTCAGAAGTGGAATCAAAATTCAGTGTGAAAGGGTATCAAAGATACGATTCGCTGATGAAAGTGCTATCCTGTGTAAAAGTGAACAAGAATTCCATAACGTGCTGAATGGAATGGACAGTCTAATGAGTACAGTATATGGATTGAGAGTAAATCGAAGAAAGACGAAAGTAATGAGAAGTAGCAGAAATGAGAATAGCGAGAAACTTAATATCAGGATTGGTGGTCACGAAGTAGATGAAATTACAGAGTTCTACTATCTAGGCAGCAAGATAACCAAAGACAGACGGAGCAAGATGGACATCATAAGCAGACTAGCACTGGCAAAAAGGGCATTCCTGGCCAAGAGAAGTCTACTAGTATCAAACAAAGGCCTTAATTCCAGGAAGAAATATCTGAAAATATACCTTTGGAGCACAGATTATTATGGTAGTAAAATATGGACTGTTGGAAAACCGTAATAGAAAAGAATCGAAGCATTTGAGATGTGGTGCTACAAAATATTGTTAAAAATCAGGTGGTCTGATGAGGTAAGGAATGATGAGGTTCTGTGCAGAATCGGAGAGGAAAGGAGTATGTGGAAAACACTGACAAGGAGAAGGGACAGTATGGTAGGACATCTTCTGAGACGTCAGGGACTGGCTTCCACAGAACTACAGGGAGCTGTAGAGGGCAAAAACTGTAGAGAAAGACAGAGACTGGAATACATCCAGCGGATAATTGAGGATGTATGTAGCAAGTGCTACGCTGAGATGAAGATTTTGGCACAGGAGAGAAATTCGTGACGGGGCGCTTCAAACCAATCAGAAGATTGATGACTCAAGAAGAAGAAGAACAGAACAGTCACCACATATCAGAGTAGCAAATTACCCAAATCGTCCATTTTCTTTCGAATTTTATATTCGTATCTCTAACTTCCCCTACAGTTTCTTCTCTTCACTGCATCCTTTAGTACCATGCAAACTATTCCCAGATGTCTTTTACATGGTTATATCACTTCTTGTAGTCGGTATTCTGCACTTACTCCATATCTCACCGATTCTGCTCAGGATCTCCTCATCTCCCGTCTTATCATACGATGTAATTTTCTGTACGCCTCTGTAACCGCACGTTCCGTCAGACTTTTATTCCCTTCTTTTCCAGTTTTACTGCAGACAGTGATTAACTTCCACACAATGATGTGCTCCAGAAGAACATTCTCAGAAACTTTTTCATCAAGTTAAGTTCTGTATTTGGTACTACTTGACTTCTTATAGCGTGGAATGGTCTGTTTGCCAATGTTAGCCTGCATATATACTCCGCTACTCACAGTGAGTGGTGGAGGTATGTGTGTGCTACTGTCACTCCTTCCCTTTCCTGTTTCGGTCGTACTCCTAACGAAACAGGTGAGGTTACATCATTGTGCGCCGACTTCACTTTTCTTCACGCGCTCATGAGGATGTTAAAAGGTGCCTCGGCTTACGTTATGTGATACAGAAAGAAAGGGTATATTTGAGGTAAATGTTGTAGTTACTTACGTCTGATATATCGCTGATTACCATCGCAATTTTTAGATTCATTGTATCTTTGGGTAAAGTAATTCGACCATCGTCGATGCGTAAAGCTTAATATTAATGTAACCAGCTGTAAAAAACCTTAATAACTACGTTTTGCAGCTCAGATCACTACGATACCTGCAGGAAGCGAGTCAATGAGGTCGCGGAGCCGTGTCTGTTCCAGTGTCGTGGGAAACTGCTCTGGATTTCTACGGTGAGGATCGGTGGTGCGAACAGCGCGATCGAGGTGGTCCCACAGATATTCGACTTGGCTCAAATGGCTCTGAGCACAATGGGACTTAACATCTGAGGTCATCAGTCCCCTAGAACTTAGAACTACTTAAACCTAACTAACCTAAGGACATCACACACATCCATGCCCGAGGCAGGATTCGAACCTGCGACCGTAGCGGTCGCGCGGTTCCAGACTGAAGCGCCTAGAACCGGATATTCGACTTGGTATAAATCCGGGGAGTTCGTGGCCACGCTAGAACGGTGAATATTCTAGTGCTCTTCGAACAAAGAACGTACACTGCGAGCTGTGTGAAACGTTGTAGTCTCCTGCTGGTAGACATCATCGTGATGAGAATAAACAAACTGCATGTAGGGGTGGAAATGGTCCCCAACGATAGATGCATACTTGGGTTGATCCACTGCGACTTCCAGAATGACGAGATGGCCCTGGGAGTGACTGCAGCCTGGAATCTTCTGACTACTGTCGCAGAGTGTTTGCTTTCGGACGCTTAACGCCGTAAACGTCCAATGTTAGGTAAAACTTGATTCATTTGAAAAAGCCACCTGTCACCACACAGTGGACGTCAGTTGCGGCACTGGCTTGCAAGTTCCAGCCATTGTCCTCATAAACGGCAGTCAGCTTGGGTGCATGACCCAGGCGCCTGCTCCGGAGGCCCACACGTAACAACGTTTGCTAGCATGTCTCTGACAAGATTCTGATGGTACCACCTTGGTTCATCTGGACGGTCTATAGCTCAACAGTTGCACTTCTATTAGCCCACAGACATCTCCCCAGCCAATGTTCACCGCTATCATCCATGGCCCATGTTGCACCACAGTTACCTCGGCGCGAGTTTTTGATAACATCATTTTGCCACGCACGATATACTTTAACCACGGCTGCAAGTGAACAGTTTAGAAACTTACCCATTTGGTAAATGCGTCCACTCTTGGCCCGAAAGCCAATGATCATTCCCTTTTTTGAGTCATATAAATCACTTTGTTATCACATTACGGCAAAGACTGAACTGTCTGCCAACTTCACGCTGTAGTACTATGAATAATGTTGTAGATAACCTTCTGGTTAAAATTTAATATTATTGTGTTCAGAGTTATTTCGATTAAACAGGACGAAATGCGTTATCTTGACAACTGTCCTAACATTGTCATGTTACAACCTATGTAAATGCGTGTATTTCTTTGACAATAATCTCGAATTAAAAACAATTTGTGTACAGATAAATATGGTTGTGCTCTGTCATAGAATAAGTGTCCACTCCTAACCCCAATCATCTATTCTGTAGACGCTAAGCCGGCCGCGGTGGTCTAGCGGTTCTGGCGCTGCAGTCCGGAACTGCGGGACTGCTACGGTCGCAGTTTCGAATCCTGCCTCGGGCATGGGTGTGTGTGATGTCCTTAGGTTAGTTAGGTTTACGTAGTTCTAAGTTCTAGGGGACTTATGACCTAAGATGTTGAGTCCCATAGTGCTCAGAGCCATTTGAACCATTTTTTTCTATAGACGCTAACGCACTCACAGGGTATTTTTGCTGATGTCTGACGACAGAGAAAAGGAGTGGAGTGTCAGACGTTTAAAAAGCCTGTATTCTCTTCCTGTCTCAGCAACTTATCCTGAAATTTCACTTCCGTACAATTACTCTTTGTCAAAATGCTTTTATTGCTATAATCAGTCTGCATTTTATATCCTCTCTATTACGGCCATCACCTGTTAGTTTGCAGCCACACCGCAAAAGTCACATATCACTTTTAGTGTCTTATTTCCTAATCTAATTCCCTCAGGAATAACGGATTTAATTCGATTACCCAGGTTTGGTATAGCTGGTGTTCATCTTATTGCTTCTTTTCAAGATGCTATCTATTTATATAATAAACAATCGCCGTCTGGACCACATCGTTTTATTAACGATTACCTGTTTCCAACTACGATGCAAATCGTGTTCAGATGTGGAACATAAAAACGCAACTATCACTACTGATGAACTGCACTTTGCGTCGCACGACCTGAAGATGATTTGCAACGGAGGTTTCAACCGGTAGATGGTAATAAAAAGTTGTGATGCAGACGGTGTTTATTTGTTATAACGAAAGAGATTGATTCACGAGACACTATCTATTTTGTTCAGATACTAGTCTAGTGCAGGGCTTTCGGAAGCCATGGAACATTCAATTCTTCTCGTTAACAAATCATGTCTAGACCCTCTGCCCTAAATGTTCCGAAGCTGATATCATGCGTGGCCTATTTAAAAAAAATTAAACTGTATGTTGCTCCATGGCCCATACTACACGACAGTGTTCTTAACCTGAAATATAGAATTAAAAACTAAAAATGAATACAACTTGATATTGGTGACCGGTTTTGGCAATCAATTTTGCCATCATCGGACCCTTTGCAGATACACCTCAATCATTCCCATCATACGTGCTGTACAACATACCATGTCACATGACAAAATGTCATCCCAGGAACATGAAGAACGTAACATATCGATATGTCAAGTACAGAACAAGGTTTACGTACAATATTATGTATGTTGCAACTACTACACACGCTCATGTTCGTACAACAGATGAATAAAGACCTTTGATAAGATTCGATATGATACCTTAGATTGCCGAAACGCGTCATAGTAACATTGTGTTTAGCGATCTTAGCTGTTAGAAGTTTTACTTCTATATTTCATAGTATATCAAATCACCACCATACTTGAATAACGTCAATCATATACTTTTTTGTTCATTAATCACCATGGGATAAGGCTTTATCTTATCAAGCAAACCCCGCCTATTGCACTACGAAAAGCTGCGGCAGAAGATCGAGAAGCAATGTAGCCGAGGACAGTTGAGGTCAACAGTTGCGGCAGTGGAACTGCCAATACGAGCCATAACAGCAACCATAATAACACCACAGAAAATCTCAACCGTGGGCTGTGTCTTGTCACCCAAGCAACTAGAATCGAAGTGACGTGGATCGGTGTGTGGCTGCACTCCTTACCAGTAACGACGATGCCCCCTTGGAACAGCATAATCCTTCCCAGCAACCAGGGAGCAAACAAACAATGGAAGAGTTAAATGCAACCAACGCCCTCTACAGTGCCCAAGGAATCTGTAGGGTATGCCTATGGACTGGAGAGCGATTGAGTGCATTGTGGAATGTCATAAACGAAAACTGTAATTACTACAATAGTAATAGACAACGGTCTGGCAGCAGATATAGCTTTCTTCATAGTGGAAATAGTATTTTTAATTATTATTATTAATGGCAGAAATATTTATGGTGATGAGGAGTAGTGTTGTGTAAGACAAAATTAACTAGTAATGTACACTTGGTGATTTATGAAAGATTCAATACAGCCTGCGTTTAAATTGTAGGTAACAGGCTACAGTTGAGTGGAATAAGTAAAGAAAGAAATAATAAATGTTTATTAATCTGTTCTACTGACATGAACGTGTGTCACCAGCGCAACATGGATGACATTGTATGTTAACTTATACTTGACAAGCCCTCATATCACGTTCTGCATATTCCGGGAATGACATTTTCTGATGAGACACAGTATCTTGTACATATGATAGAAATGCATTGAGCTGTATTTGTATAGGACCCGATGATAATTTAGACTGCCGAAACCGCTCATCAAAATCAAGTTGTGCTTCGGAATACTGGGTCTTTGATTTTTTTACTACTATATATACACTACTGGCCATTAAAATTGCTACACCACGAAGATGACGTGCTACAGACGCGAAATTTAACCGACAGGAAGAAGATGCTGTGATATGCAAATGATTAGCTTTTCAGAGCATTCACACAAGGTTGGCGCTGGTGGCGATACCTACAACGTGCTGACATTAGAAAAGTTTCCAACCGATTTTTCATACGCAAACAGCAGTTGACCGGCGTTGCCTGGTGAAACGTTGTTGTAATGCCTCGTGTAAGGAGGAGAAATGCATACTATCTCGTTTCCGACTTTGATAAAGGTCGGATTGTAGCCTATCGCGATTGCGGTTTATCGTATCACGACATTGCTGCTTGCGTTGGTCGAGATCCAATGACTGTTAGCAGAATATGGAATCTATGCATTCAGGAGGGTAATACGGAACACCGTGCTCGATGCCAACGGCCTCGTATCACTAGCAGTCGAGATGACAGGCATATTATCGGCATGGCTGTAACGGATCGTGAAGCCACGTCTCGATCCCTGAGTCAACAGATGGGGATGTTTGCAAAACAACAACCATCTGCACGAACAGTTCGACGACGTTTGCAGCAGCATGGACTATCAGCTCGGAGACCATGGCTGCGGTTACTCTTGACGCTGCATCACAGACAGTAGCGCCGGTGATGGTGTACTCAACGAATGGTTGCACGAATGGCAAAACGTCATTTTTTCGGATGAATCCAGGTTCTGTTTACAGCATCATGATGGTCGCATCCGTGTTTGGCGACATCGCGGTGAACGCACATTGGAAGCGTGTATTCGTCATCGCCATGCTGGCGTATCACTCGGCGTGATGGTATGGGGTGCCATTGGTTACACGTCTCGGTCACCTCTTGTTCGCATTGACGGCACTTTGAACAGTGGACTTTACATTTCAGATCTGTTACGACCCGTGGTTCTACCCTTCATTCGATCCCTGCGAAACCCTACATTTCAGCAAGATTATGCACGACCGCATGGTGCAGGTGCTGTACGGGCCTTCTGGATACAGAAAATGTTCGACTGCTACCCTGGCCAGCACATTCTCCAGATCTCTCACCAATTGAAAACGTCTAGTCAATGGAGGCCGAGTAACTGGCTCATCACAATATGCCAGCCACTATTCTTGATGAACTGTGGTATCGTGTTGAAGCTGCGTGAACAGCTGTACCTGTACACGAGATCCAAGCTCTGTTTGACTCAATGCCCAGGCGTATCAAGGCCGTTATTACGGCTATAGGTGGTTGTTTCTGGGTACTGATTTCTGAGGATCTATGCACCCAAATTGCGTGATAATGTAATCATATGTCAGTTCTAGTATAATATATTTGTCCAATGAATACCCTTTATCATCTGCATTTCTTCTTGGTGTAGCAATTTTAATGGCCAGTAGTGTAGTATTTTTCTAGATCACCCCCATACTTGAATTATATCAAGCATATAGGACTTTTGCTAACATGTCGAAACGTAAGTCTTCCAAGACCTCCTCTTGGTGTGTGCCGTTTTTGTTGGAAACCCTTGTAGGATTCCTTACCTCAGTCGATAAAAACGGAACTTTTATAGGATCACTTTGTTGTCCGTCCGTCTGTCTGTCTGTCTGCCCGATTGTTAAATACCCTTAATCTCAGTAACAGGCAGGATCAAGTTGACAGTTATGTCAGTTACTGAGGTCTATGGTCCCTCGGCAGTGTAAGAAATTGAAGCTTCTAAGTCAATGCAGTCAAAAGATACGGCTATTTGTGTCACATGTGTTGACACTTGGAAATTTACTCATGAAAGCCTATAAGGCTATAGGCTGATTCCCTATGGTTTAGATTCATGAAATTTGGCAAGAAGCAAGGTTTCACAGTACAACCAACGGAAAAAAACCGAAAACTGTAAATTTGTGATTATATCGCACGAAAAAAATTTATTGTCTTTGTTATCAGACAGTCTGTCTGTTGTCCCGTCGGTTAATACCTCTTTTTCTCTGGAGCGTGTCAGAAAATCTTGAAAACCCTTTGACCGATATCTTGCCAGCATCAGTGACGGTAACAGGAAAAACTGGTAGAGATCCTCGATTCCCAGAATGAATGAACTATCTACATACAGAATAAGTTTGTACGGAACCCTCTGTGTGTGTGTGTGTGTGTGTGTGTGTGTGTGTGTGTGTGTCCTACTAGAAATCTCGCCATTTTTTTCACCATTTACACCAGAACTAATGTTCAAGTAAAGATTTTATGCAGTCATACCTTACTTCAAAACAACAAATAAAGCTTAATTGAACCATAAGAGCTGTCGGTCCCCTACTGTTTGAAGTGAAAAGGACGCTCATCATCCATGATAAGAATTATACGGTATATTAATCTGCACTAGTGACGGGTACGCTAATTTTCCGAACAAGAAACTTTTTTTTGTCGTTGAGAGCATTAAGCCTGACAGTTAAGAAAAATGAGATATCCAGAGAGCTTCCAGGAGAACTTTTACTTCGAAAAGCAATTCGGTCCGATTGCCCATTAAGTCAGCTCTCTCAATTGAAGTCTCGCCCGCTCAGCGGCGCACGTGCCAGAAGCTTGTATTTAATTTTTCCGCAGTCTCCGCTCTTTAGCGGCGCGCTTCCAGCCCGCCGCTGAAACATATTAATTCGCAGAGCAGCGGGCAATTAGAGCGAACGCGAGCGGCGGCCGCGTCTGAAAGCGATATTAAATCCCAGCGCGGCGCGAGTTGCGCTGGCCTCGCAGAGCGGCCAGTTTGGAGAGCCATTACCTCCTCTGTGCGTGGCTGGTCTCTGGGCAACGCCTTAATTAACACGAGGGGGCGGAAGCCTGCCAGCAGCTCTGCCTCCGCGGCGGCGGGGACTCTGGTCTCCGGCACAGCACAGTTCGATCCCAACGCCCAGCGGCTGACGTCATCCTCTGTACCGTATAATCCCATCCCACCCATCGCACCAGGTATTGGAGTCAGCCGGACGGGTGTCTGGGAATCGGATGGAGATGTGGTGCAGTGGACGCGCAGTACACGTAATCGTGGGGTAAGTGGCGCATGACAGGAACGCCACTGTCCCCTGCCGGCCCTCCACTAGTTACGTGGGCCCCCTTGTCGTCAGTGCAAATAGGATGGCCAGAACTCGGCAGCGACTATGCGGCGCCTCGCCGCAACCCTCCTCCAGGGTCTATGCTCTCCGCAGGTCGTTCACTTCCATTGCGTCTCCGCCCATTGCGACCTCTTCAGCGTCAGGGGTCAGGTTATTTACAGTAGGAAGTACTGTAGAGATCATTTGGTGTAAAATTGTTCCGGATATACTGAGTGGCTATAATTAAAGTGCAATTCTCACATAGGGTCAGTGTGGGCTGTAATTAGCGTATGGTAGCGTAACTTGGTAGATGTGTTATCGCACTACCGATTAACAATTAGTTCCAATTGCAGCCACCAGGTGCAAATCTGGCACTGTGAATATTTCCAGAGGTAGTGGATCAGGAATGGGAGTGGTCAGAAAAGGTCAAACAAGTGAGAAAGGCCTAATGTTGATTTTATTATTAACTGCTGCTTACACAGTTTGTTCATTATGAGCACTGAGTGTAGGATTCTGGATAAGAAGCAAAACTGAATACGAATGCGTAGGAATGAGAGTAAATCGAATGTCGGTGGAAGTAAAAGAGAAGTAGCAAAAATGAGAACAGTTTGGAACTTAACATCTCAATTGGTGATCACGAAGTAGATGAAGATAAAGAATTTTGCTTCCTAGGCAGCAAAATAATCCATAACGGACAGAGACAGGTGGACATAGAAAGCAGACTAGCACTGGTCAAGAGAAGTCTGCAGGAATCAAATACAATCTTAATTTGAGGATGAAGTTGCTGAAAATGTGCGTTTGTGCCACAGACATAGGTCTAAATTTGATGAAGAAGTTTCCGACTATCTACGCTTGGAGCACAGCATTTTAAGGCAGTCAACACGGATTGTGGGAAAACCGGAACAAAGAAAAAAAATGGCTCTAAACACTATGGGACTCAACATCTGAGGTCATCAGTCCCCTAGACGAAGAACTACTTAAACCTAACTAACCTAAGGACATCACACACATACATGCCCGGGAACAGAGAATAATAGAAGCATCTGAGATACGGTACTGCAGAAGAATGTTGAAAATTACGTGGTCTGATAAGGTAGGGAATGTGGACGTTCTCCGCAGAATCGGGGAGGAAAGGAATACATTGAAAACATTAACAAGAAGTAATCTTTTAAGATATCTGGAAATAACCTTGGTACTACAGGGACTTGTAGATAGTACAACTGAAGAGAAGACAGAGACTGGAACACATCCTCCAAATAATTGAGGACTTAGTTTCTAAGTGCTGTCTGAAATGAAAATGGTGGCACTAGAGTGGAATTCATGCCGGGCCGCATCAAACCAGAAGACTGATAAACAGAAAAGTCATCAATTCGTCGCAGCAGTTCCGATGTTATCTGCGCTATGTATTCCTGTATACTGGTCTTCAGATCAGATGGCAGAGACCGAAAGTGTCCATGATAAAAGCGTTCTTTCAGATATCCCCAGAGCCAAAAGTCACATGGACTCAAATCAGGTGACCTTGTAGGGCGTGCATCTCGAAAACCTCTGGAGATAATACTTTCGTGGAAGGTTACATTAAGCACATCTTCCACTGAACTAAGCGATATGTGGTGTTTCCCCATATTGCCTGAAAACAATCGTTTCCTCACATTTGCCGTCTTCCGAAGCAGTAATCACGTGCAGGGAGCTGTCGATAAAATTCAGATGTCACGACACACCTGACATATCGTCTGGATGTATTCTCTTCAGAGACGTTCCGAGAATAAAGATGCTTGTGAACCCACGCCACACAGTCGTATATGGCGAGTGCAATGCCTCTTCGTGCACAACATGTGGTTTAGCCATACCCCAGATTTGGCAGTTCTATGTATTCCCTGCACCCTATAGCCCAAAATGTGCCTCATCATTCCATCACATATTGTCCAGCCACATGTCATCAGTGTCGATCTATGCCAGGAACATATGAATAAATTCAGAACATCACGAGGTTTCCGTTGCTACACCGTCTCGATCTTGTACAGGTACCAATGAAATAAAGACAGCAAAACTTTCTTTACTTTCGACCAAGGGATGGACAATTCTCGTGGCACTGCACGAGCACTAGCACTACCTGGGGTACATGCTGCATGGTCAGTTACAGTAACACCAACGTCGTCAATAACTTCCACTGGGATAGGACGCCTTCCTTTTCCAGGTGCCGCTCCAAGCTCACCACCGAGCGAGGTGGCGCAGTGGTTAGCACACTGGACTCGCATTCGGGAGGACGACGGTTCAATCCCGTCTCCAGCCATCCTGATTTAGGTTTTCCGTGATTTTCCTAAATCGTTTCAGGCAAATGCCGGGATGGATCCTTTGAAAGGGCACGGCCGATTTCCTTCCCAATCCTTCCCTAACCCGAGCTTGCGCTCCGTCTCTAATGACCTCGTTGTCGACGGGACGTTAAACACTACCCCCCCCCCCTCCAAGCTCACCCGTGTTTTTCAATTTCATTATCATTTTTTTAAACCATTTAGTGACATCGGGCCTCTCCTCAGACCCTCCAGTTGGCGATATTCTCTCAGAAATTGCTGCTGTTCATGTAAAGCAGTTTCACTTATCGTGCATGGTCTCTCTCTTCTCGACAGCCACACTGTTCATTCACGTTATGGCTTGTCAAACAACAGCATGATTATCATACCATCATACAAGCAGTGTACAGTGCTAAATTTGCACCTGGTGGCCAAAATTGGAACTAATTTTTTCCAGCGTAAAACGGTTCTTCATTAACGCAGTAGCGCATCTACCAAGTTTCGCTACCATTGTATAATTAATACCTATACTGGACTTCTGTGAGTACGTGCACTTCTGTTATAAACACCTGATATGTGATCAGGTCGAATTACGCCTGTGGTCGATTTCTTTGAAATATATTGAGGCGAATTTTATGAACAATGTGATGGGGGTATTATATGCTCATACCTATTGCCTGTAATAGCTGACATTTTTTAAGTAGCATTTCGAAGAGGCACCTGCCTGTATAGCATAAAGTACAGCATGCTAGCGGCGGATTAATTACCGTGGCCTTTTGCACTGTCGAGCGTTAGTGTGGGTTTTAGGTGTTTTCCCACGCTCGTTGAGCCAAATGCTGAGCTTATCGACAAATACGATAAGAAAGAATTAAAATACGACCACATAAAGAACAAAGTTTACACAGTTCACAAATACGACGTCCCTCACTTATGCAACTAATAGGTTTGGTGGTAGGAAGAACATCTGACTACAAGGTTAAATAAAATAAATTTGCCAGATCTTTTAGTACAGTGCAGCCGCTACTAATAGAGATTAACCCTGATGAAAAGAAGACTAAAGGCATTAACAAACGTGGAACTAAAATCGTCTTGTTCGCTCTGCTACGTGTACTACACGTTGGTTGCGCAGACACACAAGAAGAAAGGGCTAAATAAATTCTACAAATCTGTGAACAGTATTTATACTAGTATCAGCTTCACCATAAAGAGAGAATAAGGTGTCTCCCGTTGTTAGATGTATTAATGTTCAGATATAATGATAACAATAATTCCAGGGCTAGAGTTTACAGAAAGCCTGCCGGTACACATGGTGTTTAATCGCTGCTTCCTGATACCACCCAGCCCAGAGGCAGCCAGTATGAACACTCAGTCTCCGTGTGTGTTCTGAATCAGTGACAGTAAAAACTTGAGGTCGGAGCCACACTAGAGAAACATTCAGCCCTGAGATTATTACACAACAGTTGTTGAAAATGTGTGACGCATTTAACACAACATATTTTGTGGCGACACTAGATCATTATCAAGTACTCAAAGTTAATATGCCGTTAGGCATAGCCAAAAATTAAAAGCAAACACCAAATGTGCTCTAAGAGCTTTATGTGCCAACATGAGATGTCCAAGGAAGTATCATATATTTGGCAGTGCATGTTTGCTGCTCAATTTTTGCTTTTCACTTTTTTTACAGGCATACGAGATCTACTTGTCAAATGTGCCTGTAATCACAGATTAGTTTAAAGCTAACATGAAAATGACTTGGTGAAGTCCTAAGCCAATAGTACATGTGAGAAAGCTGCTGCTAACTGGCTGGTGACTGTAACCAACTGTTGACGGTCCTGGGCATGGTGAAGACACCGGATAACGTGAAGGCGCTCTTGATGTCTTGATGGCTCCAGAAGAGGTGAAGGTGCAATTGACTGCCCTGGAGGAGGTGTTGATGACCTCAGATGTAACTTTGACGGCTCAGGATGAGCTGAAGCGCCTAGGCGAGGCAAAGGCGCCGTTGACAAATCCAGGTGCACCACTGATGGGTTAGGGTTCAGTGCATTGCCACAAGAAGCCCATTTGCACGTAATCCTAAAATTCCTACAAGAAACAACATTGATAACTATGTCGTGTGTATAAAGATTTCGAAAGGAGACTCATATGAAAATGTCGATAATAATTTCTGGCACTTGCACAGATATTCATCTGCATCTGCATCTTTAAATATGGACTTCATATTATCATCATTCGTCCTAATGCCTCTTGACTAATTTGAAGTTCATCATCGTACTCCAACTAGAATAAAAATCTCATAATCATTGGCTGTAAGAGCAAAAACAGTTATTGTAGAAGAAAAATTAATTACTTACATATCTGCCCATTGATGATGAGGTTAACTCATCTCTGTGAGATGGGGGGAGTGACATCATGGCCTAGTATGAGTCGTTCTGCTCAGTCTCCATTGCTGTGGCCTTGATCCATCACCCCATGGATTCATAGTTGTTGATAGTGCCTAGAAACAAGAAAAACTCGTAATTAGTCGATGGAAACATGAATTTCTATTATTATTGTTGAAGTAGAAGAATCGGTGACGGGGCCCCATCCAGTGAGCTGATGGGTGAAGTAGGAGTCACAGCTTGGGGCGTCCAGTTCTCCATATCAGTAGCATATACAAACAAAAATAACCCACAAGTAATGCATCTAAATATACATAATAAAACAGTAGAATAAGAAATATCTGTCACTCCATCCACATGCATTCATCTACGATCAGAGCCCTGCCCTTTGGCTGACAACATGATTTTAAGAACATAACCTATAGGAGGACTAGACATCCTGTCAGGAAGATGACCAGCTGTTGGTTTTCTATAAAAAAATCGATCAGCATAAGTATCAAAATATCTTGTATAAAAAAATATAAAAATATACATACATGTAGCAGAAGGATGTATTACCAGTCACTAGGTTTCACAGGAAGCAGACTGCCTGCACACTAGGTGCCAATTTGCAGAGTGGGCACGTCCTGGGAGCACACAGCCAGAGGAGGACTGGGCTCAACCAGACTCATACCTCCACATCATCATCAAAAAATTCTATAATGGAGAACAAGAAGAGTAATTTTACATAAACATAGTATTCTCTCTCTCTCTCTCTCTCTCTCTCTCTCTCTGTCTCACACACACACACACACACGCACATACACACACACACACACACACACACACACACACACACACACACAAACACAAACAAACATTCACATAAACGGAAATATGTAAGGCTATGTACTTGCAATATTCTCACGGTAACAGAGCTGGTTCTACAAGACTGAACCAGCTTCCTACCCTTTCTTGCAGAGAGCCAGATATTAGGAAATCGATCATATCGCTCCTCATTAATGGTGATGGCAGACTACAACCACCTAAAACAGAAAACCATCATTAGATTGTGGCTATACACAGCAAACAAGTTCATGGATATATACTTTGTGGTGCATACCAACATTAGCAGGGGTGTCTACCCCTATCTCCGTCAAAGGAAGATCCAGAAGGTCGCTTCATAGCTGTTGCTACTGGTGCACCTTCCAGCTGTTTGAACATGACTGATTTATTGGTCCTGCAGCATGACCTGTTAACAGTTCACTGGCAAGGAGCTAGCGTCTGTGGTGGGGTCACATCTCACCAGTGGGATACCCCCCATATTTTCGACCACTCAGAGCAGAGTATGCCAATGCCATATTTCTGGCCAATCAAAGCTGATGCCACTGCACGTGCGGATAGGATTTTGGTGCCGCAAGCGCTTCACAGAGAAAATGTTGATATAGGTGTAGCACAGTCTTGGATGGTGTAATTTGTATTCCACCAGAGTTCTTAATGAATGTAGTGCCTGGATCCGTTACGTTTACACAAGTACGTCTTCATATATCGCTATGCAGGGTGTGAAAAGTTCTTAACGAATGCACTGCTTATATTTACACTTAACTCTGTTGGCGGTGATAAATTCGTTCTTATTCTATATACAGTTCACACATTCTCGTTTTTATTTAGACTATCCCAGTGTAGGCAAAGTTTGAGCACACAGTGCCATTATGTATCCATAACTGTGAATGAATTACATAGGCAGTGCATGCATGCACGCTTTATTATTCACGCCGCTGCATCAGAGGGCACTATGAGATCTCTTCAGACCAATAGATGTATATTTGTCTTCAAAAAAGGCAGATGCAGGAATAATGCTTGTCAGTTGTGGATGCCATGTGCGATGCTGTAAAAAACACTCATAGAGCAGTGGGGCATGTGAGGCCTATGCTGTGTGGTGGTAAACTTTCTCCACACACAAACTTATTGCAGTTGCATGAAGTGCTTCAAACGTTACTGCACACTAAGATTAAATGTATCATAGTGCATAAATGTTTTATACTGCTGTGCTACAGGACAGATCAACAGATGCAGTGCCAATAATGCTTCAAATGGCTCTGAGCACTATGCGACTTAACTTCTGATGTCATCAGTCACCTATAACTTAGAACTAATTAAACCCAACTAACCTAAGGACATCACACACATCCATGCCCGAGGCAGGATTCGAACCTGCGACTGTAGCGGTCGCTCGGTTCTAGACTGTAGCGCCTAGAACCGCACGGCCACTCCGGCCGGCTGCAGTGCCAATACAATAGTCCAAATACTTGACACTGATAAACGGTGTACCTGCAGGCCAAATCACGTCTTTTAAAGAGCCTGCCTGCCCGACAGCTCGCCGGTGTAAACACAAACACCCAGCAGGCCGGATATTGGTCTCCATCGATGCAACTTCTGCTGTGAGATACCATGGTAAGGCGGAATAGCATATGGTTTGCAAAAGAACTTAGTTCATTGAGTGATCATGTGAACTTTCATACATCGAGCTGGGAGATGGGAGTAAGACATATTGGAGTGGTGTCTGAAATTTTGACTCTCATTCTGGATTCACAGCACAGAGAATGGATGTGGACGAAAATAATTGCTTATGAAGAATACACACTGAAACCTGTTCATGGAGAAGGATGCAAATAAGGAAACCGGATATAATTTTTATAAAGCTTCACTTTTGATCAGCCAATTTAAAAATAATTTCGCATTATCTAAAGCACACATGAAACATTTAATATTCATCCTTTCTTTAATTCTGTTTGAATTGGTGAAGTGATGGACAGTTATATGGCTCTGAGCACTATGGGACTTAACATCTATGGTCATCAGTCCCCTAGAACTTAGAACTACTTAAACCTAACTAACCTAAGGACATCACACAACACCCAGTCATCACGAGGCAGAGAAAATCCCTGACCCCGCCGGGAATCGAACCCGGGAACGACAATTATATGATTCAAGATTTTGAATAGATGCACTTTTGTAGATCTGATGCATCCAGGAAGCCTTCTCACTGCCTTTAACGTAAACAATACTGTCTATGTTAATGAAAATCCAAAACGTAGTCATCACATTTTTGTAATCCAATATAGGATCATCCCAGCGGGTTGAATGGAAATTGTGGCTTAACCATAATACAGTTCTCTGCGTCTTGGACACATTTCACATTTCTGAACGGTTTGGGTGCCATCATAGTTGTGGAGAATATTGTTATTACACGTCCAGCATTTCTGGAAGCAATGAATGTAACATTCTTAGACATTCGCCTGCATTTGAGGATGTTTTCATTCTGAGGTGATATCATAAAATGCTGTGGTTGTGGCTCATCTCTTGTTAATTTGTAGTACTTCTTGTACAATCCTAGTGAGCGAGCGATAATTGATTACATAACAATGGGAAAAGTAAATATTCAGCATTTTCGGCTAATTTTCCAATGTTGCAAATTACATAAACATCCACAGGTCAAGATTTGATAAACTTGTTTTCGTTTGAGCACTCTACCACAATAATGGGTACTAATTCCTTAAACCTCTGTGAGTTGACTACGCATCTAAACTGTCATCCTCCTCATAGTACATCTCATACAACAGACTACACATTATTACTCCAGCTCAACTGTAAGTTATTATATGGATAAAACTCAGAGTTTAGGTAAAGTTTGCACTGGTGACTTTGAAATTGTGAAAAATGCTCAAATCCTTTTTCAAGTTACCTTCCCCCTGCTCTGCAGTGTTAGTATAATGAATCATCCACAGTTGTCTAGATGTTGCCGGTAGAACCGGATTTTACACAGCTCCCATGAACAGAAAGTTAATGGTTGTTGAACATCAAGATTCAGTACACTAGTAAATTTAAGATGCTACTCGTCAGTTACCATAATATGAGGCGTTTCCCATACAGATTTCTCTCACACTATTTTGTTCTCTTTGGGATTAGGCTCCCCTTAAACATACGAATGCTTATCTACCGCCATTCTTACCAGGATTGTTCCTTGTTTAGCGTTTATGACGATGTCTTTCGTATCTTTGAAATAGCCAATAAACAATTTAAGTGCTACAAACATACTAAAGGAGTCTCACTCATTTGTTGATTCCTCTGTGAACCACCCTGCTTTTGTAGACCATTCAGGTCTGAAGCGGATGTAGAAGCATATGCTTTCGTGTTAGAAGTGATGCCAGCATTTCCTGTCTGTTTGATCTCGATGCCATGTAGTTCATATCTTATTTGTTGAAACAGAAAGGTGAATGAAGTAAGTGTGAGTCACAATGTCGATGCAGGATCTCTACATTTCATCACAAATTGTCCTTCTGTGTATATGAAACTATTGTTCAGAACTGCTAATTAATTCTGTTCATGAATGAGAATCCTGGTCTCATCACACTTAGTGAATGTCACTGAAGAAAAAGGTTTGTGGGAGAAATATTGCTGGCGGATGATCCCATCGCCTTACTGAACGTGAACTGTTATATTGAGTAACATCATTGAGTGGTTTCAGGCCCATCAACTTAAGGAACTTGTAATTGTCCTATTTTACCACATTGTTATTCAACTGCAAAGTGGTGTTCCGTTGGATGTTTGCGTAGACTTTGTACTTCAAAAACATTCTGCTTCAAATGGAATTGTACAATTATCTCCTCACTATGAAAATCGGCTATTCCAATTCTCGGCTAAAATACTGAACTTTAGATGGTTTGATGTCTGGACAGTAAGTGAAAGATTATGTAAACATCACACTAACTAAAAATTTTAGCCGGCCGGTGTGCCCGAACGGTTCTAGGTGCTCCAGTCTGGAACCACGCGACCGCTACGGTCGCAGGTTCGAATCCTGCGTCGGGCATGGATGTGTGTGATGTCCTTACGTTAGTTAGGTTTCAGTAGTTCTAAGTTCTGGGGGACTGATGACCGCAGATGTCAAGACCCATAGTGCTCAGAGCCATTTCGACCATTTTAGAAATTTTATCCAGGTCATCTTTTATATTCCTACAGTCACTCAATGGCAAACTTCCTGTACACCACAGCAAAGTATGGGCAGAGGTCATTGTTGGAAACCGGAATAAATAATTGGATCCTTTTGCCGACTTCCCAATGACAACTGCTGAAAAATTCAAAGAAAACTAGAGTTTGATTTCAAACATATACCCGACTAATACGATTATAGTTGGTGGTGACTTTAATTACCCGAGATATGTTGGTGAAAATACATGTTTAATTTCGGGCGCACCCATAAAATATCATCCGAAAGTGTGCTGAACGCATTCTCTGAAAATTATTTCGAGCAGTTAATTCATGAGCCAATACGAATAGTAAATGGCTTTGAAAACATACTTGATTTCTTAGCAACAAATAATCCTGAGTTTAATAACGAACATCAGAACGGATATGGGGGTTAGTGAACATAGGATTGTCGTAGCGAGATTGAATATTGTGACCCCCAAATCCTCAAAAAATTAACGAAAAATATACCCACTCAAGAAAGAAGATGAAAATTCACTTGACGGCTTCCTGAGAGATAATCTCCACTCCTTCCAAACTAACAATATAAGTGCAGATCAGATGTGGCTTGAATTCAAAGAAATAGTATCGGGAGCAATTGAAAGATTTTACCAAATAGATTAACAAACGACAGAGCTGATCCTCCTTGGTATACAAAACGGCCCAGAACACTGTTGCAGAAAGAACGAAAAAACATGCCAAATTTAAACAGACGCAAAATCTCCAAGATTGGCGATCTTTTACAGAAGCTCGAAATTTAGTGCGGATAACAGAGCGAGATACTTATAATAGTTTCCACAAAGAAACTTTATCTCGAAACCTGGCAGAAAATACAAAGATATTCTGGTCGTATGTGAAGTATGCTAGCGGCAAGACAGAGTCAATGTCTTCTCAACACAATAGCAATGGAGATACTATCGAAGACAGTGCTGCCACAGTCAGAGTTACTAAACACAGTCTTCCGAAATGCCTTCACAAAAGAAGGCGAAGTAAATATTCCAGAATTCGAATCAAGAACAGCTGCTAACATGAGTAACGTAGAAGTGAATATCCTCGTAGTAGTGAAGCAACTTAAATCACTTAATTAAAGCAAGTCTACCGGTCCAGACTGTATATCTGTTAGGTTCCTTTCAGAGAATGCTGATGCAACAGCTCTATGCTTAACAATCATTCGCACGATGGAAGATCCTTACCCAAAGACTGGAAAGCTGCACAGGTCACACAAATATTCTAGAAAGGTAGTAGGAGTAATCCACTAAATTACAGGGCCATAACATTAACGTCGCTATGCATCTGGATTTTTGAAAATATATTGTGTTCGAACATTATGAATTATTTCGAAGAAAACGGTATATTGACACAGTCAACACGGATTCCGAAAACACCGTTCTTGTGAAACACAACTAGCCCTTTACTCGCAAGAAGTATTCAGTGCTATTGAAAAGGGATTTCTTATTGATTCCGTATTTCTGGATGTCCTGAAGGCTTTTGACACTCTACCACAATAGCGGCTTGTAGTAAAATTGCGTGCTTATGGAATATCGTCTCAGTTATGTGACTGGATTCGTGACTTCCTCTCAGAGAGGTCATAGTTCGTGGTAATTGATGGAAAGTCAACGAGTAAAACAGAAGTGATTTCTGGCGTTCCTCAATGGAGTGTTATGGATTCTTTGCTGTTCCTTATCTATATAAACGATTTGGGAGCAATCTGAGCAGCCGTATGAGGTTTTTCGCAGATGATGCTGTCTTTTGTCGACTAATAAAGTCATCAGAAGATCTAAACAATTTCCAAAACGTTTTTAAAAGATTTATGTATGCTGCGAAAATTGAGAATTGAGCCTAAATAACGAAAAGTGTGAGGTCATCCGCTGCGAAAATTGAGAATTGAGCCTAAATAACGAAAAGTGTGAGGTCATCCACATGAGTGCTAAAAGCGAACCGTTAAACTTCGGTTACACGATAAAAGAGTCAGATCGAAAGGCCGTAAATTCAACTAAATACCTAGGAATTACAGTTACGAACAATTTAATTTGGAAGGAACACATAGAAAATGTTGTGCCGAAGGATAACCAAGGACTGCGTTTTATTGACAGGACACTTAGGAAATGTAACAGGTCTACTAAGGTGACTGCCTAAACTACGCTTGTCCGTCCTCTTTTAGAATACTGCTGCGCGCTGTGGGATTCTTACCAGATATGATTGATGGAGTATATCGAGAAAGTTAAAAAAAGTACAGCAAGTTTTGTGTTATCGCGAAATAGGGGAGAGAGTGCCGCTGAAATGAAAACTAAAGCGTTTTTCGTTGCAGAGGAATCCGAAAATATTTCGTTGTCGCCGACCTACATAGGGATAAACGCTCACCATGATATAATAAGCGAAATTAGAGCTCGTACGGAAAGGCAGAAGTTACGTTTGCAGCTTACCAGAATCCGTGTAAAACTCCAGTCAATGTTCGAGGACCTAAATTGTTTGACTTTACAATACGAGGTGTGAAGAATTCATTAATCAACTGTGAAACGAGTTATTTAAAAGTATATGAATTAAGAAAGAGCCAGAATGGCCAGTGCTGGTAAGTACCTATTTAATCATAAAATTTAGGTACGGTTCTTCAGGTTTTAATAGAAGAGAATGTGTTACATTCAACGAGATGCACAATTATTTGCAAACATAGAAAAGGAATGATGTATCGGGAATTTCTTTAAATGAAAAAATTATGAGAAAATCTCTTTCATAGAGGGTTTCGAAGTTTGGAGTTGTTCAAATGAGGCTTCTATCTAAGACATTACGCGGGGTATTCCCACATCTATTAGCTTTAAACCTGAAATATAGGTGACTGGCTGACAAGAAATGCTACGCAGGAGAAAAAAGCAGCTGTTTCTGTATGAAATCATGAATTCCTAAAATAAGGGAATAGCCTAGGGGACGATTTAAGATGCTAGATCAAAGTCGTTTGGCATGTACTGTGCTTCAAAGAGAAGCACATTATCCTCCCACTGATTTGTTAGCAGTGTGGGCGTATGATATCAGTACTCAATCGAACGCTATAAGAAAAGAAAACAGAGAGATCCGATATTCAGGAAGAGATAATTATCTTTTCCATTAAAAGCCATGCAAAGCAAATTCAGTTGTAGGTCATAGTGGTACTCATATATTAAATGTTCAATATACGAGCACTAAGCCAAAGCTAATTTGGTTTTGCGGTTTTTCTTTATGTGTTCCAGTGCGCAGAGCTTTAATCAACTTCCTAGCGGCGTGACAAACGAACTGTTAAAATTTAAACGTGACAGCGTCAGAATATCGGCAACCGCATCGCAGAGTGTATTGTGAATAATTAACTAGCTCTGAAAGGTCAGCTAGCGCTCCGATCACGTAACGCCTCACTCCGCTGATCTATGCTACCCCAAACACCACTTCAGCAGTGCTCCAAAATCTGAATTCCACTGATCACCTCTGGTTGAAACACTGAATTTTGTTTACGGCACTGTAACTGCATACCGTACAAAGTGCTTGTTATAGATGAAATTACAGCTTGGAGATACTTCTGACAATCCTTATACGCACTACTACTACTCTCTCTCTATCTCTCTCTCTCTCTCTCTCTCTCTCTCTCTGTGTGTGTGTGTGTGTGTGTGTGTGTGTGTGTGTGTGTGTGTGTGTGTGTCAGAGAGAGAGAGAGAAAAACGCGATTTTGGCTGCCATGGATTTAACTAGAACGTGTAGAGGTAGCTGCATGACTTCCATCTGAAGCAGCTGAAGAAGTACTTTGCGTAACCTGTCACTCCCTTACGTGAACCTAAGCATTGAAACCAAACATTTGTACGAGGAAAACAGCAAACATTCGTGAAGGGATATCGATGTCGTGTTATTATCTGCCGATTAAGGCAGTACGAAAGTGTTCTCAGAACGCCAGAATTTCATTGCCAAAAGCGATACCTGATGGAAGACGACACGTACCAGAAGATCGACAGAGAACTTACCTAGAAATCTGAGAGCGAGGCCAAGGCAGTCCTCAGATCTCGGGCGTACGTTACGAAGCTCTTAAGAATGCGCAGCCATGAACATTTCAGCCGAGTCATTAACATCTTCCAAAGGTTCGTACGGAACTATACCTTCAGCACTGTTAGCTACGTAGGAAGAGACGTGCTTCCAATTACGTCAGGTGTGTAAGGGGAAAAAGTGTTATCATACAGATCTCGACTCCTCCTCGTTCTTATAAAAAATAAATAAATAAATATTAAAAAAATAAAAAAATTGGTTTTAGCGGCAGCGTTTATTATTTTTACATGTATCAATTCCTACATTTCGCAACTAACTTTCGGAGAGTATAGTAGCACGAGAAATAAGAAACTCGAGAACAGTAAAAAATTCTAGAAATCCCAGCTACATTTGATACAGGATACATTCAGTTGCTCGAATAGCGTCCTGCTCACGTGTATGTGTTTGTGTGCTTGCGGCCTGGTGGGTAACTTTCTAGACAGGTACAGGCGCAGATCCCAAGCTCCCCGTACCTAGATTCAAAAATAAATCCGACACGTTTCCTGAGTCTACAGGTAGGAACGGCAAACCAAACGAAGTAACTGAGAACAGAAAGGCAAAGACCCTCCACCACGAAGAACAAAGTAACAGTAAGACTGACTTCAAGATAGTAGGCGGAATAGACAGAAGTAAACGGCATTCCTCTCAGTTACATGCATGCATCGCCATCCCCTGCAGACCTGTGAATTGTTGATAACACTGAACGCACACTTACGTTTTATATGGCGTAAACTGTGATGTCGACCATGTTGTACGTGGCTATTGCTACTATATTTCTTACATTAACTGCATAAATTCTCTAATGTACTGAGAACTGTTCTCAACAAATTATTATTATATTAAAGCATTTTATATGTTTTATTGTAAATGAATGATTTGTTATTATTATCATCATTATTTGTACTATTATTTATGTTTGGACGTCACTGGACCACATGATGTGCAACAAAGCCCATTTTGTTTTAGTTTTTCTTTGTGCCCATATTGCTTTCATTCTCTCAGAATTGGATCTTTCCTGCTCGTCAAACCAAAGTGATCTGCACTTCTTGTCATTTTCTGCTAGGCCAATTGTCCAGACATGAATTTTCTACATAAACATTTTTCTGTCTGGTATTCAAGCTGGGTTAATCATGCCTTTCTTCTTTCACTGCACCGATTCATGTAATACTTTGTTATTATTATTATGGTAATGGTAAGAATCTGTGGCACGTTGAATTTTCTTTGCAGTTACCTTGCTGATTGTGAACGTTACATGCATAATTCCAAAGACTTGGTGCAACTTTTGTGTAAACTAAGGCTGAAGTATTGCAGTAGCCTGGTCAGGTTAGACATCGTACCCCCCTTTTAATAGTGTGGCGCAGTGTGACGTTGGGTGTGAAATGTGTCTGGCGATTGCGTGAGTATATATCCTTAACCAAATGCATGTCTGTTTTAGTAACAAAAAGAACAATGTAATAAATCAGAGCGCATGCATGAGAAAGCAAAAAGGAAGAACTAGAGTTCAGTTTAGCAAATGGCCTTAATATCTAGTACGATAAAATAATAATCTCTAAAACTCTTGCCCCACGGGACAATGAACACAAATAAACAAAAAATATTAGGTAACGTCATATAAAACAAATCATCTTAGATCGAAATCATGTAGTATAACACACACGTATTAACAGAAGATTACAAGGCCACCCAATCAAGGATCGTGTTCCACAGTCTCGTCCTAAAGAAGGACCCAACCAAGACCTTAAGCGAACACCAGGCCGACCAAACGTATACCCTATAGCAAGAGCACAATCAGTTAGATAAATCAATGCTCTACAAATTCCAGACCTAACAGCGGCTTCGCCGTTTTTCTCCAAAGTTTAGTTTTGGTTAATGAGCTATGTAAGCAAAGGCTCAACTGTTTGGATACCAAGACAGCATAGAAGACCCCTATATACTGCTTTCTGCTCGTCGTAAAGGAAACAATTCGGCTACCACTTCCTCGCTCCCGGTTAGATGTATGAAGGCAAATACTATCCGCTGCTACAGCCAGATAGCGTGCACATACAGTCTTTGCTGTCTGTCACGCTAACTGCCTTGCTGCTCTGCCTTGAGGACAGCTTCATCTGCAAGCAGCCGTTTTCGAGCTCCAACTGGCTAGCTGCTTTCACTCGCCGATTCCAACTTCCTCTCCACCGACGCTGCCTCTCGGCGATCCAGTGGCGACAGCAACTGCCCGTCCTTCATCGACTGTACTGATTCTGATACCAACTGGGCAAACCAGCCAGACAAATCGATACCCAAACAAGCTCATCCTTCGCGCCATGCATGGACCCGGCGATGCTCTGAAGTCTTATCAGCTGCTAGCCACAGCAGCCGGTGCTGGCACGAAACTGAAATTGCCGCTTCAGTTCCATTGTCAGACTTTGATTATCCCTGCTTGAACCCCACATCTCGTCTCACCATAGTGCTGTGCTCGTGACTCGCAGCAACGCGCGCCCTCTGCTGCAACTGCAGCAAATACAGGTAAGACCTGTTGGCGCGACCTGATGGGCAGAGGGAGAATTAAAATGTGCCGTGAAACTGCTCGTTCAGGGTACATCAGAGTACCCTCGGAAGAATCCTTAGAACTCACTACCCAGAAGTTGAGTTTGATGACTACTGACCTCTTCTTTAGGCATAGACATATCTTCCCTTTGGTAGAAAGAATACTAACATATCTTCTTTTTTGTTGGGATCTACACTGAAGTGACAAGTCATAGGACACCTTGTAATATCCTGTGGAACCTCCTTTTGCCTGGCGTAGTGCAGCAGCTCGATGTGGCATGGACCGAAGAAGTCGTTGGAAGTCCCATGCCGAAATACTGTGACTTGCTGTTTCCGTAGCCGTTCATAATTGCTAAAGTTTTTCCGGTGCAGTGTTCCTCTGTTATGTCTCATAAATATTCGGTGGAATTCATGTGGGGCGATCTGGGTGACCAAACCATTTGCTCGAAATCTCCAGAATGTTCTTCAGACCAATCGTAAACAATTGTGGCCCGATACCATGGCGCACTGCCATCCATAAACATTCTGTTGCTGTTTGGGAACATGTGCAAGTCCATGAATGGTTGCAAATGGTTTCCAGATAGCCGATATAACTATTTCCTGTCAATTACCGTTTCAGGCTGAACACAGGACCCAGTCCATTCCATGTAAACATAGACCACATAATTATGAAGCCACCACCAGTTTGCACAGCGTCTTGTTGACAAATTGGGTCTAAGGTTTCGAGGGGTGTATGCTATTCTCGAACCCTTCCATCAGCTCTTACGAAGTGAAATCGGAACTCATCTGATCAGGCCACGGTTTTCATGTCGGCTTTATTCCAACAGATATGGTCACGAGCCCAGCAGAGGCGATGTCGTATTGTTAGCAAACGTATTCGCATCGGTAGTTTGCTGCCATAGCCCATTAACGCCAGACCTCACCGCACTGTCTTAAGGGGACATTCTATGTCCTATGCCGCCAATGTTCAATTATCGAATTTTGTGACCCAATATCTTGGAAACTTTTTAAGACACCAACTTACAATTTACCATAATTATTAAACACACCCTTCTAGATACACTGGACTAGAATTATGACTAAAATTGTATTGTGGAAAATGCTATCATTTTTTTCAACCCTCAATTTTTGACAGAATTTTATAAATAAATGAACATAAACACAAAACAACTCAGGATATTTTAATTATTCTAGTTCCATATGTGTTGAATCTTACATCTGGTATGCTGTGAGAATTTCATGTCTCTGCCATCAGTACTTTTTTTTAGAAAACAGGTCATTTATTGCAAAAAATGTAGTTCAGAGATATTGGGGTTTAAAACTTTTTTGTTACAAATTCTTATGCAGACTTACATTTCTGCGTCTTTTATGCACTAGAACTGCCCTGGTCCATGGTCTGTGTCTTCTTCAGTGTCACAACACCACGGTGCTTGCCTTCTTCTTTTCTTTCCTGCTTCTTTTGTCATTTGCTGCGCAGCTAACTCTGCTATATTGAATTCCCTAACGATTTCCGAAATGGAATGTCCTGTGGTCTAGCTGCAACAAATACATTTTTTGGCACATGGCACCACACAACATTATTGAAGGACTCATTCACATTCTGAGGATTCCCATGTAAAAACCTCTTTAGTAGCTCAGGATTTGCCGAATCTCTGTAAATAGGTTTGATTACCTCCATTACTGCCAAAGGAAGAGAATGTTTATGTGTAAATTCATGCAGGGTGCCAGAAAATTCAGTTTGCCTATATAAACACAAAGTGTTTAGTGGAGGTGGACACAAAGCATGACGTGGCTTTTCATTGGTCGATGACAGAAAGTGCTCTACACAGCTCTTTTCATTTCTCTACATTGTCACAGTTATCTCTAATGTTTACATAAAAAAAGCGATATAAGCTCACTACAAGAATAGCCGACAATCACATTACTTTCAACGTAAACAAGTATCAGAAACAAGGGACTAATTTGTTTATTCGTAATGCTAACTTCTGAGACGTAGCAGTAGGCACAAAACGAAGAAATTTACAGCCTTCTAGACTGTGTAGTTCCTCAGATATGACTGTTCAACTGTGACAGTATATGTGTAGCCGCAAAATTCGACATTCACATGTCAACATTCAAAATATTATTTGAAAGTCTCACAATTGTCTGATTGTAATTTATTATATACCAAAATTTTGAGGAAAGTCCAAAGTACATTATGGAGTAGAGAGAAGAAAATTTCAAATTTCAACGAATTTCGCATACAATGTCCCCTTAACCGATGCATTCCTCGTACGTCCCACATTGATTTCTGATTTTCTTTGATGCAAAGTTGCTTGTCTGCTAGCACTGAAAACCCTACGCAAACGCCACACCTCTCGCTCATTAAGTGAATTTCGTTTGCCACTGGATTATCTGTGGTCAGAGGTAATCCCTGAATTTTGGTAGTCTCTTCACACTCTTCACGCTGAGGGTCTCCGAATATTGAATTCCCTAACGATTTCCGAAATGGAATGTCCTGTGGTCTAGCTGCAACTAATATTTCATGTTCAAACTCTATTAATTCCCGTCGTGCAGCCATAATCACGTCGGAGACCTTTTCAAATGAATCACCTAGGTACAAATGACAGCTGCACCAATGCACTGCCCCTTAATACCTTGTATACTCGACACTAACGCCTTGTTTATATGTGCATATCGCTATCCCATGACTTTTGTCACCACAGTAGGCTGATGAAGTATTCACTGATTGTGGCCATCATTGACGAGCTCTTCATGGAACAAGCCCTGAGATAACCCGTTTGAATGGCTGTGTTCTTTTCCCTTTTGTTGATGACGCATTTTGATGTCCGATCATATGGCGAGAACAAACAGTATGGATTCCTTGTAGAACTTTTACCACATTTACTTTGTTCCTCGTCCCAGCCCTCAAGGTCCAAGGGGTGAAATGTCATTCTCTGCCATTCGGCATAGTGCAGATGTGATATAAAAGTCTTGTTGTCGGCAGTTTTGCTGACTTTCGAGACCTTGGAGACGCTACTTCCCATCCTAGTAGCTTCTCAACTGGCATCACAAGCCTGAGTGCACCCCATAGCAATGCTCTCAACAAAGCAATGTTCTTGGTACCGGGAATCGAACCCGGGGTCCCTGCATAGCAGAAATGAGCGAGGACTATTCAACTGCACAGCGGACGTCTTATATCACAATGACTCTAATTTTGTGTATACTTAATTGTCTAGAAACGGAATTAATTTCTCTGAAACGCAGGGTAGTTGCTAGGTAATTTATTGATTCTGAAGAGTAATTATTGTTCTCTACAATCACAAAAATACTCTACAGTCTAGGTGTTTATTACTCCATATATGTATATTTCATTAACGAAGTTCTATTGAAAGATCTCTGTTAGATTCCTTTCATGCTATTTTCCTCTATTTATTGTTGTTTACGTCATACATTTGCACCTCTAAATTTACTGTGGTATTTCTAAATTTATCTGGGAGGAGGAGAATGAGCAATGAAATATATTATATTGACAACTTGTCATACAACATTTTCAAACACTATTTTATATGTGATTCTCATCATACAGTTTCCTATGAAACCCACATCTGCCTTCTTTACGTAGTGTATACGATGTCTTAAGATATTGTTATCTTCTTTCCTTCTGGTGCGAAAGGATGAATTAGTGAGAAAGTATTTATAGTTGCATGCTCGGTGGTAGCAGAGAAGTTCTGTCTGCTAGAGAACAGTAGGACGTCTGAGTAGGTAGATCCGATTCCTAAGGCAAAGAGGTTTGTCTCCTTGGTGTGGTCCTGTCAGTCCCTTGTCAGGTTGGTAAACGAAGCTACCTCTCTGGTCAGTTCCTATTGTATCTGTGGGATACCCTCGGACGGGGCCCACGCTAGTCAGTCTGCGGGCAGTTTGTCAAGTGGTAACATCTCCGGGTAAGCGCGTGTTTGGTGAGTCCGAAGGACAATGAGATTCTTAAGTTTTCAGCCTAACTGAAATATTATTTACTTTTTTATTATTTACTTTTCTTTTATGTTATTTTAAACCGGGCTGCAGTGCAATTTCTGTGTTGGTTTGGGAGTGTATTGCGGCAGTTGCTTTGTTTCCACTCCAATAAATGGAAGTTGAAGCACGTTGTCATGTGGCATAATTGTGATTAAAATCGACGCTCTTTGGTGTGAATGTGCGTATAAGTGTCTTCTCTCGCTGAAATTCTTGAAATTAATAATTTCTCTTTGTGTTCAACCCACGTGGTGTGTGCTTTGTAGTAGCAGTACCACGTGCTCGTAAAATTGAGGCATCAGGTCAATACTACGCCGTTATTAACGCAGTTCGCAAGTTTCTTTTGTAACTAATGTGTTTGGATTTGATTTCGTCATTAAAATCGCTGTGGAATCACACATATTCCGTAAATGTACTTGTGCATGTGGAACATGTGCTGTAGTAACAAAACTAGCCCTCAGCTACTCTTTGGCATAATATTTCGCTTATTCAAACTTCATTAATCGCCATCGCGAGCAGTGTTCCTGTTCCACAATTTCTAGAAAGATTTTTATAGAGCATTTTGGTAAGATTGTGGCTACATCGAAACACGTGATCTTTTTATCTAAACTCCCAATACCAGTCTGTGATTATCCAATGGGAACACGACTACGCCAGGAGCGGAATTTCTTTGCTTAAGAAGAATGGATTGGTGATGGTTGTCCCTTTTTTGTGTACCGTTGAACTATCTATGTGTGCTTGTTTGAATGCGGTATCCTATCCTGTTTCCTGTTCTGTGTTTCCTATTCTTTGAAAATCACGTTTTATATTAATTGAACCCCTCTGAGTAACACTTTTCTTAATTAATTCGCAACAGTAAAAAAGGCACCAGCTTTGAGGCAGACTTACCATGCGTTATACGTTTTATTGAACATTGATTAATTTTAAAATAAATATCAGAATTTAAACTTACTTTACTTTTATTTTATTTAATTTTCCGCATCATGTAATTATTTAAAATAACAATTATAAAAAAATGAACTGATAGTGTGGGTGACTATTCCATAGATCTAAAAATTCATAGGAGTAGTAAAAATTTGTCAGTCACAAACGCATACTTTCCACCCTACGTTCGGAAGGTTTTAATAAGACTAGGCTCATTATACTATATAAGGAACATATGCATTGAAAGGTACTGAGCCGTTTTGCGGTCAGTAGCTCGTGCCACGTCTCCTGGAACACGGTATTTAGCGGAAAGGGGGCATGACACGTTTGCCGCGAGTGACATTGAGTTTGTTTTCCTGGAGAAGCAGTGACTGAAGCAGCACGGGCAGTGCAGGTCTGTGGGGTAACAGGGTGGCTGTTTGTGTTTCCACCCGTGTGACTTCTAAGTTTTTTCTGGTTTAGCGTCTTCTGGATTCGAGGGACGTGCACTGGAAAAATTATTCCTCTTGCCGACCAGATTTGGAGGCGGGCGGTGGGTCGTCATCATCCATGCATCACTTGGTAGCTCCAAACTTTTCGACTGTTTGTCACCTGTGCAGCTTTGGATGGTCGGTGAGCTGCTTTTAATTCCTTGCTTTGGTAATACTGATCTTTCTTCCCGCTGTGACCATGGTAATTGTGACTAATTCGTTTCCTGCACGTTTTTGTGTATTGCTGCTTCTACATCGGACTCGGTTCACCATCCTGTTACTGTTGTTCCCTGTTCTAGAGCCTGCCCAGGAGATTCGAGGAGCGTGTTGTTCGTATGAAAATATAATATCCAAAATCACAGAGCTGTGAATTGATTGTGTGTTCTAAATTATTGGGGCTTTGGACAGCTTTTTGTTATGTAACCTTTTTGTGTTCAATGTGTCGTTATTCGTGTTCAAAATACACTCCTGGAAATTGAAATAAGAACACCGTGAATTCATTGTCCCAGGAAGGGGAAACTTTATTGACACATTCCTGGGGTCAGATACATCACATGATCACACTGACAGAACCACAGGCACATAGACACAGGCAACAGAGCATGCACAATGTCGGCACTAGTACAGTGTATATCCACCTTTCGCAGCAATGCAGGCTGCTATTCTCCCATGGAGACGATCGTAGAGATGCTGGATGTAGTCCTGTGGAACGGCTTGCCATGCCACTTCCACCTGGCGCCTCAATTGGACCAGCGTTCGTGCTGGACGTGCAGACCGCGTGAGACGACGCTTCATCCAGTCCCAAACATGCTCAATGGGGGACAGATCCGGAGATCTTGCTGGCCAGGGTAGTTGACTTACACCTTCTAGAGCACGTTGGGTGGCACGGGATACATGCGGACGTGCATTGTCCTGTTGGAACAGCAAGTTCCCTTGCCGGTCTAGGAATGGTAGAACGATGGGTTCGATGACGGTTTGGATGTACCGTGCACTATTCAGTGTCCTCTCGACGATCACCAGTGGTGTACGGCCAGTGTAGGAGATCGCTCCCCACACCATGATGCCGGGTGTTGGCCCTGTGTGCCTCGGTCGTATGCAGTTCTGATTGTGGCGCTCACCTGCACGGCGCCAAACACGCATACGAGCATCATTGGCACCAAGGCAGAAGCGACTCTCATCGCTGAAGACGACACGTCTCCATTCGTCCCTCCATTCACGCCTGTCGCGACACCACTGGAGGCGGGCTGCACGATGTTGGGGCGTGAGCGGAAGACGGCCTAACGGTGTGCGGGACCGTAGCCCAGCTTCATGGAGACGGTTGCGAATGGTCCTCGCCGATACCCCAGGAGCAACAGTGTCCCTAATTTGCTGGGAAGTGGCGGTGCGGTCCCCTACGGCACTGCGTAGGATCCTACGGTCTTGGCGTGCATCCGTGCGTCGCTGCGGTCCGGTCCCAGGTCGACGGGCACGTGCACCTTCCGCCGACCACTGGCGACAACATCGATGTACTGTGGAGACCTCACGCCCCACGTGTTGAGCAATTCGGCGGTACGTCCACCCGGTCTCCCGCATGCCCACTATACGCCCTCGCTCAAAGTCCGTCAACTGCACATACGGTTCACGTCCACTCTGTCGCGGCATGCTACCAGTGTTAAAGACTGCGATGGAGCTCCGTATGTCACGGCAAACTGGCTGACACTGACGGCGGCGGTGCACAAATGCTGCGCAGCTAGCGCCATTCGACGGCCAACACCGCGGTTCCTGGTGTGTCCGCTGTGCCGTGCGTGTGATCATTGCTTGTACAGCCCTCTCGCAGTGTCCGGAGCAAGTATGGTGGGTCTGACACACCGGTGTCAATGTGTTCTTTTTTCCATTTCCAGGAGTGTACTTTTATCTTTGATTGGTGTGTTGTGCACTACATCGCCTAGTCGCTTTCTCTAGTTGCTGGAAGCCCACAGGCTTACGCATCCTACGGGGGCAAATCTTGTTGCATGTATTTCGGTGGGTTATACATCCAAGACAAGCTTGTGTTTAACGTGAGATTCATCAGTCAGCCGTTCGCGTCTTCGTTCCACCTATGTTTGCCGTCTCGCGCGACGGTTAAATATTTACCGTTTCTGCCTCGTGGTGTGATTTTAAACTGAATCTCGGTTGGTCTCTGAACTTCTTTACAATCAGGTGTAAGTGGGTGTCGTTGCCTTGGCGAGTTACGTTATCATCTTTTAGGGATTTATTACAACTGTTTTGCTTATGCTGCCAGTATGAATTCTGTTGACTTAGTTTTTACTCGTTTTACTTAAAAGTTACTTCTATGTTCATCGAGCTATCGTTGTGTGTTTGTGCTTTGGAGCGAGTACCCAGTGGTTGCTGAAAATAGGAAGAATGTGGTAAGCAGCGTATCGGGTCTGCCTTAAGTAATTTCGAGGCTGTTTGTCCAGACCACATTGCCCGATGCGTGGTGGATTCATATGAAGTAGCTTTAATTGTTTTTTACCCTTTTAGTGAACTTCATTTACGTAAACCCGAGTTACTTGTTATATTTTAGTCAAACACACTCTAAAGATGTTTATTACCGGCCATATTTTAGGACTGCCTTTTTGTTATGTTATACCTATTACAAAACACTGTTACTTGGGGTGTTCTTGAGTTTTGTACTTATGTTTTAACCTATAAGCAAAGGAAAATAAGCCTTGGAAATTTTGGAAATTTGTGGTAAGTTCCTATGGGACCAAACTGCTGAATTCATCGGTCTCCAGGCTTACACACTACTTAATCTAACTTAAACTAACATAAGCTAAGGACAATACACACACGCCCATGCGCAAGGGAGGACTCGAAACCTCGACGGGGAGAGACGACGAACCATGGCAAGGCGCCTAGGACCGCACGGCTACCCCGCACAAGAAGCTTTGAAGAGATTGTTTATCGATTATCAATAACGATTCTTAAATTGTGTCATCTAATTGGATGATTTTCTCTTAATATGTCAATGTCCTGTTGACATAATTGGTAAAGTTACTTTTCCTGATATGAATGATATGGAGTCCTTATTTTGCCTGGTTAGCCGAGCGGTCAAAGGCACTGCAGTCATGGACTGTGCGGCTGGTCCCGGCGGAGGTTCAAGTCCTCCCTCGGGCATGGGTGTGTGTGTGTTTGTTCTTAGGATAATTTAGGTTAAGTAGTGTGTAAGCTTAGGGACTGATGACCTTAGCTGTTAAGTCCCATAAGATATCACACACATTTGAACATTTTTTGATTTTTCCCGGTCCTTCCACTCGCACGCAACCTTACACCAATAATCTGTACCACATATCGAATCATCATACATTATGTTAGCCATGGGACAGCATTGCATTACAGTGGAATGAGGCACAGTAGAACTCCTGTTTGACAAGCTCAGTGAGATGTGGTAGTCGCACGGACTGTTTTCAGGATTCTGCCTGCCTAGATTTTTCGCGACATTCAAGGAAACGATTACAAAGGTCACACAGCACCTAATAGCCTCACTAAAATTATGGTTCCGGCAGATGTTTTCATACTGTCTCCCTCCAATGGAACCCATAGACCCAGAATTTTCAAACTTCTAAACTGGAAGCTAGTAGCGTAAGCAACGAGAAAATTATAGAAGACGATTGCTATAGCACATTTCACAGGTATACATCCAAAACTAACAGATTGCATCTCTGTGCGAATTGCGCAGTGTGCGAGAATGTTTTGCAGTACCCTGAGGCCATTGTCAACATTATTATTTCGTTTTAAATGTTGACATCCTTTAAAGTTCTACGCAGTCATCTGATTCGTGGAGGCTATCTCAGGGCTGGCTGGTGTGCCAATCGGAACGTCAACAAGGCGTACCGCCGATGTAGCGGACGACAGGGCAGCAGGGCACCAGGTGGGTATTGCTACACAATCCCTAAGCGATGGAAGCAGAAACGCAAGCGCCACTTTTACTATGAAGTAACACTCTGTAACCTTAGCACCAGAACTCCACTGCAATAGTCCGAGCTCGGCGACCCAGAATAGCTGCTGAATTACCATAGTGTGGCAAGGAGCGCCGACAAGACCATTAACGGAAAGTAAATGTGATGATACATCCAGAGCCACTGCGTCATAGGCATAGTCTCGGCCCCTTAAATAACGAGGTTTTCGGAGTTCAAAGACACATCCAGGGGCCGGCCGGAGTGGCCGAGTGGTTCTAGGCGCTACAGTCTGGAACCGCGCGACCGCTACGGTCGCAGGTTCGAATCCTGCCTCGGGCATGGATGTGTGTGATGTCCTTAGGTTAGTTAGGTTTTAGTAGTTCTAAGTTCTAGGGGATTGATGACCTCAGAAGTTAAGTCCCATAGTGGTCAGAGCCATTTGAACCAGTTTTGAACACATCCAGGCATGCCACCATTCGGTCTGTATCACTTGAACCAGAGAAGATGACGGTCTATTACGTTCCAGTGAAACTGCGACATGCTGATCGACGATCGTCTGCCTGATGCCCACCTGCTGATTTCAACACCAAGAGGCTGTCGACCTAATGGAAACCATACCCATGGTGTGTCATTCCTGCCTAATGAAACACTACAGATGAGCGGAAGACTGGTGAGCAACTACGTCTTCACCAACAAGCGTCAATCGCAGATGACCTGCAAGGTATTATATCCAGAATGACCAAGCGGGGGATTTGCGCAGTCCCCAGGACAATTCGTAGACATCTCCTGCAGTCTAGGTTGATCCATGATGTATCACGTGGACCTAGTTTTCATGGCAACCGTAATGCTGGACACACAGTTGTCCTCACCCCAGTGGACAATGGGTTGTCTACGAGAGTGCTGAAATGTGAGCAGTGCTGTACCACATAACACATGCCTTCCCTTCTCCACGCTGCCACCAGCACAAAACACGGCCATGGCGAACTATTTGCTGCTATGACGTCACGATTCGATGATGAGACACCAGCAGTTATTCGTGGCTTGCACTTACACTCAGATATTTTCCGAGACACCTAGACACTCCGTAACTACGTAAACTGAACCTGGAAATAAATGTTATAGATACCACCAAGTCACTAATGTCTGCATCCAGGCTTAAACTGGATCCCTGTCCCACACTGTGTGCCCTGCCTCCCGCACACATCGTGAGTCCAGCTTGCCAGTTCGCCACACTGGTGTCAGAACTGACTCTCACATCACGATTTCAGTGACATGGAGCTAAGTCTACAGCACCATGTCGCCTGGGCAGTACAATCACTACGTGTTGTGTGAGAGAAATTTTCTTTGTTAATCGCATAGACATCAGTAACATTAGTAGCAGCATAGTGGTGCCATTTCTTAAACCTCAGGAGACTGTGGACTTACAATTATAGAGAGAACGTTAGGAATACGTATTTAACCTGTCATGGCGTGAACTGCTATGTACCAAAGCTGTGCCAGTACTTACAAAAGATTTGGGCATTAGGCGCAGCGTTATTCTGAGTCCCATCGGGCAGTGATAGGACTAAACGCTTAATGCATAATTATTTTGTATGTATTTGGCGTGTAGATTTTCTAATTTTACTTGTTTTGTTGTAAACAGCAGTAGTAGATTGCACAAAATGCCAGACACATGTGCTGCTACTACGGGCGTGTCTATTACGGCTTCGACAGAACAGGTACTGGTATTCTCAGGTTCGAATTCGAGGAGACAGCGGGAAAAAGAAGAGTTACGTACAAGGCTTGAAGCTTTACAGGCTGCGGTTCAGCAATTGCAATTGGGGTCAAAGGAAACCAAGGCGGCATGTGTATACCCTCCCCTCGTCTCGGCCCATAGGCAGCTACCTTAATAACGCGTTTTCGTGGCAAATCAACTGAGGACGTATCTGCGTTCATTGACAATGTTAGGACTACCACTGCAATGAGTCGTTGGTGTCAGAAGGTGTCTCATTATGTGGTTCAAAAATGGTTCAAAAGGCTCTGAGCACTATGGGACTTAACATCTGAGATCATCAGTCCCCTAGAACTTAGAACTTCCTAAAACTAACTAACCTAAGGACATCACACACATCCACGCCCGAGGTAGGATTCGAACCTGCGACCGTAGCGGTCTCGTGGTTCCAGACTGAAGCGCCTAGAACCGCTCGGCCACACCGGCCAGCTCATTATGTGGGTAATTTTCTACTGACAAACACGAAGCGAAAACATATGTGTTGTACTACAAACATCTCAGTAAGAAGAAGATATTACAACAGTTAGCTGAAGGCTTACGGCAGCATTGTCAGAACAAAAAGTAATAGAAGTTTCTTCCGAGAAAATGTGAGCATCTTAAGGCAAATGCATAAGGAATCAGTAGAGACCTTTTCAGATAGGATTCAGAGGATCAATCCACAGACGTACCAACTGACGTAAAATGGAGAATCGCATAGACTCTTGCTACGAGAAACGGAAAGTACGGCTTTTGATTTTTTCGACGTGGTACACCCCCAAAATGTCCCGTAAGATAAAGAAGAAAAATCCTGGGAACTTGGCCATGGCTCTTAGGGTCGCTACACAATTACAAGAGATTGACATTGCTGCAAGAATACATACGGACCACCGTGGTTTTCCTGCGGAGGTAGTGTTGTAGATGTGAGCATGAAGGTCTCGGTGACCTGAATGCTGTGACCAAGTTGGACACCGAACACAGGATTGTGGGAAGCAAAGGCAGGACGTCAACGGAGGCAGCGGATAAACACAAACGGGATTGCTTCAACTATCGGAATGCATTACAAATATGGCATAACACTCCAGAAATAAATGCACAGATAGAATGCTGCCTGGCACGCTATATGAGAGGTAAGGACCGTAAATTTCAGGTGGACACAGGTACACATGTGTCGGTCGTCTGTCTGCACCTTGTAGTGAGGAGGAGACTTGGTCATCACATTATAATTCACGTAAGGCAATTGACAATAATAGAGTTTTTGGATACTATGTTGCTTAGTTTCAGTATTGGAACTATAGAGTTTCGTTATCGTATGGAAATATTACCATATGTTGGGCTAGACTTCCTCGACAAGCATAATGGCACGATCGATCTATTACAGAATGCAGCAGAAAGCGAGATATCGTTTCCATTGGAGGTTATAGCTGCAGGTGAGGCGATGTCGCAAAGCACACCCCTCAACAGGATGTTTACTAAAAACTGTGAACACGTATCCTAAAGACTGGCTCCCTTGATGAACTACCAGCATGCATGGGAAGTTAGTATGGGTTTCCAATAACTATGTGAAGAGTTATAAGTGGTGGTGCCACTGGGAGAAAATAAAGGGTTACACGAAATTCGTTATTTCCTGTGCAGAAATGAGTGCGTGTAAGTACTATTGATGGGGAATTTAGGGTTCCTGTATGACTGCAGCATGGACACGATTAGACTGTTGAAGGGCTCAATGATTGTCACGTTAGAGGCACCAGACGAAAAAGATTTTGATTGTTCATATGATGACCGGAACCACACGCAAACGTAGAGTTACGATCATTAGTTGACAAAACTGATACCTAGACAATCGTAACGCTGAAATAGTGCTCGTACTATTTCGGAATTAATGGATTCCGTTTGCACATGTTATTCGGAACGCATTGTGAACGTGTATAACAATACGGAAACGAAACAAAATAAGCCCTCTGAAATGGTAGCGAAACAGAAACGTTCAAGTTCCATAAGGTTGATCACAATGTAATGTAGATGTAATGTACCTGCATTTAATAAGATAAATGAAATTGACTGTGCCCATAAGACGGAAAGCATGGCGGGGAAGCAAGCGCGTGTTGCGATACAATTATGAAGTCAAACGAATAGCATGAAGTACTACTGTTGGTGAAATGCAGAGTAACGATGCACTACGCATCGTTTGTAATTAAAGGTGCTAGAGAGCTAGGCAGATACATTGAAGTGGCGGCCAGCGAGAACAGTGCTCAATCTCTTAGGATCGAGGGAATCTATAGAGGAAGTTTTGCGGAACAGCCACATCAGATCAGCCCACGAAAGTGGTGGTACCATCTAAAGGGGCGGAACATAAAAACGTAAATTTAGTTACGATGGTTGCACCATTCATAGCTCTCAAATTCTAGACGATGTTGGCTAGCTGAAGCAATCTTATATGAACTGGGTCAAATACGAGATACATTCGTATAGTGTCTTCAAATAAATCGAAGAACTGAACGACTCCTGCTCATTACGTGACCGATACAACTGACTGACTCGATGTATATATATTTCAGATTCTTCCAAAATGTCTAACAGACGACTATGAGGGTGACGTGAAAAACCAAAAGTCCTTCAGCTACAGGAAACCTACCATGTTTCCTCATTTTCAAATGCTGTCCCAGAACACTTGGCATTGCTGGGATACGAGTGATCTCTGTACTTATTACTGAAATCTCTCTCCGTCTTACCAACGCATAAATTATCGCGATTTCCACATTCTGACTTACATACATCGGTTTACTAAAAATACTTTTTGGTTTCTGTCTTATGTCATGCCTTCATCACATGTGCAAAGTATCTGCCGTTTTACATGAAACACTGATATTAGCCTTTTTCAAATCTTTCGCATTTCGTCACAGTGGGGGCCGTTGGAGATTAGACTCATAAAACCATTTTTATTCTCTCTTTTTGACTTCCGTGGATTTCTTCTTCTGTATAGAATAAAGCAGTTTACGAATACTTTTAACTTTACACCCATTTATTGCAACATTTTGAATAATCGTCTGCAGTTCCTTATACCTGGCCTTCTGACTTACCTCTACCTCAAAATTTTGTGTATCATGGAGCGAAAATACGTCTATTTGTATGTCCTTGGATGACATGAAACTTTATCAATTATAATGTCGGTGGAAGTGGGTTTACGAAAACAAGATTGTCTTTACTAGCAATAGAGAGATCTAGTAGTTTAGTCAACCGTTCACTTATTCTTCAAAAGTGAATTTAACATTTGGGAGCACTGTCAGGGTACCAGCAACAGAATTACCCACAGTTGAGTCATTTGGCTGTGAGTAGAAGTTGTCATTGAAAGTAAAAGCTTTGAAAGACAGGGACAGTTCTGGCACTGGAGTAACGTTAGTACTTCATGCTATTCATTTGATTCACTTTACAATTTTATCGCAACACGCGCTAGCTTCCTTGCCCTGCGTTTCATATTACGGGTACAGTAAATTTAACTTCTCATATTGAATGTAGTTACCTTACATTTATATTATATTGCGATCAACCTTACGAAAGTTGAACGTTTCTCTTTCGCTATCATTTCAAAGGGCTTATTTTGTTATATACAGTTTTACGTTTCGTTACTGTTATACGCGTTCCATATAACAAGTTCAAACGGAATCCATTCATTCCGAAATAGTATGACCACTATTTCAGCATCACAATTGTCTAGGCATCAGTTTGTCACTAATGAGCGTAACTCAACATCCCCAACCACAATATGCTAAGATGTTTTTCGTAAAGTCCTAACGCACCTTTTCAAGCCGAGGTGTCATGTATTATGATACTGTATATTTACGTTTCTTAATACAGATTTAAAGAAGGAATTGTACTATTAGCACCTATTTTATTTCAAACTGTTACCACTCATGTAGGCTTAAATAAATGGTTATCTTGTATGTCATTCGTTATTTGTTTGACTGTTGTAATATGATTAAAGTTGGTCATACGTAACATTTCATTTTGTGGTGGTGTAAGGTGATAACAGCTGGACTTTTATGCGATCTAATACTGTAACTTTAAATTTCTTAACAAAATTAAAAAAACTTTTTATTGCATAATAGTTCCTTTTCATTTCAAGTTATCACTGATCTAGGCTCACGTAAATGATTCTGTTATATGTCATTTATATATATATTCATTTTTAGTAATATGACTGGATTTGGTGATACTTATCTGACATTTTATCCAGTGATCGTTGTAAGCTTATAATTACACAACTTATTCTTTATTTCTTATCTATATCATTTTATGTTTATATTGTACCATATCAGTTATTGGTTAATATTGCCGCCAGCTGCTGGCATTAGTTTACTTCTCTGATAGCTTAATCGCCACAGTCAGTTTGGCACTGGTTCTCTTCGAATAGACAACGGCACAGTAAAATATGTCTACATGAGATGAGATCTGTATTATATTCAGTCAATGTGAGTATTGGAACAAGGAGGGCCTCAGTCCAAAGTACCGTTATCCATAATGGCGGCGATGACGTCATCCAGTAATGCGGCTGTGACGTCAGTAAAGGTGGCCGATTTTGAATTTTGGCGGGAAAGTGCCACGACCCTCACCTAGAAAATCGGCGTGAAGTTGAAATTCCAATATGATAATGCATCATACCACACTTATTTTTACTAAGCAAAGAAAATGGAGGGAGAAAAGTACTTGTCTTAATTATTTAACAAATTTCAAGCAAATGTGTTCACCACTAGGTCTAGACTCCAACTGGCTTTGTTCTTATTGTCGCCACCAGAGGGCGCTACTGGGGCGTCAGGTGATGACACAAGTAGCGTTATTCAAGATGGCCATGCCCAGTGTGTTCACCATGAGCTCCAGAGCCCAACTGGCTTAGTTCATATCGTGGCCACCAGAGGACGCTACCGTGAGGTCGGGTAATCACACATCGTCTGCTCCCACTCGAGTGCGTGTTCTAAACAGACATGTGCCACGTCAGAAGCCCGCTAGCAGCCGCTTACATCACAGCCCCCCAGCCTAGAGTTTTATACTCGCACAGGACATCTTTAAATATTCTAACTAAAGTAACACCCACATCGCGCATCCAACATATGAATTACCAAAGTATTTAATTCCATTTCAATTTTAATCATGTTCAATGAGTCAATTTACAAGTTCAATATTCAATGATAAAGTGAGAAGTTCCACATTTTCTCACTATCAGCACCGTGTTCATTGATGACCTATCACCCCCCCCCCCCCCCACCCCTAGAATGCTGCACTCCTATTGGCTACTGCATTAGTCACATGATTCGACTTCATAGAACCTAGGACTTGGAATTAAATTTCACTAATGCCGCACCCACCTGGAGTTTGAATCAAATAATGAAATTCTCCACCACGATCCTCAACCAAGCACCACGTCCCCTAGTGACCCATGTTGGCAGGCTAACATGCACTAACATGTACTAATGTGTACTAATATGCACAGTGCGAGACATCATCCAAGATGGTGGGGTGAAATGGTGGGAAACAGATCCAAACACAAGTTTTTATTTTGCAGGCGTTGTCTCCACCATGAGATTTACTGTCCAACTGACATAGTACACATCACTGATGTGTGATCTGTAGGGACGAAAATTATGCTACAGTTACTCAGGCTGCGCTAGTATGCTGGGGAGAGTATTTACTTTCGAGCATTTTATTTATAGGTCGAATATATTTATGACACTCAGGCAAAACACTCTCCATCTTATGCTTGCGCTCACAATACACAGTCTCCAGACACCCAAACAACTACTAATTTACGGAAATAACTTAATTACAGACATTCAGACTTATCCTAAATAATGCCTCACACTCATGTGTTGACACGCTCAGTACTCATAAACTGTCCAAGTAGCGCATAGCACGGCCTACAGATCTGCTTGCGAAATAATGCAATCAACGCTCGCAAGCACAGGCCACCGCCCCTGTCCAGTAGACTACACGGGAGGTAGTGATAAATGACACATTCGTCAGCCGTCAAACGATGCGCAGGCCGCCACCTGGGTCCCGCAAGCTGCCACATCCCTTTCATACTTCATTTCTGAGAAACTGCTATCGCAAAGTGTGTTCATCCAGACGCCAATGATGACGCGATCGGACGGGAGCGAAGACATATTTACAGTACGCAAACGCTAGATGCTAGTTCACACACTTGCTGTCGACACAGCCATCAGTTGTCAAAGCACACACAGACGTCTGTTCAGCACCACGCACCGTCACAGCCCCGAGGCAAGGCTGCCGAACGCAGGTGAAAATTGGGTCTATACAGTCACCGTTACACCGACGTCGCAGAATTCCAAGGCGCAGCCCCCATATTCAAGACACCTCCTAGCAGCATATATCTTTACCGCCTATGACACAATTGCACAGGGCGCAATGCTCCTAGCGCGACATGACACACGCCTTTAACCATACTTAAGTACCCACAAGTACTGACACAACACTGCCAAGTGCACGCACACACTTACAAACGCATCTAACAACATTCCCAATGTCATTTTTACATCACAAAAAAATGGCTCTGAGCACTATGGGACACAACTTCTGAAGTCATTAGTCCCCTAGAACTTAGAACTAGTTAAACCTAACTAACCTAAGGACATCACACACATCCATGCCCGAGGCAGGATTCGAACCTGCGACCGTAGCGGTCTCGCGGTTCCAGACTGTAGCGACTAGAACCGCACGGTCACTTCGGCCGGCTTTTACATCACATCTCTTTTTAAAAAATAACAGCCAAGTCAAACTCTCGAGAATTGTACACTTTTCCAGAAATAGTTAACCCTCCCTTTTCATGCCTCAGTTTGTATGTGTGGAAATTCTTACCCCAACTGAACCCCTTTACGAAAATAACATCGAATGCACTCTCCCCAGTGAACCTAACGTCTTACCCTTCCTGCTCTCAACATATGCAAATGTTCAATACGCTATGTAGAGGCTCCTATATCCCAGCACAAACGATGTAACATTATGATTCGCTCTTATAAAGTCTACCCGACGAATTACTGATACTGCCGGTATAGAAGCACCATCCACCTATTCTTTAAGGACCTTTCAGAGGTAAAATTATTTTCCACACATCGCTAAATTGCATTGACGTTTAAACAAAATGGTTCAAATGGCTCTGAGCACTATGCGACTTAACTTCAGAGGTCTTCAGTTGCCTAGAACTAGGAACTAATTAAACCTAACTAACCTAAGGACATCACACACATCCATGCCCGAGGCAGGATTCAAACCTGCTACCGTAGCGGTCGCTCGGTTCCAGACTGTAGCGCCTAGAACCGCACGGCCACTCCGGCCGGCGACAGTTAAACCCGCAAAATTGTCTACAGATCATAAATACATAAGAGACTCGCAAGGATATGGGACCGTGAAACCGATCTCCATCCCAGCAATGTATCACCGACTACCGTCTCGATCTAGTAAACATGCAATTCATAGCCCCCACCATACAAAACCATCCCTTTTACATCAGCGAAACGAAGTCACTCTCAGAACTGATGTGCAAAAACAGGCTCCGTTTCCTATCGATACAAACGCGCTACTGTTTCTGCTCCGGACCTGTCTGCTGGCTTGCCTTTCTACACCCATCTCCAGACTCGTCGATTACAAGAACACACTTATTTTCAGGATAATATTATTTCTTTATTGCCATACGTCTCGATATCAAGCACACAGCAATAGCGCCCGATCGCTCACGCAACATAATTCCCAAGATATAGACTCGAAATATTTCTTTACAGAGGCGGAACTTTAGCTATGTGGAGCGTCCTCTAGACTACTGAGTAACTAGAAACAAATACAGGAAACTGATATTTCCACTCTCGAATGCAGAAGTCTATCATGTAACAGATCCCAAATCATCCACATAGTTTACAAGTTAACTAAGGTCTTTCCCATGTCTAGAGAACTGGCAAACGTTTCTCCCGCACACCACATTTGATCTTGTCTTAATAAACGCACGAAATGTGCATAGACAGTCAACTGAACAATTCACGTGGGTGGGAATAACACTCCATCGCAATCATACCATCTTCTCAAAGTTCCACTTGATCACGAAAGCCGCCCAACACATACTAAGTATTAGTTCGCTATCTGGTCGTCAAGATAAGGGCAAAGTTAACTCATATACATTCCTAAAATCCAACAGGGCTCTGCATTTGCACGGATGCTGCTGTTATCAGCAAATGTGAATCATCGCCGCCACGGACTTTGCATACATGGAATTATTCCGGAAAACCGGTCGAATATATGTTTATCATATTATACTTAGAATTAAATGTTACGATCGCGCTCTCAATTGAACTACATTCGAGAATGAGCGAAGTATCGGAAATATACCCTCTTGTCGACAGTGGCTCTGGAAATAGCTGTACCTTCCTTACAACTGGAAATACTCCCCCTTTGCTATCACAGTACTCCAAGACAAATCCTTACCTTCCCTACAACAGGGCATAGACATCTCCTTTCCACAAACACACATAATTTATAAACCTGATGCTCAAATGCGAACATATCACGCACCCACCAATGTTACTAAGAACCGGGTGATCAAAAAGTCAGAATACATTTGAAAACTTAATTAACCACGGAATAATGTGAACAGAGGTAAAAATTGACACACATGCTTGGAATGACATGGGGTTTTATTAGAAACACCTCATATTTCTAGACGCGTGAAAGATCTCTTGCGCGCGTCGTTTGGTGATGATCGTGTGCTCAGCCGCCACTTTCGTCATGCTTGGCCTCCCAGGTCCCCAGACCCCAGTCCGTGCGATTATTGGCTTTGGGGTTACCTGAAGTCGATCGTGATCGACCGACATCTCTAGGGATGCTGAAAGACAACATCCGACGCCAATGCCTGACCATAACTCCGGACATGCTTTACACTGCTGTTCACAACATTATTCCTCGACTACAGCTATTGTTGAGGAATGATGGTGGACATATTGAGCATTTCCAGTAAAGAACATCATCTTTGCTTTGTCTTACTTTGTTATACTAATTATTGGTATTCTGACCAGATGAAGCGCCATCTGTCTCACTTTTTTTGAACTTTTGTATTTTTTGGTTCTGATAAAACCCCATGCCATTCCAACCATGTATGTCGATTTGTACCTTTCTATCTACATTATTCCGTGATTTATTCAGTTTTCAAATTTATACTGACTTTTTGATCACCCGGTGTATTACTTCGTCAATAACTGATTCGATACCAAATAATACTGTTCGAAAATAAGCGATGGGCATGCATGTCTCTTAAGTTCTTCTTTCGAGTCCTACCACTGTGTCCTAGAAAGAGATGTTAAAGAAAAATCCTATCCCAGCAACTACAGCATGTTACTGTCACAATCAGTCTTGGTACTACAGGTGCACACAAGTATCCATGTTAAAAACTATACCCGCTTTACGAATCGAGGTACGACATTACCTCTGAATGAGGTGTTTTTTTCTGGACAAATACCTACGGTGATTGTAGGAATTCGTATTATCAGCCAACGATGCAGCCTAGGAATAAAATCACTGAACTTTGAAAGTGATTCGGCTAAGGAACGTGGTATGTACGCGGTATTGGCGACCCCCCCCCCCCCCCCCGCTCAACGAGATAATTCTTTAGTAATCGTAACAGTCTGTCTCGACATCATATCGGACGTTCCGCGATATAGCCACCGAGCTATAGGTGATGACTGCTTGAGAAGGAACACAAACATTAGTAATAGATGTTATGATGACTGAGGCTGTAAGAAGAAAAATGTACACTAGCTTCACAGATCTCTAGTGTTACGCTATATGTTCAAAACGATGTCAGTCATTTGGAATCACCTCTCACCATTCAAGCACATTCGTGCATCGGATTACAACCACTACTCAATCATATTTCTGGCACTCTCATATCTCCAAACGAGTCACCTTTCCCGAACCTAGCTTCTCCCTCTAAACATCGTGCAACTGCTCCCATTTCTACAGCTTCGCGCGTGTTATCAGTCCAATTTAATTCTGAACTGAGCAGAAGGTGGAGAAAGACATATCCACCACCTTCAGCAACCTCTGTAGAAACAGAACGACCTGAATTACTGCAACAGGACCGAGTTTAGACCATTCAGTGGAAATGCACTGACTGTGGTACGGTCCCGAACTACATACAAGTACTACAAATCCCCGTCCATGCAAATCAGTCAGTCCAACAGATAAAAATTACTAACTATAAAAGCTCATACGATTTGGAAGTCACCAACGCATTGGTGCGGGCGCAATGACGCATAGCTTCGGTCGGCCTCCATTGTGGGGAAACAGATTTCACAATACTTCCCACAATTGCGTAGCATGCAGCCATCCAAGCATTCCTAGCTGTATAACCTCTTCCTCACCGGCTCTCACCTCAAACTGCTATTGCTACTGCTGCTGTATGTATGTCACGATTCTATTAAATATGCAGACACCGCCGATACCACTTTAAAATTTGATCAGCTATACTCTAGGCGAATTACCGTATGACACGTGCCCTCTGGTCCTGTTTAGTTGTCTGAAACACTGTTTTGTAACACGCTTTTGTACAACGCCAAACATTTCGTTTTCCTGTCACGACTTCCATGCCTGTCTCATGTTCTAAACTAACATTAAGACTCCCTGATACACGGCCTCTCACAGAAAACTAGACATTGCACGGTGTAAATCATTTTATTACTGCAACTACCATTACACGAGAGACACGGTGTATGATTTTAAATAAAAGACAGTTACAACATAACAAAACTAGAAGAGTTTGGCTACGTTGCGGAGAGTTTCCAAACTGATGTCCGAAAGCGAATGACGATCTATACATTTAAACTCGTGTGTCACAGTGACGGAGTAGATGATGACTCTTCGTTCCATTTCGAGTGATTCCTCATTTTGCACCCATCTACGCGATCAATGTTTCGCTGCTGGCAACCCCCAGAAGCTCTGACCCACACACAAAACTCATTCCCTAACTCAAACAAGGACTATCAGTCAATCATTATTTTGGTAACCAACAGCGCACCAATGCACGGACGCGATGGAAAAGACAACGCCGATGTACTCTAATATTTAGCAACACAGTTGACAGGGCGAACAATTTTAGCAACTTTACAGTAACTTCAACACCAGCCAATGATGTGACAGCATATTTCCCTCAATTTCAGAATCATAACTAAACCACCCATTCTCTACTTTGAGAGCATCAATGCGAACGTGGATAGATGATTGTGCAGTACGTCCATTCAGTGTTAATTCTCGAACGTATACACGATCAAAGTATACCAGACAGCGCTGTACACATTCCTACCACCTTGAACACAGTGTTTAATTTACGATCTATCTCTGCATATGGGGATCATAGAGCATTCTCCCTGTCTTAGGGTAAAATTAGAGATTGAAAGACCCTCATAATGCCATTGACCAACCAGCCCTGCAGGACAGTTAGCGAATTAATCTGCAACGGACCAGAAGAATACCGCTACGCTCCACGTCTCGTGAATGAATAGAGTCCAATTGCACGACATTTCTCGAGATGTGGCCATGTCGAGGAGCTTATCACTCCTTATCGATGTATAGTAACAGATTTCAAAGTGCCGTGATGTAATAGCAGACGGGTATCAAGAACAAGAAAGGAATCATTTTTATACACAATCTAGCTCCAGACAGATGGAGTTCGGGACATTTTTACGTAAATCAACCAAGCTGTCAACTCTAAAGTATTGTTCTAAAGTCTAGGATCCTTACCTAGAAGGTATAGGTAAGAGAGAGAACATAAGCACAGGCACTCCTAAGGCTACAACTTTCTGCGCTTAAAAACAGACTATAATGTTAGATCGGTTGCGTTTCCGAACTATCAGACATATCGAATGTAGTGCCGTTAATATTGCATTGTGAGAAATATATTTCAGGCGCACGACATACATCCTCCTCCACGTTTTCTCTACGCTGAACTATCTTATCGAATTGCAAAACGAAAAACCTACTTCCGTAAAACATTTTCTTTGACTAAAATAATAGTAGCAGGGGATACCTCCTACAAGGAAACAGATAAGCACATAGACACAGCGTCCGACATGTGAAAATTAGAAATAATTCCGTCACTAACTCTGTAAGCAGCACATCTGTCAGGTAAATGTGTACACGAGAATTGCAGCGCTTCACAAGCTCCTACCACTAACTTAGTTATTACGCTGAAGTCTCGACTTTACACCGAAGATGCGACATGGCAGGACAAAATAAAGTTCTTTAGAGGAATGTGTCAAATGTCATCACACATGAGACTGAAGTCCTCTGATGACCGACAGGTTTACCATTAACGATCGCAAGTAGATAGTGCTTTAAAGCACATGTGGAACACATACGTAGCTGTATACAAATAGAACGCAGGCTATGTCACGTGACTGATACATCTGGACAGAACACTGAAGAAAAAAAAAATTGACCTGCAACAACTTCTTCTCTAGAATGAACCAGTCAGCCATTAAATCGTACCTCGTTACAGCTCTTACTCAATCGATCAACCTGTCCACTCTCCGTTATCCTTTAACGCAGATGCAAGTAGGTTTAGAGCTGAATCGATCTGTCTTCCTCAAAAGCACCAAATACAGTAGTTAACTCGCGTGTATCACTGGTACCTCAATAGACATACGGTATAATACTGCCTCAGCAGAAAAATATTGACTACCTCCCTGATTCCCTTCGTTTCGATGTCAACGTTTTATCATATTCCTCTTGCTGCCGCATACTTGTTCCCATGTACAAACTGTTCTGCGCGAACCAGAAGATACACAAGTTCTTCCTCAATGTCACCGCAGGTGGGGGGGGGGGGGGGGGCTGTGCATGGTTTGACGGCTGACAAATGCGTCACTTATCGCTACCTCCTGTGTACTGTACTGGACAGGGGCGGCAGAATGTACTAGCGTACATTGATTGCATTATTTAAAAAAATGTTCAAATGTGTGAGAAATCTTGTGGGACTTAACTGCTGAAGTCATCAGTCAATAAGCTTACACACTACTTAACATAAATTATCCTAAGGACAAACACACTCACCCATGCCCGAGGGAGGACTCGAACCTCCGCCGGGATCAGCCGCACAGTCCATGACTGCAGGGCCTCAGACCGCTCGGCTAATTCCGCATGACTGCATTGTTTCACAAGCAGGTCTGTAGGCCGTGCTATGCGCTATTTGGGCAGTTTATGAGTACTGAGCGTGTCTACACATGAGTGTGAGGCATTATTTAGGATGAGTCTGAATGTCTCTAATTAAATTATTTCCGTACATTAAGAGTTGTTTGGCAGTCTGGAGGCTGTGTATTGTGAGCGCAAGCAAAAGATAGAGAGTTTTGCCTGAGTGTGATAAATATATTCGACCTACAAATAAAATACTAAATAGAGTGGACTCCTTCCTTACTCTCATCAGCAGCCTAGTGCAGCCTGAGTAATTTTAGCATAATTTTCGCCCCTACAGACCACCATCTGAGATTAGGTCATAGGAGGGATGACAGTACGATCTGATGGGAGTAATGTTTACTATATCAGTTTGACAGTAAATCTCATGGTGGAGACAACGCCTGCAAAATAAAGACTTGTGTTCAGATCTGTTTTCCCGCCATTTCACCCGACCATCTTGGAAGACGTCATACGCTGTGCACGTTAGTACACGTTAGTCATGTTAGTGTACGTTAGCCTGCCCCAACATGGGTCGGTAGGGGGCGTGGTGCTTGGATGAGGATCGTAGTGGAGAATTTAACTATTTGATTCCAAGTCCAGGTTGGTGTGCATTGGTGAAAATTGATTCCAAGTCCTAGGTTCTATGAAATCGAATCATATGACTATTGAAGTAGCCAATAGGAGAATGTGGAGCTTTTCATTTGATCATTGGATATTGAACTTGTAAATTGACTTATTGAATATGATTAAAATTGAAATGGAATTAAGTAGTTTGGTAATTCATACGTTAGATGCACGATGTGGGTCTTACTTTAGTTAGAATATTTAAAGAAGCCTATGTCCTGTGCGAGTATAAAGCTCTAGGTTGGGGGGCTGTGATGTAAGCGGTCGCTTGCGGGCCTCTGATGCTGTGCATGTCTGGTTATCACGTACACGTGAGAGAGAGCAGACGATGTTGTTATCACCCGACTTGACAGTAGCGCCCTCTGGTGGCCACGGTATGAACTAAGCCAGTTGGGCTCTGGAGCTCGCGGTGAACACACTTAGTGCTGTCATCTTGAATACCGGTGCTTGCGTCATGATCTGGCATCAAGAGAGCGCCCTCTGGTGGCACGGATATGAACTAAGCCAGTTGGGCTCTGGAGCTCATGGTGAACACACTGGGTATGGCCATCTTGAATAACGCTACTTGCGTCATCACCTGATGTCTCGGTAGCGCCCTCTGGTGGCGACTATATGAACTAGGCCAGTTTGAGTCCAGACCTATTGGCGAACAAATGTGCTTGAAATTGGTTAAATAATAAAGACAAGTACTTTTTTCCACCATTTTTTTTACTTAGTAAAAATAAGTGTGGTGTGATGCATTATCATGTTTGAATTAGAATTTTTCACTATTTTTCTGGGGGGGGGGGGGGGGGTTCATGGCACTTTCCTGCCAAAATTCCAACTTCCCGCCAAAATCCGCCATCTTGATTGACGTCATCGCCGACATCTTGGATAATGCTACTTTGGACTGAGGCCTGCCGTGCTCCAATACTTATGTGCTCACTTTCGTGAGCTTTGTTCTGAAGTTTGATTTGAATATAAGGATGATACTGACTGAAATTTCTGTATATGGAATTCTAATATGCATAGTTATGTTAATATGTACATACTTGCTGTTGTTAATTTTCTTGTACACTTTATTCCACAGTTTCAATCTGATGATGTAAGGATGTAGAGGCTTGTCTAACTAGGAGTAAGATAGATACTGCATACAGGAAAATTAAAGAGACCTTTGGAGAGAAGAGAACCACTTGTATGAATATCAAGAGCTCAGATGGCAACTCAGTTCTAAGCAAAGAAGGGAAAGCAGAAAGGTGGAAGGAGTATATAGAGGGTTTGTACAAGGGCGATGTACTTGAGGACAATATAATGGAAATGGAAGAGGATGTAGATGAAGATGAAATGGGAGATAAGATACTGCGTGAAGAGTTTGACAGAGCACTGAAAGACCTGAGTCAAAACAAGGCCCCGGGAGTAGACAACATTCCATTAGAACTACTGATGGCCTCAGGAGAGCCAGTCATGACAAAACTCTACCATCTGGTGAGCACGATGTATGAGACAGGCGAAATACCCTCAGACTTTAAGAAGAATATAATAATTCCAATCCCAAAGAAAGCAGGTGTTGACAGATGTGAAAGTTACCGAACTATCAGTTTAATAAGTCACAGCTGCAAAATACTAACGCGAATTCCTTACAGACGAATGGAAAAACTGGTAGAAGCCGACCTCGGGGAAGATCAGTTTGGATTCCGTAGAAATGTTGGAACACGTGAGGCAATACTGACCTTACGACTTGTCTTGGAAGAAAGATTAAGAAAAGGCAAACCTACGTTTCTAGCATTTGTAGACTTAGAGAAAGCTTTTGACAATGTTGACTGGAATACTCTTTCAAATTCTGAAGGTGGCAGGGGTAAAATACAGGGAGCGAAAGGCTATTTACAATTTGTACAGAAACCAGATGGCAGTTATAAGAGTCGAGGGGCATGAAAGGGAAGCAGTGGTTGGGAAAGGAGTGAGACAGGGTTGTAGCCTCTCCCCGATGTTATTCAATCTGTATATTGAGCAAGCAGTAAAGGAAACAAAAGAAAAATTCGGAGTAGGTATTAAAATTCATGGAGAAGAAGTAAAAACTTTGAGGTTCGCCGATGACATTGTAATTCTGTCAGAGACAGCAAAGGACTTGGAAGAGCAGTTGAACGGAATGGACAGTGTCTTGAAAGGAGGATATAAGATGAACATCAACAAAAGCAAAACGAGGATAATGGAATGTAGTCAAATTAAGTCGGGTGATGCTGAGGGAATTAGACTAGGAAATGAGACACTTAAAGTAGTAAAGGAGTTTTGCTATTTAGGGAGTAAAATAACCGATGATGGTCGAAGTAGAGAGGATATAAAATGTAGACTGGCAATGGCAAGGAAAGCGTTTCTCAAGAAGAGAAATTTGTTAACATCGAATATAGATTTAGGTGTCAGGAAGTCGTTTCTGAAAGTATTTGTATGGAGTGTAGCCATGTATGGAAGTGAGACATGGACGATAACTAGTTTGGACAAGAAGAGAATAGAAGCTTTCGAAATGTGGTGCTACAGAAGAATGCTGAAGATAAGGTGGGTAGATCACGTAACTAATAAGGAGGTATTGAATAGGATTGGGGAGAAGAGAAGTTTGTGGCACAACTTGACTAGAAGAAGGGATCGGTTGGTAGGACATGTTCTGAGGCATCGAGGGATCACAAATTTAGCATTGGAGGGCAGCGTGGAGGGTAAAAATCGTAGAGGGAGACCAAGAGATCAATACACTAAGCAGATTCAGAAGGATGTAGGTTGCAGTAGGTACTGGGAGATGAAGAAGGTTGCACAGGATAGAGTAGCATTGAGAGCTGCATCAAACCAGTCTCAGGACTGAAGACCACAACAACAACAACAACAACGATGAAATTTTGAAATGTGTGTATGTTTAACTGTGTTATCAAGACCTTAGTTAGGGTCAGTGTGAAAATATAGTATCAGATTTGACAATACCGTTATGTCATGCACTTCGTATCTGAAAGTTATGGAACGAGCCCAGTCCATCCCCAAATTAGAGACATAATGCATTGCATTGATTGAACCATATCTAAAATATTGATTTGTTATGTGTGTAGTCATAGCGTCTGGGACAGATATCTGGAATAAGTAGTTTGCGCATTCAACTCTAAAGTGCATATTGGTAATGGTCTGTCACCTTTTCAGGTGTATGCGATATGAAAATGCCGTCCCCTTTTGATATCATGATTCCTAAAATAAAACCTAATTGCAAGTCAATTAAAAATTTGCAAAAATAAACTTGGACCTATAGTAGAAACTAAAGTGAGCCAATACTAACGCTTTGGAACGACAGGAAGAATCAGCGCAGCGTCTGAGGAAACTGCCAGAATATCGAGTGGGTCAGTGGGTCTCAGACAGTAGCCCTACACAGCTAAGGGAAAGACAGAAATTTTCGTAACTATGTATGGGGTCTTTATCAGGTTGGTGAGATCACTTGTTCAGTGAATGGTAAAATGTAATTTCCAATTAAAACATCTTTGTCCATGTGCATAGGGTTAAAATTTTTGAAGGAATGGTGGATTCACTGCCGCAAGTCCTGAAAATGGCGTCAGAATACATGGAAACAATTAGAAAAGTAGGTGTAGGCATGATGCGCATACTATACCCATTCCATTGAGGTCACGCAAAAATAGTAATATTCGGGTATATTTATCTTATTTCTAGGAGGTAGTTAATGCATGTGTCATTCTTTTCTATTCTTGTTTTAGTGTATTGTGAATTTATAATAGTCACCACAGGTCGTTACAGTTGCGTATTGGTTACGTTTTATTTCTTAGTTGTTATGTTTTTTATAGGCATTTCCTCAGAAAGCGTATCACAAGGGACAACCGGATGGGTTGTTGTAGTCCTGATGTTGGGTGCATGTTGTCGATGGAGGGGCAATACATACAGTTAACATTCAACTGTTAGTCAGGTGTGTTATTTTCCCGGAAATCGGATGTGCCAGTAAGTAGTCGTCAATGGACATCGAGGCTGACCGTTTACGTAAGGGAGATGAAGAACAAAATACGCAAATTGCCTGTTTTAAACTGTCTGGTAATTTCCCTGATGTGAATGATTCATTTATTATGTTTGCATGAGAGCTTATATACACTGTATGCAATCATTCATTTCACACATTGGTACTATATCTAAGCCTATTATCTTTTATGTTGTAGGTTTTTGTACTGTTTTGCTGAATTCATGCTTGTAGTTACTGACAACGCCATGGTACGTAGTGCGCAATTATTGGCAAAAGATATATTTCTTTTTGGACATTTTTGTTCTAGTTTTGATGTAATATTTGAAAAAAATGTTCATTCACATAGCTTGCTAGCTGCTGTGCATCATTTATCACTCCTTTCCCCTCCGTTATCGGGATGTTATTGAGCCTAAATTTGCCTGTACCTGTTTCCTTTTCAGTGCCTTTCCGAGCTGCTTCGCCTTTATTCTCGGCAGTGTGTTTTATTTTGTTTTTAAATGACTTTTTTGCTGCAATCAGTCATTCCTGTAAATAACTTCGTACGTATGATAAAAATTGAAGAACTCTGGCTCATTATGACTCTATTTAATATAAGTGAGGTACTTACGGGTTTCGGCTTACTTCTGGATACCTGGTTTTTTTAATTATTCATCAGCCTTCTGACTGGTTTGATGCTGCCAGCCATGAATTCCTCTCCTGTGCTAACCTCTTCATCCTTCATCTCAGAGTATCATTTGCAACCTACGTCCTCAACAACTTGCTGGATGTGTTCCAGTCTCTGTCTTCCTCTACAATTTTTGCCCTCTACGGCTCCCTCTAGTACCATGGAAGACATTCCCTGATGTCTTAACAGATGTCCTATCATTCTGTCCACTCTCCTTGTCAGTGTTTTCCACATACTCCTTTCCTCTCCGATCCGATTCTGCGGCAAAACCTCCTCATTCATTACCTCATCAGTCCGCCTAATTTTGAACATTCGTCTGTAGACCATAACTCTAATGATTCGATTCTCTTCTGCTCCGATTTTCACACAGGTCGTGTTTCACTACCGTACAATGCTGTGCTCCTAACGCACATTGTCAGAAATTGCTGCCTCAAATTACGGCGTTCTGCTGCAGCACCACGTTTCGAAAGCTTCTTGTCTAAACTATTTATCGTCCATGTTTCCCTTCCATACATCGTTACACTCCATACAAATACTTTCAGAAACGACTTCCTGACATTTAAATCTATACTCAATGTTAACAAATTTCTCTTCTTCCGAAACGCATTCCTTGTCATTGCCAGTCTACATTTTATATCCTCTCCACTTCGACCATCGTCTGTTGTTTTGCTCCCCAAATAGCAAAACTTCTTTACTATCTTAAGTGTCTCATTTCCTAATCTAATTCCCGCAGCATCACCCGATTTAAGTCGACTTCGTTTTGCTTTTATTGATGTTCATCTTATATCCTCCTTTCAAGACACTGTCCATTCCGTTCAGCTGCTCTTCCAGGTCCTTTGCTGTCTCTGACAGAATTACAATGTCATCGGCGAACCTCAATGTTTTTATTTCTTCTCCACGGATTTTATTTCCTACTCCGAATTTTTCTTTTGTTATCTTTACTGCTTGCTCAGTATACAGATTGAATAACATCGGGGGTAGGATACAACCCTGTCCCCCTCCCTTCCCAACCACTGCTTCCCTTTCATGCCCCCCGACTCTTATAACTGTCATCTGGTTTCTGTAAAAATTGTAAATAGCCTTTCCCTCCCTGTATTTTACCTCTGTCACCTTCAGAATTTGAAAGAGAGTATTCCAGTCAATATTGTCAAAAGCATTCTCTAAGTCTACAAATGCTAGAAACGTTGGTTTACCTTTTCTTAACCTAGCTTCTAAGACAAGTCGTAGGGTCAGTATTGCCTCACGTCTTCCAACATTTCTACGGAATCCAAACTGATCTTCGGCGAGGTCGGCTTCTACCAGTTTTTCCATTCGTCTGTAAAGAATTCGTGTTAGTATTTTGCAGCCATGGCGTATTAAACTGGTGGTTCGGTAATTTTCATATCTGTCAACACCTGCTTTCTTTGGGATTGGAATTATTACATTCTCCATGAAGTCTGAGGGTATTTCGCCTGTCTCATACATCTTGCTCACTAGATGGTAGAGTTTTGTTAGGACTGTATCTCCCAAGGCTGTCAGTAGTTCTAATGGAATGTTGTCTACTCCTGGGGCCTTGTTTCGACTTAGATCTTTCAGTGCTCTGTCAAACTCTTCACGCAGTATCGTATCTCCCATTTCATCTTCATCTGCATCCTCTTCCATTTCCATAATATTGTCCTCAAGAACATCGCCCTTGTATAGACCCTCTGTATACTCATTCCACCTTTCTGCTTTCCCTTCTTTGCTTAGAACTGGGTTTCCATCTGGGCTCTTGATATTCATGCAGTGGTTCTCTTTTTTCCAAAGGTCTCTTTAATTTTCCTGTAGGCAGTATCTATCTTACCCCTAGTGATATGCGCCTCTACATCCTCACAATTGTCCTGTAGCCATCCCTGCTTAGCCATTTTGCACTTGCTGTCGATCTCATTTTTGAGACGCTTGTATTCCTTCTTGCCTGCTTCATTTACTGCATTTTTATATTTTTCCCTTTCATCATTTAAATTCAACATCTCTTCTGTTACGCAAGGATTTCTATTGGCTCTCATCTTTTTACCTACTTGATCCTCTGTTGCCTTCACTATTTCATCCCTCAAAGCTACCCATTCTTCTTCTACTGTATTTCTTTCCCCCATTCTTGTCAATCGTTCCCTAATGCTCTCCCTGAAACTCTATACAGCCTCTGGTTTAGACAGTTTTTCCAGGTCCCATCTCCTCAATTTCCCACCTTTTTGCAGTTTCTTCAGTTTCAATCTACAGTTCATAGCCAATAGATTGTGGTTAGTGTCCACATCTGCCCCTGGAAATGTCTTATAATTTAAAACCTGTTTCCTGAATCTCTGTCTTACCATTATATAATCTATCTGAGACCTTCCAGTATCTCCAGGCTTCTTACATGTATAGTACCTTCTCTCATGATTCTTGAACCAATTGTTAGCTATTATTAAGTTATGCTCTGGGAAAAATTCGACCAGGCGGCTTCCTCTTTCATTTATTACCCCCATTCCATATTGACCTACTACATTTCCTACTGTTCCTTTTTATACTATCGAATTCCAGTCCCCAATGACTATTAAATTTTCGTCTCCCTTCACTATCTGCAAAATTTCTTTTATCTCATCATACATCTCATCATACATTTCATCAATCTCTTCGTCATCGGCGGAACTAGTTGGCATATAAACTTGTACTACGGTGGTAGGCATGGGCTTCGTCTCTGTCTTGGCCACAATTATTGCGTTCACTATGCTGTTTGTAGTAGCTTACCCGCATTCCTGTTTTCCTATTCATTATTAAACCTACTCCTGCATTACCCCGATTTGATTTTGTATTTATAACCCTGTATACACTTGACCAGAAGTCTTGTTCCTCCTGCCACCAAGCTTCACTAATTCCCACTATATCTAACTTTAACCTATCCATTTCCCTTTTTAAATTTTCTAACCTACCTGCCCGATTAAGGGATCTGACATTCCACGCACCGATCCGTAGAACGCCAGTTTTCTTTCTCCTGATAACGTCCTCCTGAGTAGTCCCCACCCGGAGATCCGAATGGGAGACTATTTTACCTCCAGAATATTTTACGCAAGAGGACGCCATCATAATTTAACCATACAGTAAAGCTGCATGCCCTCGGGAAAACTGACGGCTGTAATTTCCCCTTGCTTTCAGCCGTTCGCAGCACCAGCACAGCAAGGCCGTTTTTGTTAGTGTTACAAGGCCAGATCAGTCAATAATCCAGACTATTGCCCCTGTTACTACTGAAAAGGCTGCTGCACCTCTTCGGGAACCACACGTTTGTCTAGCCTCTTAACAGATACCCCTCCGTTGTGCTTACACCTACGGCTATCTGTATCACTGAGACACGCAAGTCCCCCACAAACGGGAAGGTCCGCGGTTCATGGGGGAAGGGGGGGGGGAGGGAGGGAATTTTACCAATATATGTCCTGTATTCTGAGTCATACCTTCCGAGAATCATTTCTTTTCCGATTTCTTGATATTTTTTGCGCAGATAATTCGTCATAGCTTTCCTGCACTTCCTATTAATTTCATCCCTCAGTGACTTGTATTTCTGTATTCCTGAATTTTCCTGAACATTTTTGTATTTCCTTCTTTCATCGATCAACTAAATTAGTATTGTTATCCGGTAGTTTTTGGTAGACAGTGATACTGATGTAGCTAGTTTGTTAAATGTATCTTCAAAATTGAATTTAAATAATGGTGAGATTTGCGCTTTCACTTTGGATTGTCTGCGTACTTCATCCAACCATTAGTTTGCCAGTGCCGTTGAAAATATTATTTCATTTTTGATAGATTTCATTTGTCTCCTGCAGTTCAGAAATTTTCTATCTTACTAGATTTTAGTGTTACTGTTCGTTGTGTATAGTACAGGATCTTTTACAGCTACACCACACTTTTTCCTTTTTCCCGTTCATATTTGTGAGTACGTGGACGATTACAGATGCATTCATTCTAATAGCATTTGTTACACTGTTAACCAATAGGAACATTCCTAAACTCTGAAGAATACTTATGAGTGTATTTTAAGTTTCATTTATGATATTTGTGTTTTTGTTGATTTCTCCACACAAAATTATGTAGGCTTTTGTACTTGAGCCTTTATATAGAACTTTTCATAATTTATTGAAACTAGTGTCCGTATCACCATTGGGTAATCGGTACATATAGGTTGATTAATTTTTCGGTGTTTTAAAGCCCTATTCATTTTAAACTGTTTGTCTTCAATTCCTGTACCAAGGTCACCTTTTGATTTGAACTGTGTCCCTCTGCTGATATAAATACATAATTTTCCACCCTATTCAGTTCTCCTGCAGTAAGATGCTCTCATTTCATACAATAATAATATTAAATGTTGGGTTTCTGTGCCTCGACACCAGTGGTTACCAATATGTCTCAGAATTAGAACAGTAGTCCACTAACAAAGTCATCTACACTGTCGGAAAAAAATTGGTACACTCTTTTAGCGGTTTCCATCACACTTAGGATTTACTCTTGCAACAGTGCATATGGAGTACATGGGATGGTTACATTTGCAGTTCAATAGTACAAACAGTTTTTAGGTACCAGGTATCGACCCATGCTAAACACCCATATTAGTGCTTGGTGTAGCATCCACAGGCGGCAATGTGAGCACTGACTCTGGTATCGAGTTGATCGTACAGATGGCAGATACTGTGCTGGAATATGTTATGCCACGCCTGCTCGACTTGTTCACGTAGTTCTGCAAGAGTTGTTGGTTGACGAGTCGCATGAGACACTTCTCCTCCCATCCTACCCTCACGTGCTTGATTGCTGACAAGTCTGGAGATCGTGCTGGCCAGGAAAGTTGCTGCACGTCTTTCACAGCACGTTGAGTTTCACAAGCAGTGTGTGGGTGAGCATTATCCAGCTGCAACAACTCATCACCTTCCTGTTACAAGAACGGCGAAAGAATAGGTCTAACAACATTCTGCACGTACTGAGAGCTGGTTAGTGTACCGTCTAGGAACACCAAAGGTGAGAGTTGTAGCTTGTCGCATCCCAGACCATAAGGGCTACGGTGAGGCCTCTTTGTCTTGAACGAATACACTTTACGAGAGCGCGCTCACAACGTCTACTTCGCTTGAGCAAACGACCATAACTTACATGCACACAGAATCTTTCATCGTTGGAGACCAAGATGCCGTGTTCCAAGAGATTCTCTGACGGCACCAGTCGAACCGTGCTCATCGATGCTGTGGCTGAGTGGAAGACTGGTTAGGAGTGTACGTGCCCGTAGTCCCACTGCTAATAACCAGTATGCAACGGGTCTTGTTCACGCTTCTTAGCTCACAAGCCCTCTCATCTGTGCTTTTGTAGCTGCACGACCTGTCACTGCCGCCCTTAGACTACGACGTCTCCTGGCGGGCATCTGTCCTACGTGGACGTCCAGAACCTCGTCTACGAGTGTGAGGATGTTCACGTGACCACTGATACCAGCATTGTTGCACAACTGATACAGAAAGTTCAACTTTTGCGGCAATTTTGCGAAGGGAGCAACCCGGTGCTCGGAAGGCCACAATTGACCCCTTTCAAACTCGCTCAATTGACTCATGGAGTACGAGTGGGACTCCGTGTCATGGTTGCCTCCTAGATTCATATGTTTGAACCACACTGAACCTACTGGTTAGTGGATTCCCCGTTAAAGGGTAGACAAAGACGGCTCTCTGGTAGCTATTCCAGTGAAGTATCTGTTGGCAGACGACGCTGAATCCATTATCAGTGTATCTACTGTCCCCCATATGGCATACAAATATGCCGTCATCGGATCAAAATCAACGTCGTCTTTGCAAGTGTACTATGTTTTTCGGCAGTGTATGCTGCCTGTGAGGTAAAGCTAGGTTCTGGTGCTAAAAAATGGTCATTTGACAGAGTACCTCTCACCCTCTCGAGAATTTCAGTAATTCATATGTATTATTTGGTTTTGTTGATTGAACAGTGAGCGCCAGTCCAATAACTGCATGTATGGAACAGTTTAAGCATTCTTTGTCACACATTTCAGTGATATGAAATGATTGAGTATAGTGTCCCTGTATTTAGGGACACTATTCGGTATATGTATTTATCTGAGTTTGCCTGGAACTCTTGTAACTGTTTAGACGCTTGGTGCCAAGGTTATTTTGTTGAGAACCGCAGCATCCGATATGATGGCAGGCAGCTGACACTACAAAGTACTGTGCGATGTATGCGACCAAGGAGTGCCCATGTGTTTTGCACGTGGCACCATAATTTGGTGGGCTTCTTTATTTACCTGACGTGGCACTGGCAGAACGACCCAAACCTATCATTTTCTACCGGGATTCAATATGTATCTCAATTACTTATTTGTTAAAGAAGGTATCAGATAGGAATTAGCTTAAGTTTGAAGATTTTCGTATCAGTATAGTCACTGGAAAGTGCTAATGAAAATAACCTGATGATAATATTTGAAAGATAAGTTCAGAACTGTCCAAATTAATTCGTGTGTTGTCTTGTTATTATGAACGATCCACACTGGCTGTGAAGAGCGTTATAAGTCTTGCCAGCGCCCAGTGGAGTTGTTTATTGACGGACTGTGTAGTTCAAGTCTTGCCGGCAATCAGTAAATATGTAGTTCGTATCACATGTCTGCAGGCAGTACAGACCAATTACTAAACAGAAAAATTTCATATATTGTTCATTTGTGAATACTATCATTTAAAAATCATAGCTTGGAAACTATTAGAGACAGGACATAGTGGTTTGTTGTAAAGGATTTAGCACCTGTCAATGCGTTTCTTTGTTGTGCCAGAATTTCAGTGTGTGCCACATTCGTAGCTCTAAGACCATAAAGGTGATATTCGAATTCTGCTTATGTTAAGCTGCAGCATTCCACGATCAGCAGTCCTAATTGCTCCATTAATTCGCGCACGAAGGATAGCAGTTCACTGACTGATGTTATGTACACGAGATCTTGACGTAATCACACAAATAGATGTCTTATGGCGTGATATCTGAAAATCATTCGAAGGGGCCATCACGATCCACCTACCTCTCATCAAATGTTTCATTCAACACAATCTATATGTTCGAAATCCCATGTGGGGTGCACCATCATGTTGGAAGGCGATGGATGGTTGTGGTAGCGGGAACTATACTATCACATCCAAGTAATATGGTACTTTCATACTGTCTTCCATCAGGCCACTCCAAACATAAATCTTCGGTTTATTACGTATGTTGTGTGGGTTTCCGGAGCCCGATATGGTAATGCTGTGGCGATTCTCATGTACAGGAATGTGGAATGTTCCTTGATCTGTAAAGAGACAATTTTTCAGTTACTCATTTCTCAGCATTTATAGAGGTCGGCGTGGAACACGCGGATGCATACCACAGAGGAGAGTCTTTGGCTGCAGTGCTTAGACCAACTGCTCTTCATACGGAAAAATGTGTAATCACTTTATGGACAGCTGTTATTCTTTCTCAATTAGTATGGTGTACGACCAATCGACTTCTAGAAGTTGGGTTGAAATGCATCTTGCACTCTGTCAACACATTCCTGAGACACGGGGGAATTCCATTTCGAAGAAAGTGCTTGACAGTGCTTGTCTCTAATGTTTATCAATCACCTCATTATTGTTGGTTTTCCGGTGCCGCACTCCCATACTGGCATCGATAATACCGCAGTACCGTTGTGACAGACTTGGATTCTGCGTACCAGGTAGCACATTGCGCCTTCTCTTGATCTGTCGCTATTCTGATGGACTCCAAGTCAAATCTGGAACTAACGAAAAATAGCTTTGAGAGGTATTACCGTTTGACAGCACATCGCAGTTCTCTATAACAATCTCCAAGATATGATTATTTTGAAATTCTAGTTGAACTGTATGGACCACCGCATATTCTTCAAGCAAATTCAGGGAATCCAGTCAGTTGATGTCGTCGAGAACCACCGATATTTCGATAGGTGCACATCCTGCCATTTTCAATGCAAATCTTCAGCAAGTAGGCGCTGTGCAAGGGAATTTCATCCTGTATGTTATCTCATATTGACGTGAGCACACGACATTGTAATGACTGTGATTTTGTTATTCTAACCAACGCTAATGTCGCGAATGGAGTACTAGCATTCCTTTTGAGGTATCGACTAGATCACTTAATAGTCTACCTGATCCCGGATATCAGAATCACGTATGGTACGAATCCATTTCAGCCAACGGTACCTGATCAGGATCCAACACCTCACCTTTCACAGCGCTGAGACAGCCTAATTGAAATTACGACATGTGGTCAGTACAATTTACAGAATTTAACATATTTAGCGATGCTTTGAGACCTAATTGAAACACTGTCACAGACTGCTGTTTCAGTGTAAGCGACGCCGGTACCGTTGACACGATAGTGACATTTGTGGAGAGGGACGATTGTACCCAAATAGCTACTGGGTGGTTATAATTATAAAGTGCAGCTACTTGTACAGGTCGGGTGTATGCTACAATTATTTTATGACATCAAAACTTGATATATATTGTAATGCGTTAATGCAGAATCGATTTAATCTGAAAAAAAAGGTAGTTCCAGGTTTGGCCACCAGGTGCAAATCTGGCGCCGTGACTGTGAGAAATACGTACATATATGTTTCCAGTGTAATGGATTAGGAATGGAACATAGGCAGAAAAGCCAAAGCAAGTGAGGAAGTCACAATGTTGATTTTATTACTAACCTCTGCTTACACAGTTTATTCAACATGAGCACCAGAGACGTCAACAGATTGCTGTACAGCGCCAGATGTATACCTGTTGGCCAAAATCGGAACTAATATTTTTCCAGCGTAGATCGGTTCCGCATTAACGCACTAGCATGTCTAGCAAGTGTCGCTGTCATACGATAATTACAGCCCAAAAGCCCACACTACACGTCCCTGAGTTGCTGCGCTTCAATTACACTCCTGGAAATTGAAATAAGAACACCGTGAATTCATTGTCCCAGGAAGGGGAAACTTTATTGACACATTCCTGGGGTCAGATACATCACATGATCACACTGACAGAACCACAGGCACATAGACACAGGCAACAGAGCATGCACAATGTCGGCACTAGTACAGTGTATATCCACCTTTCGCAGCAATGCAGGCTGCTATTCTCCCATGGAGACGATCGAAGAGATGCTGGATGTAGTCCTGTGGAACGGCTTGCCATGCCATTTCCACCTGGCGCCTCAGTTGGACCAGCGTTCGTGCTGGACGTGCAGACCGCGTGAGACGACGCTTCATCCAGTCCCAAACATGCTCAATGGGGGACAGATCCGGAGATCTTGCTGGCCAGGGTAGTTGACTTACACCTTCTAGAGCACGTTGTGTGGCACGGGATACATGCGGACGTGCATTGTCCTGTTGGAACAGCAAGTTCCCTTGCCGGTCTAGGAATGGTAGAACGATGGGTTCGATGACGGTTTGGATGTACCGTGCACTATTCAGTGTCCCCTCGACGATCACCAGTGGTGTACGACCAGTGTAGGAGATCGCTCCCCACACCATGATGCCGGGTGTTGGCCCTGTGTGCCTCGGTCGTATGCAGTCCTGATCGTGGCGCTCACCTGCACGGCGCCAAACACGCATACGACCATCATTGGCACCAAGGCAGAAGCGACTCTCATCGCTGAAGACGACACGTCTCCATTCGTCCCTCCATTCACGCCTGTCGCGACACCACTGGAGGCGGGCTGCACGATGTTGGGGCGTGAGCGGAAGACGGCCTAACGGTGTGCGGGACCGTAGCCCAGCTTCATGGAGACGGTTGCGAATGGTCCTCGCCGATACCCCAGGAGCAACAGTGTCCCTAATTTGCTGGGAAGTGGCGGTGCGGTCCCCTACGGCACTGCGTAGGATCCTACGGTCTTGGCGTGCATCCGTGCGTCGCTGCGGTCCGGTCCCAGGTCGACGGGCACGTGCACCTTCCGCCGACCACTGGCGACAACATCGATGTACTGTGGAGACCTCACGCCCCACGTGTTGAGCAATTCGGCGGTACGTCCACCCGGCCTCGCGCATGCCCACTATACGCCCTCGCTCAAAGTCCGTCAACTGCACATACGGTTCACGTCCACGCTGTCGCGGCATGCTACCAGTGTTAAAGACTGCGATGGAGCTCCGTATGCCACGGCAAACTGGCTGACACTGACGGCGGCGGTGCACAAATGCTGCGCAGCTAGCGCCATTCGACGGCCAACACCGCGGTTCCTGGTGTGTCCGCTGTGCCGTGCGTGTGATCATTGCTTGTACAGCCCTCTCGCAGTGTCCGGAGCAAGTATGGTGGGTCTGACACACCGGTGTCAATGTGTTCTTTTTTCCATTTCCAGGAGTGTATAATCATCCAGTACAAAACCGTTGTACGCCTATTTACGTAGCGATGTGCTCTCTCCACCTGTCCATAATTTCTACTTGTAGATTGATCATAATCACAGTGATCAAGCGAGGGCCTGCAAGTATTGCAGACAGCTGATGCCCGAGATATGGGAAACGGTGAATACTGGAAACTGTAAAGCAGATTGTTTTAGTAATAACAGAGAGAATCAAGAGGAAACCCATTATTAATTACTGATTTTCTTCAAAACTGTACTGCGATGTTTCACTTACCATAGCCTCCGGCTACCGGAGACAACTGCCTCATGTACAACAGCGGTGTTTCTATAGAGATAGCTCGAGCGTAGACAGGGCTCACTTCCTTCTGACAGCACACTACAAAGTGAGACATTTCTAGACACATTACCAGTAGCCCATATGTCCCGGTCTCCCTCCTCGCCAGCTGACGCCCCCGCCCGCTGTGGAGTGCCTACCTGCAGCAAAGGGCCCGCGCCGGGCTGCCGCACGCGCTGTATGGAGGGGAGGTGGGGGTATAGAAAGCCGGCAGCCGGCTGTAATATTGCAGCAGCATTCGCCGTCTCCGGACAGGGGCGCCTCGACGCGACGCGACGCGACGCGACGCGACGCTGCGCCCCAGCGCCGTGGGCAATAAGCGCACGCGCCCGCGATCAAAGGCCGCCCCACTGACACACGTGTGCAGCACAGCGACTCTACACCCTCGCCCACAGCTGCGTTCATCGCGCGGCGCCACCCCGCGGAGCCGCGCAATACCGGCTCTATGATAGCGGCTGCCTCGCTACCGCTGTTTCTGTGCTTCACATTATCCCTGCACGCGGGCCTTTCCGCGTAACGAATTTCGTCGGTGGTTGTCTGCAATCAAACTCTACACATCCTTCGCCAATTTCCTGGAACGTATTCAGACACTCGTTGCATAAAAGCTTGATATATCCTATGCCCGTTTTGTAGAACTATTGTCATTCATTGGAGTAAAGCCGAGGTATCCTTTAGCGGGATATGTTAGTGCGTCTACAATGGATCATAAAGTGGAGATCGGGGCCACTACGATAGGGAAGCATTCTTGCCTGCACCTCTGATTAGTGTTTGCGCCATAGGAAGACACTGTGTCGGACACTGTCTCTTAAAACCGTATTGTGCCACCATCAGACGCTGACAGTGAGCATCCACTAACAAATCACAAATAGTGTTACGTGTTTCCATCCTGCGGCAGGTGTTACATAAATCTTCTAAGTTTTGAGTACACATGCAACTTCTGCCGTAGCCATAACACTGGTCGACATAAAGTGATGTGATTTTATGTTAATAGAATCTTCCGTCGGTTCTTGGTAGGACAACATTATAATACATGAAAAGCACCAGTTTGCTTTTCTTCTACAATATTACTTTTATCGTTAACCGGTTTTAGACTTACAAGGCCATCTTCAAACGTTTACTGAGTATTATCACCAAGGAAGTTACAATGTTTGCAAACAACATTAGAAGAGAAGTAACACGTCTAGACTGAAGTAGAAACATTCAGTAAGTAACATCTTTGACTGTGTGGTGTGTAACTGCCTACGTCGTGTTGTGCCGACTCCACTGTAGCTTGAATGGATTTTTAAGTTTGTGTTATATGCTCGACTTCTAATTTCACCACACAAGTTTCCAGGGATGAGCAGTTATTGCCCGCTGACGACACGCAATACAGTTTGCTAAAGCGGAGTTCGCCGTTATTAATTATGTTTTTAGATTTAATTTTATTACTCGTATAGAGACTCAACGTTCCTTTGTTTAACAGCGCGTCGTCAAAATAAGTTAAAGTTCGTACCTATTTTGCCATTTTAGAGGAAAGAAACCTTAAGCGCTTCTGCTTCTATAGTCTCAGTATCAAATGTTCACTAATTTCAATTTACTTCCTATTTCAGTTCAGTATTTAACACAAATTATATGTCAATGTCATTTCAGATATTTTACGTCGGTTCCACACTAACGGAATAACACGTAATTGTTATTTAACATCACTTTTATTAATAATCCTTTTTCTTATGACGTAAATGTTAATGAATGATCACTATCTAGGAGGAAAGAGGGATTGATCATAATAATGAGATAATAGTTTTTAATGATCCGCAATCGTTAATTAAATAAAAAGTCACGTTCAAGTACGATATGCGAACAACTTTCGTTACGTCCGTATTCACGCATCTGTCAAAACTAATCCTGTCGCCCACAATTCAAATTAACACTGACATTAACCCCTTTTGTCGGTACATCGAATCGTAACTATTATGTAAAAGTTTATTATAGTCCCCGAATTAATTCCTTTCAGATATGCGCACGACCGAACAGCAGAACGGAACACAAACGACTTGCTTTTAACAACCGAACAACGCAATGACATTACAATACGACAATGTCCGCCCAATGAACATTTCTTTGACTTTTATCTTCTCTACTCTGCTTAATTAAATTATTCGCTATTACAATTTATTCAGCTATTTGACGAAAACATCTAACAAAAATAAAATAAATTTATCCCAACGTAGAAGATCCGTTATAGGTGGCAATGCAATGAAAAAGCAAAAATTGAACAGTACATAAATAACAATGGAGTCAGGAAAACCTTTAACACAAAAGAGAAATAGCATGGCTACATAAGTTTCTATTAAAAAACAAAACTTATAAAATAAAATTAGGACTAGACAAGGCTACATCAGGAGGTGTGAAACATGGAGAGTGATATACAAACCAATTAAAAGAAGGGACAATTATCAATGTAACTACAGAATACACAAGGAACTTAAGTAATATCAATAACATAATCAGAAATAAATAAATGCAGGAAAATGCAATCTTTGAGAGTGTGGTGGTGCTGCATTTTAACATTAATATTATAATCAAAACAGTGGATGTGTAACAGCTTGCATTAAATAAATGAACAAAATAAAATATGAACAATATTTGATGAGACAACTACAAGGGGTGTTAAACATGGACAGTAATACAAGTACCAGTTAAAAGAATTCCTTAACTATTGAAACTACAGTCTATATGAAGTGCAAAGACAATTTCAACAAAACAAAAGAACTTAATGGATACAGTAAAATGTGAATATGTAGGAAGAGATTATGTGGGAAGTAATGAACAACAGAGATGTTTATATGAAGTTTAGCAGAGGGAAAGTGTTGAGCTGTGTCTAGTCATTTAGGATTGTTATTTATGTAAAGTTCAATTTTTACTTTTTCTTTGCATTAGCACAACACTGTCAAAGATGTTACTTACTGTATGTTTCTACTTCATTCTAAACGTGCTACCTCACTTCTAATGCTGTTTGCAAACATTGTAACTTCTTTGGTGATACTACTCAGTAAATGTCTGAAGATGGATCTATAAGCAAAAAAACCGGTTAACAATAGAAGTAATATTTTAGAACAAAAGCAAACTGGTGCCTCTCATTTATAGTTGTGATTTTAGTGTTGAAAACTTGGAAGTGGTAGGCAGTGCCTACGTTTTTCGAAGCGGATATTATTCCACGGGAATAATCATTCAGGTTTTTATCAGATGTTAACATGTAGTTCACTATGTGCATATAGCGTATCAGAGGCGTGCTACAGACGTGTGGCTCCCTCTATTGTTCAGTGTTTAGCTATTTTTTAAAGTTATTTATCATAATTTTTTGCTATTTGTTACTGAAGCGCCTTTATGCTCTCCACTCCAACTAGCCTGTAGTGAGAGGATTAGGGTTTAGACTAATCTTCTGTCCTATGGAATTCAGAGACGTAATGTTACTTAAAATCCGTCTTGATTGCAAAAAATTTTATGAATAATAAAGAAAAAAAAATTTGCAATCAAGACGGATTTTAAGTAGCATTATAAAATCACTGATTGCTGTTACCCCATAAGACATTATGTCTGTTTTTGCAAAATTCAGAGACGTGTTTATAAGTGCAATACTCAGCTGCACCTGAGACTACTGAAAGAAAACGTGGCAATTTAAGCAACTACTCACAGCGTTAGACCTTAGGCGTTATGAGTTAGGCGTTATGCATAAGCCGTTAGGCATTACGCGTTAGGCATATTTGAGTCCTCATTATACTTGCAAAGTGTGCGAAATCTCACACACAATACCACTTTATTTTTGCTTGAATTTTGGTAGAGCTCTTGTATATTCCAACAAACATGCAAGCTGTTTCCGTTTTAATACGCTATCGGACACTTTTAATAGTTGAAAAAGTTTTAGTTAAAAAGGCTCATAGAGCTTGCAAGTGTGGTACGCCTATCGACATTTCATCGTGAGTGAGTGCTTCTTAACCTAAAAGTTCTTATGAGTAGTGCCAATAAGCAAAGTGTGGGTATTTTAATAAATAATACAGGCAATTTAGATGTTCTAGTAATTAAGTTGGGGCTTAACTGTGCTTGCGAAGTCTGAGAAATCTCACAATAAATGCCAAATAATTTTATTTATTTTCGAGATATGGACTGACATTGTCTTTGGAGTTGTCGCACCTCTCACTGTTAACTGTCGTTGGTATCCCTCTTGTGAATGTGTGTTTATAAACAATCCATGTCATTCTGCAGTTTAAATGGCATATCGTAATAAATGCCTTATACTTCCATAAAATCGAACACCTTGTTCTTTCCTCATCTAAGGAAAAGAAGAAAAAAACTATCACGTGGTGTGTATGTGTGTGTGTGTGTGTGTGTGTGTGTGTGTGTGTGTGTGTGTGTCTGTGTAGTTGATTATATGTCTTGTTTTAGCGAGCCTTAGTTCTGAATGCAACAGCAGTTTGTTTGTAATGCTTGTCAACGACATTGTTTTTTTCTTAAGGCGAATTATCTTCGCTGTCGCCCCACCCTACCCACACATCAACGTAAACTGGTGATGTAAGGAAGACACATTAGGTGCTGACAGTGTAAACGTTATTAGACCGAATACATTTTTCATATTTTGTTACTGCTGCAACATAAACATTACATACACTGAAGCCTTCTAGAATACTGTTACATCATAGATGAGATAAGTAATTAATTTGAGTCTTACAATGTTATTTTCTTATACTTTACCTTACGCAGATCATAGATAACCAAAGTAAACATCGCAACTATTTTTGTGTTGCCTATGAACTATGAAGACTTTTAGAATATTGTGACATAATGGATGTGGGAAATACATAATTTAAGGCTTCGTTTTGTCTTAAACCAAGTGTGGTCCTTAGATCGAAATTCAATCTTTTTAGCCAGTACAGATACCTTTTGGTGATACTGAGAAAGACTCATCGAAAAGAGAGTGAACTCCTTATAGCGTCCCCAGGGCCATATTACGAAAAGACTTTAAATTATTTATAAAGAAGACATTCATAATTTGTAAGAGATTTTTTTTCATGTAGCCGTAACATAAGAATTTCTCTGTCCAAGTTTCAAATGCAAAAAAATAATTTATGACAAAATGATCTAAAGAGCTGACAAGATACATACACTCTTTTGTTAATTTTTTAGTCGTCTCCATTACTTCCTCTTTTGTCTTCAGTGTGTATAGAAGGACATGTTTCGAGTGCTGACAAATGTAAGCATATTTGTATGAGTTAAGCAGATAATATATTAATTGAATATTATTGTGCACTTTTAATTTGTAAGAGGTGATCCCGATTTCATGTCCGCCTTCCTTGAATTAACCTGCATTCAAGTAATTTACAGCTCAACAATCGCAGCGGGCGATGCAGCCAAAGACGCCATTACGTGGCGATATTAACTTATGAAAAATTAGCGGAAGCGGAAAACTCGCCCGCGATTAGCATAACATTAATTTTTCTCCACAGCCGCACGAAGTTGCAGATATACTTAGCTTTAAGATTCTTATTTTCAGTACCATAGCCGAGACCCAGAGACAGGACTCCGACTACAATACAATGGTTAACGGAGGTAAGAAAAATACTCTCGCGCGTGTGTGGGCCGCAATTTTAATTAATAACTAAAGATTTCTTGCTTTAAAGTGAACTGACTAGCCGAGGAAATTAATATGCAAAGTTTATTACGTTGTTCAGCTTGTATGCTCATGTTTGTAAGATGCAGCGAGTCTAACATTCATTTACGTAACAAATAATTTGAGATTAATATTGTTAAAAAAGAGAACTTCAGGAAAGCATTTAACCATAAAATAAAAATTAAATGGAATATCATTTTTATTAAGGCCCACCACGTAAGTCGGCAACAATCAAAGAATAATAATAACAATAATAATATATATATTAAATTACGACGGCCGACGGACGCGAGATCCTGTTACTTTGTTAACACGGGAGCTATCTGTTGTGTCTGTAAGGAACTGGAGTGTGCAGCAGCACTTGACTTTGCTCCGTGTTTTTAAGCTTCACGGAATAATATTCGTGGTAAAATTCGTGCTCAAGAACTACATACTCCAAATTCGTTATTTATATTTCATAATCATATTCCGTGGCGAATGATATACACTTTCGGAGTATTTTTTGATAAATATTTCAGATACATTGTAGTGAACAGTTGGGAGTTGGATTGTAATAGTACAATACTTGCCTCGAATTGAATGAGAAGAGAGGGAGGTGGAACACTGTGCAAAATGTGTGCCCTATTTTACATATATAGAGCACATCTTTGATTTCATAATCATTTTAATGTTATGCGAGATGTATGTATATGTATATAAATGGCTTAAATTTGTCACTATTTTTATGGCAGAGATAAATATCTTTCGGAAATAATGGATATCTTTGACTATAATCTGTGGCTTACATAATTTTAGTGCATATTTGAAACTATTTTAATACTACTTTCTGGTTGGTTAGAAAGAGGGAGAGACGAGGTATAAAGTACAAACTAGTCTGTTTCCACCGACTTGCGGTAGGGAGTACTGCACTGTGTGGTTGTTTCGTGATAGTGGGAAGGAAACAGGTTTTATAATTTTTTCTGTAAACGGAATCCTACTAGCCGGCCGGTGTGGCCGAGCGGTTCTAGGCTCTACAGTCTGGAACCGCGCTATGGTCGCAGGTTCGATTCCTCCCTCGGGCATGGATGTGTGTGATGTCCTTAGGTTAGTTAGGTTTAAGTCGTTGTAACTTCTAGGAGACTGATGACCTCAGATATTAAGTCCCATAGTGCTCAGAGCCATTTGAACCATTTTGCAGTCCTACTATTTCCACCATCTTGGATGTTACACCGGTTCTGTCCATTATAATTATCCTGGCTGTTATTCCGTGGTCGGTTGATGAATTCTGTGTCAATTCCCAACGTTTCATCCCGGTTTGTGGAGGACATCTTCAAGGGGGTCTGTAGCTCGATGGAAGGTCCAACACACCCATTGGCTTGAGCCAACCAGTGGGTGCTACAGACCCTCTTGAAGATGTCATCCGCAGACTGGGACGAAACGTTGGGAATTGACACAGAATTCATCAACTGACCACGGAATAACAGCCAGGATAATTATAATGGACATGACATTTTCGGCCGTGAAAGTCTACATTTTAGTACACTGGTTCTTTCATTTTTAATACTGTGCTATGACTGGTTAGAGATATATTTGTGAAAAGGGAAGGGGAGGGAGATGTGTGTGGAGGAGGAGGAGGAGGAGGAATGTGTGAGGAGTTGGCGCAGAAAGGGAGGAGGAGTTGGGGTGGCTTGGTGTATAAGGTCATTTACCCTGCCCCTGACTGTAGGCAATCCCACTGCATCGGTCAAGCTGTGCTGGATAATACCTTACTACACTACTTCCATCCAGCGAGTATGAGAGCTGTGTACTTTCTGGTCTCTTCTGGGAAACTTACCTGCCGTGAAATTTTTGCAGCTGCTCATTGACATTTCTGGTCTAGTTTGTACTGGGGTAATGATTAGATTTATAAGCCGAGCATCTAATACAATGTGGAGATTGCCACCAGATTTAGAAATTGCTAATGCAGGACTGCACAGTGTGGATATAGTGAGGGTTCTCAAACTTTACAGTTAAGAATTTATCGTATTTCCTTTCTGACGTCCTTTTTTTTGTCCATGGGATAGAGAATGTGTTGTGGCAGCAAATTTTGTGCAGGTATACTTCCATAGCATATTGATATGTACTAATAATAACTGAATTTCCATCAACAACATGTATATGTTTCAAAAATGTTTTTTTCTCGTGAGTATGAAACATGTTATCGCACTATCTGCAGCTACGCCTTAAAGGGTAGCCAGTTTCACGATAAGCTCCACGAAGACCGTTTCGCATACGGTGGTACGCTGTCACATTCTATCAGCTCTCATCACCCTGTCAGACGAATATGATTCTATATGCATTCTTTAAGAGTGGGTACGTAGCTGAACGTCCTGCACGGTTTGTAAGTCCGAAGGAGTTCGTCATAGATCTTGATGGTACGAACCTTTGTGATCACTGTAGGGCACCATTTTTCATTTGGTGTTCCTGGTGAAAGTTAATGGTCTGTTCTGAACATTCCTTGAATGTTGACTATGCCAGCTTAATGAAGTGTAATACATACATTCCACAGAAGGTTGACCTCTGCACCTCCGGACACTCATTTTCTGTCGCCCTCCCGATGTACATGGTGGTTCATTAGCAGCTAATATTTTTCATCTCATAACTGTTAACGCAACACATACAAATGACTCTTACTAAAGACTGAACATGCGACCTCGCACTCAAGGGGCTCCTAGTTAGATGAAGCTATTCTGGAACGGAGAGCTGTGATTTAAGTATTTATGTTCTTTTTCTGAGTATTAATGGTTCTAATTTTCGTCATGTTGCCGGAATTGGAATATTTATTATAATTATGAGAGGTAATAATAGCTTTGTAAGATGGACAGCTGTTAAAAATAATATTATTGGTAATAGACACGTATTTTTCTTAGAGAAGTTTTCTATCTATAAAGAAAATTAGTGTACTGCGGATAATCGATTGTAACATTACCCTCTTACAAACTGATTTTATGTTTGGTTTACATGTAATGGATGCGTGAGTAAACTCCATGCCCTCGCATATAAATTTAGACGGAAACCTGTATGGCAAATGAAGAGGTACAAGCAAGGAACGTCCGGAACATAGATAACTCCCCCCCCCCCCTCCCCCCAGTTGGCGTGATGGATTAAGTAAATATGCCTCCACAGACACCACTTTCTAGATGAACATGTAAATAAGGGTTGTAAGCTGTAAACTGTTTGTTTGGAGAGCCAACGCCAAACATGTAGTTCTGTATTTAATAGACATCGTTGCGCATGTCACCAATTGTCAGGTACGTAAGTCATTGTCCTTTAAAAGAGTGAGTCATGGAAGTCTGGACAGGAGTTATGTGTTTACAGAACTTTGTTTTTAGTTAAAGCATTTCAAAATTGACGTTTTATGTAAAATTACGCCAGTCTGAACATCATTTTAATTTTTTATGGGGGAGAGGTGTGAATAATTAAAAGTATCTGTTGCTCAATTAATCCACCCTGAACTCAGATCTATATTTATGTAGAAATTGGATAGTAAAAGTGCCTCTAAGAAAAGGAAATGGTGTAAAGGAATACTACACTCGTCAGCACGTTGTATGGGTCAATCGGTGTCAAGTCAGTGTGCGATATAAGGGAGCTAAATTCTGGGGAGAGGACACCACAGCGGCGTCGGTAGCGTCACGGCAGAAGGACTCGGGCAGCCTTGGGGGTCAGAAGGATTACAAAGGGAGGGTGAAAGGACTGCAGAAGTGTTACTTATCAGCTCTAGATACGGTGCTGAGGGCATCAGACAGCAGTGACTGTTGAATAAGGCAATTCTTGATTCAGCTTTATTTTCACATATTGCTGAGCCACGTGAAATACTGTGAGCAATTAGTGGTAAGGATATATGGTAACAGTTGGTGACAAACACAAAAAAATCAGAAAAAAATAAGTGATCACACAAAAGGAAAAGTGCAAGCCTATTATTTCATTCAATCACTTACATACAAAAGAACTTCAAGGAAAGACTGACACACTCGGCTTGAATTAACCGTCTCCTTAAATGTAACCCAGAGCAGCTTCTAAGCAGGTGTAATGCAATAATTCTTCCTTGATAAGAACGTAAGAATTTCAGTGAGCAGAATTAAGTTTCCATGCAGTAGGTTCTTTCTGCATGTACGCCTACGTGACTACTCTGCAAATCACACTTAAGTTCCTGGCAGAGGATTCACAGAACCACTCTCACATTGTAACTCACCGTTTCACTCTCTAACCGCGCGCGGAAAGAGCGAACACATGAGTCTCCGTGCGAGCTCTGAATTTTAATACAATGATGATTTCTCCATATGTAGGTGGGTGTCAACAAAACATTTTCGAAATGTATGGTTGTAGCTCCATCATGAGATGCATTAAGAAGTATCTTTTTTGATTTCTTGACGGTGACTAGTTCGGACACCTATGTCCACTTGCAAACCATGCCACAAAGAAAATTACAGTTGACATGACAATTTATACAAAAGAGACACATATTTTCAATTTTAGTAAACTAATATACATGCAAGGCATACAGATTTGTCGTATTTATTTAGTATTACGAGTTGCCTCACTAGTTACATCACCGGTGGTTACCAGGTAAAACCCTAGAGGCCGCTGACAGCGGCGCACATCGAAGATAAAATATCTACTGAGTAAACAGTATATTCCTTTTCTTTGATTAACTTTACATAGACTTAAAAACCCTATAATGTCAAAAATTCTCTTGCTAATACAGTTCATTGGTCTCCAGTGAGTCTAATTAGACCAGAGCGCCATGCGTTACGTCATGACATGACGTCACCTGCGGAAGACGATACAGCTCCTGAGCTACGCTCAGTAGTTTATATCCCTAAAAAGTTACATGTTTCTACAACAACTCAAAACCAAAAAGGGCGGCAGCCTCTGTTCCAAAAATAAATTAACCTGCCACTTTACAAAAGACTTTCCCTAAATATATCGTCTCAACAGTAATACATTAGTTTATATTCAATTCTCTAATGGAGAAATGGCTTACTTTCATATGAAACGTAGTAAAACAGTTTTGCGTATAGGCACCAAGAATTCATTTGACTATAATAACCCTTAAGCCACAACATGCGTCATTACGCACAAAGACTAAAAAGTAGAAACAAATAACCAGCATACAGTAAGTCCTCCATAGACAACCGATTACAACAGATTTATATAGTTTTACATACTGTGGTCTAATGAGCAAAAATTACATTTTTTTCTTTGTAATCCATAGCGCAAATAGTGCTACAGCACATCCATTGTTGAAACGATAAGAATCGCCGATTGGCGAAAAACAAATGTAATGAACAAAATGCATTTTTTAAAAAGGTACATAATAAAATTACAAACCCTTTCTTCTTACGAATTAAACTGCTTACTGTACAACAAAGTGCAAACTGGTGCGAAAGAACATCCTCATATTAAAACTTAATAAAGTTCTGAAAAAATCAGATAAATGTGCAAAAATTTTATTATTTAAAAACCTTTAAAATGTACCGTAAAAATAAGAAATCCTTTCTTATTCCAGATTAAACTTCTTATTATGTGGATATAAACTCCTCCATGGGAGCGGCACGTTAGGGCGCACTATATTGCACTGCATCGTTTGCATACTTTTTCGCATTCGGAGGTGAACGATGGAGTTTGAAATTTTGTGGAACGATCTCGCCGCAACGAAAAACACCCTTGCTTTAATGATTGCTATCCCAATCCGTGCATCATATCCGAGACACTCTCTCCCTTATTTTGAGATAATACATAAAGAGCACCCCTTCTTTGAAATTTTTCGATGTACTCCATCAGTCCTATCCCATAAGGATCTCATACTACACAGCAATATTATAGCAGAGGACAAGCGTAGTGGAGGCGGTCTTAGTAGATCTGTTGCGCATTGTATGTGTTCTGCTAAAAAAACGCAGTGTTTAGTTTTTTTCCCCCACAACTTATCTGTGTGATCATTCCATGTTAACTTATTCGTGATTGTAGTTCTTGGATATTTAGCTGAACTTACAGTCTTCAGCTCTGTCTGACTTACAGTGTACCCTGAATTTAACTTGTTCCTCTTAGTATCCATTGGATAATCTCACCTTTCTCATTTTTTAGGGTCAATGGCCACTTTTCGTATCATTCCGACATACCGTTTAAATCACTTTGTAACTGTTTTTGATATTCTGATGACTTCGGTAGACTGTTAATGACAGCTTCACCTCAAAACAATCTAAGAGAGCTGCTCAGATGGACTCCTAAATCGTTTATACTACGAGTATTAGGAACAGCAGATGGCGTGTAGCACTTGCTCAGGAAACACCAGATACTGATCTGTTTTACTAGATGACTTTCCATCAGTTACCACGAACTGTGACCTTTTTAAGAGGAAATCACTAATCCAGGCGTACAACTGAGGCGATACTCCGTAGGCACGCAGTATGACTGCCACGTGTGAGTCTAGTGCAACTTGGAGCTCTAATAGTTTTACGATGACACCATGATTTTTTTCAGGACGGTTTTATGACTGCCGCTCGTATTCACGTTTGTTCAAATATGAAATTCTGTGAGATATAAGGACTTGCATAGTAGTTTAATGACTGGCAGTACAATTGTCATTCAGCATGTGTTTCCTGCTAAGTTTGGGTGTACGGCGCATTCTGTGATCAGTTAAGCTTTGTTAGGTAGATGTGATAAGCTTTACAGTATTGGCAATACAGTTTTGTATAGTTATTTGTGTCGCCCACATTACTATCACTAAAGATGTGTAAAGGTCGTTATAGGATGTTCCCCAGGCATGTCCCTAAACATGTTCATTTATTAGCCGCAATAATGGTTAACTTCATGTGACAATCCATACATTAAAATATCAGTGCTTTGTTAATGCTTGTTTCATGTCTTTAGGCCTAAATGCGTTTTGATTCTCCGGAATATTACTTGTATTTCTCTCAAACTGATCGCATCTGTGTTTTTGTACATACCACACATCATGTTTGATGCATGAAGATCATATATAGTTTTGTCATTTCCTAGTCCGACGATCACCATTTAGTACCCCATACAATTCTATAAATGAATAAGCATTGACAATAACATTTTCGCATTGCTCCAGTTGCTTCTGAAATCAGTTTTAATGTCAGTTGGGGTTGTACAAAATATATGGAAACAATTTCCTTGTGTCATCATCATATCTGCGACAGTTAGTCCTTGCATGTTAATGACGGAAATCATTCCATCTGCTTTTGGGTCTCCCTGCGTATTTTTGTCCCAATGTTTTGTATTTGTAACGTATTTTTGGTGGCCTGTCTTTCTTCATCTTACTTACGTGCGCTTTCCATTTCCTTCTGAATACTTTTTTTGAGCCATTAATCCTAATTCTGCTCTTTCTTGTTTATTTCATTTTTGATCATGTATTGTATATCATGATATGACTCAGAAACTTCGCTTCTGCACTCCATATTCTTAATGTGTCCTTTGTGGTAGGCAGGTTTCCTTTCATCACTACAACTGGTAGTGACAATGTTGTAGAAAAGTTCAAAAGTGCCTTTCCTTTCTACCCTTTATAGGATTAGCCTGATATTGAGTTTCATTAAGTCATTTTCGACTTCACATGATATACAGCCTCCGAAGAATTCAAATTTTTTTGCTATTTTTCCACTTATTGCAGTATTAGATGTGATTTTGTTTTTCTCATGGCCTGCTATTGCCTTTGTTTTCTTAATAAGTTATTTAGAAATTGCGTGAAGCACATATTTACCGTCGCCATTGAACTGTTTTTTGTAGGTTATTTTCACTTTTCGCAGTAATAGCCTTTTCACCTACAAATACCTTCGTTAGTATACGAGGTCTGGATTCAGTGTTAAATGAATAACGGGTAGTTCATTTATTCAATTCAGAAGTATTTAGTTTATTGTGATATTGAAAACTGCAGTTTTCTTTCATTGCAGCTTACTTTTTGGCCTGTATATTACGCTCTACGTACCTGATTACCTGTATAATTCACTTATTTTCTAATACTGACATCTTGGAGAGGTGCTTCTGGCTTTCTTTTCCATATTTAGTCGCCTCTTTACTATGGTTAAGGCTGAATGATTATGCTTCTTTATCACAATGTATTTGTGTGTTTAACTGGGAGTTAGATTGCATGTATTTGTCATATATGAGTATTCAATAACAGGATTTTAACTTCGAAAATGGTTATAACATGTTTAGTACCCAACAACACACTCGAAACAGACCTACCATAGATAGCAGTGCAGTTGGGGACTTTTTCCCGACAGGGAGCAACAGATAGCCATACAAGGCCGAGGAGAGACAGAAAAACACAGGCCACGCCATTAAAATTTGCCGGACGGTTTTAACAAGTATGAACATACTTTCCCTCACTAACTCTGCCAGTTTTGTTGGTGCTTGTGCTGTCGACGTCTTTTGGCCGGTTCTCCGAGTGTGTGGGTCGTCGTTACGTTCTCGGGTGAATCAGAGTTCCATCCTGTCATGTTCGAGCACTAGAGTACATGTGGGAGCCGACATACATGAATTAATAACAAAGAAGTTAACTGAACTATGAATGATTTATTTCTAAAATGAAACATAAATATTTTCCAACAGTTGTGAGAAGTTGATGAGCGGTGATGCATTCCACATCTACATCTACGTACATACTCCGCAAGCTACGGTATGGTGTGCAGCGGAGGGTACCTTGTACCACTACTAGTCATTTCCTTTCCTCTACCACTCGCATATAAATCGAGGAAAAAATAAATGTTTATAAGCCTCCGGACGAGCCCCGATTTTTCTTATCTTCGTGGTCCCTAAGCGAAATGTACGTTGGCAGAATCATCATGCAGTCACCTTCTCAGTAGCTTTCCTTGGAAAGAACGTCGCCTTCCATCCATGGATTCCTATTTCAGTTCCCGAAGCGTATCAATAATATTTGCGTGATGTTCGCACCTACTGGTAACAAATCTAGCAGCCCGCTTCTGAATTACTTCCACGGTGTGATTCTGAAACATTTTAGCAGTACTCAGGAATAGGTGGCACTAGTGTCCCATATGAAGCAACTTCCCCAAAATAATGACAGTAAATGGAAGTCGAGATTCGCCTTCCTTAGTGCAGCCCTTAAATGCTCGTTCCACTTTATATCCCTTTGCAGCGCTACGCCCAGATACTTACACGACTTGACTGTGTCAAGCACCGCACTGCTGTTACTGTGTTAGAACATGAAGTTTTTTTTTTCTATGCTCAACCTCACTAATTTGCATTTTTCTACGTTTAGAACTAGCTGCCATTAAGACACCAACTACAAATTTTGTATAAGTCATCTCTTATCCTCTTACAGTGGCTGAACAACACTTTCTGGTATACCACATCATCATCAGCGAACAACGGCAGATTGCTGCACAACCTGTCCGCTATATAATTTATGTGTATTGAAAATAACAGCGGTCCTATCACACGTCCCTAGGGCGCTTCTGAAGATACCTTCGTCTCTGATGAACAGCCGCCGCCCGGGAACAGCATACTGGGTCCTGTTACTTAAGAAGACTTTAAACCATTGGAATATCTGGGAACCTATTTTGTATATTCATACCTCCGTTAACAGTCTGCATTAGGGTACCGAGTCAAATGCTATTCGGAAATTTAGAAATATGGGATCTGCCTGTTGCCCTAGTTCAGAGGATATCATGTGGGAAAAGTACAAGCTGAGTTATGCACTAGCGATGCTTTCTAAAACCGTGTTGATTCGTGGACAGAAACATTTCCGTATCAAGGAAATTCATTATATTCCAACGGAAAATATGTTCAAGACTTCTGCAACGAACCAATGTTAAGGATGTTGGTCTGTTATTTTGCGGACCCGGATTGCGCTGGTCCCGAATGATTACGGCATTTCATGTGTTACTTCATGCCTTAGAGGTGACATGCGGCGACATCATCTAGTGTGTAGGCTTCTATTGAAGCAGGTGACCATTTTGGGGCAGTAAAGTAATAAGTAATTCCACAACCAGACCGAGAGCACCACGAGAAACCGACCCACCGCCGTCTCATCCGCTGCCTATGGCGTCACTCCGGTCCGTTGTGAGCAATGTAGACCACGGAGCCGCTGCTTTTCATTCTAGCTACTACTCAATTAGCCTCACAAAGCTGAGTGCAGCCTGTTCCATTCCTCGCATCAAAGAAAAATTTCCATGCCCGATGGAGGAATCTAACCTCAGCCGGGATCAGCCGCGTGACAACCGCTTGAATCCATGGACCCTGGGCGTCAGCTGGGGACTGTTCAAACTGGTGGAGCCTACGTAATGGTGTGGAGCGTGTGCAGTTGGAGTGATGTGTGATCTCTGATAAGTCTAGATACGACTCTGACAGGTGACACGTACGTAAGCTTTGTCTGATCACCTGCATCGATTCATGTTCATTCTGCATTTCGAAGGACTTGGGCAAATCCGCGGGACAAGACGACTCCCCACACGCCCAGAATTGCTACAGAGTGGCCCCAGGAACACTCATGTGAGTTTAAACACTTCCACTGGCCACCAAACTCCCCATTCATGAACATTATTGAACATATCTGGGATGCCTTGCAACGTGCCGTTCTGAAGAGATCTCCACCCCCTCGTATCTCTACGCATTTACGGACTGCCCTGCAGGATTCATGGTGTCAGTTCCCTCCAGCACTGCTTCAGACATTAGTCGAGTCCATGCCACGTCGTGTTGCGGCACTTCGGCGTGCTCGCGGTGGCCCTACACATCAGGCAGGTGTACCAGTTTCTTTGGCTCTTCAGTGTAAATGTTACGAATGGAAATACACACAGCCAACCGAGCTGTGGCTGTTACGCCGTCATCAGGTACAAAGTTGAATACATCGTGCAATGAAATTTTGTTAGTATTTAATCTAGTGCATCTACAGAGTATCTCCATTTTTAGAGATGAAAATCTTAACGTTAGATTAAAGAATAAAACGAGACGAATTATTTCAGTGTAAAGGCGATATAAGATTATTGAACTAAGATAAAGTATATGTTACGTCGACTAATGAAGTATACACAAATTAAAACAATTGTACATAGAAGAAGGTAAATTTAACATTGAACTTTGGTGACATATTCCAAGTGTGTGGCTGAACAAAATGTTCTGTCTTTAATAGTTCTTATTTTACAAACAAATGAAGTGTGCTAGTGATATTAAGCGGGTAGGTGAAGCAGCTATGATTATACAAAGTAATATTTCTGTTAAATTTGTTTTGTCCTGTGAACTATTGTTGTAGTATGTATGTAGTTTCTCAGTCAATGTGACATATTTTATGTTGGTTAAATAACTGCACATCGAATTTTTAGTAAAATGACTCCTCACGTTTTATTCTAAACGTAACGTTAACATTTTCATCTCGAGAAATGGAGAGACTATGTAGATGCACTAGTTCATCTTTATCTATGTACTTGATGAGGGAGTAACAGTCGAAAACCGGTTTGCGAAATAAAGAATAAATATTGTAGAATATTACAATAGTGTAGCTAATGTTTCATTCGTACAGTCTTGAGATTGTATTGACCTGTTATGAATTCGAATGTGGGTTATCAGATCTCATGCATGTTGAGTTTTACACACTTCACTGCAACCGCCACGATTTCATAATGTGCAGCCTAGACTACTGACGGTTGACCTGCCTGCAGCCGCCGCCAGCCGCCACTCGCGGCGACTGCGACCGGCCGCCCCAGACTGGAGTGCGCATGCGCCGCCGGCACACATCAAAGCGCGGCACAGCTCGTTAGCGCCATCGGTAACGAGGCCGCGCTCCCCAGTCCTGCCAGCCGGCTAATCCCCCACCAGAGTCCCGCCACGGCACGGCCAAACACCGCGGCCGCTGACCAGCGGAGGACCCGGGTAGTCGTCCCTGCTATTATACGTCAGAGGAGTTTCCGGTAGAAGGCGTACAGTGTGGTTGCCAAGGCGCACTGAATAACAGAGAGAAGGCAAAGCAGCAAGAGCAACACACTCGAGCTAATGTTTGTGCAATTGCAGAAATCTGCCATACAGCGCCGATTAAGAACATCACAATGCTGAATTAAACACTTGCCATCTACATCTACATCCATACTCCGCAAGCCACCTGACGGTGTGTGGCGGAGGGTACCTTGAGTACCTCTATCGGTTCGCCCTTCTATTCCAGTCTCGTACTGTTCGTGGAAAGGAGGATTGTCGGTATGCTTCTGAGTGGGCTGTAATCTCTCTGATTTTATCCTCATGGTCTCTTCGCGAGATATACGTAGGAGGGAGCAATATACTGCTTGACTTTTCGGTGAAGGTATGCTCTCGAAACTTCAACAGAAGCCCGTACCGAGCTACTGAGCGTCTCTCCTGCAGAGTCTTCCACTGGAGTTTATCTATCATCTCCGTAACGCTTTCGCGATTACTAAAAGATCCTGTAACGAAGCGCGCTGCCCTCCGTTGGGTCTTCTCTATCAACCCTATCTGGTACGGATCCCACACTGCTGAGCAGTATTCAAGCAGTGGGCGAACAAGCGTACTTAATCTACTTCTTTTGTTTTTGGATTGCATCTTTAGGCGCCTTTTTACTGATAAACATGGTGTGCAGTACGAAGATTGCTTTGATGCAGTTCCCTGCGCCTGTCTTTTTATAACGACCACGTCGCTTCACTTGTGCGACTGCATTGGTCGTGTCCTGTGAGAAAGGCCACACTACGTAGTTATCAATGGAAGATCATCCTCTAAAATGGAAGTGATATCTGCCGTTCTCCAAGAATGTGTTGTAGGTCCTCTATTTCTAATTTAAATAAACAGTTTTGGATATAGTATTAGCAGTCTTCTCAGTTTGCAGATGATGCTGTCGTTTTCCGAATAGTAAAGTTATCACAAGATCAAAACAAAATGCAAAATGCGTGGAACACGATGTCTGCATGTTGAAAAAAGTGGCAGTTGTCTCTAAATAAGGAAAAGCGTGAGGTCATATAAATTGTTACTAAGAGAAATCCGTTAAATTTCGGTTACACGATAAATAACACAAATTTAAAGGTTGTCAAATCAGCTAAATTCCTAAGAATTACTATTAAAAATAACTAAAACTGGAAAGATCACATAAATAATGCTGTGGTGAATGCAAACCAAAGATTGGGTTCTTTTTGGGAGAACACTTAGAAGATGCAACAAATCTACTAAAGAAACTGCCTACGCTACGCTTGTTCGTCCTCTGCTGGAGTACTGCTCCGTGGTTGGGGGTCCTTACAAGACTGGATTTACGTAGGACATCAAAAAGTTCAAGGAAGGACGCCTTGTTTTGTACTATCACGAAATAGGGAAAAGTGCAGGGAGTTTATGGATATGAAAAGCGAGTTGGGACTCCAATCATTAAAATAAATGCGTTTTTCATTGTGTCGAGATCTTTTCATGAAATTTCAGTCATCAACGATCTCCTCTGAATGCGAAAGTATTTTATTGTTGTCGTTCTACCGAGGGAGAAAGTTATGTGTCCATCTTACATATTCGCTGTTACGGACGGAATTGATAGATAGTCTGAAGGTGGTTCGATGAGTCCTATGCCAGGAAATGTGAATTGCAGAGTAGTCCTGTAGATGTAGATCCTCCTGACTATTCCCGCCTGGAGATACAGACGGTTGACTGTTTTACGTCCACAATACTTCACCCGAGAGGATGCCATCATCATTTAGCTGTAGAGTAGTGCTCCATGCCCTCGGGAAATGTGACGACTACAATTTCCATTGCTCCTAGCCATTCATCAACTTAAAGAGACCATATTATCAGGCCAAATCAGTAATTCGTCCATACTCTTCTTCCTGAAGCTACTGAAAAAGGTGACACACCTTCAAAAACAATTGATTAGGCTTTATCTCCATAGACGTTTCACCCCACTCCCCCACCTAATGCACAGCTCTCTACATTGTTGTAAGGCAATTAGCCCACCCTACCCGAGCGAGCTGCACGGTTCATGGGGGTGAAGTTAGATGGCTTACAACAAGACATCATGAGGTAGTAAATGATATTACGAACTTTGTAACGAGAATCAACACCTGAACATTTTAAAATATTCTGTCTTTATTTCTCTTAAACAACGTTTATTACTGATTTTAGTTTTATTGAAACTGATCAGTTAACAGAAGATTGAGATAAGTATGTCGTAACGTTCCGTCGATGCTCAGGCCAATAGACATGGATTTTAAGTTTGTATTGGTCACGAGTGTGGCAGGGAATGGCCTATGTCTTTACCAAAGGAATGTTCTCGACATTCACCTATTTCTAACCTCAGGCGCATGCATTGCATAACTGTTAAATGAATAATTCATCTCCTACCTGTTGTCTGGTGCATGAGCCTGACATTTTTCGAAATAAATCTTAGAAATACTTTCATAGATGTTAAAAACTCACCATCATAAATTTTCAGAACTATCTGCATGGGGTTAAGAATCTGTGTGAACTAGAACTTATTTTATACTTTTTAGTCCGATTTAAAAGCGTGTTATATTAAAAAATATAAATAGCTATTATCTGCTTTTTGTCTTCTTTTATTGTTACAAAGTATTGTGACTGGAAACTGACAAATACTCAAAGAACCAGCAGTGACTGGCCGAGTGGCGAGGGGCTGTGAACAGCAGTTACCAAAGTTTGAGCAGGAGTACAACAAGAAGAGGAGAAAGAAAATTGCTGACATCATGGCAGAATACCGAATTAATCCAAGAACGTAAACCTATGGCGTAGAGAAATCTGAGATTAAACGAACGGTGTATAATATGAACAACACGAGAGCACATTGAATATACAACTTAAGGTAGAGGGGCCGTAAACACCAGCTGACTGGTAATGTTGACGTGGCCCTACAGTGTGCAAGGCTAGCGATGCAGAGGTTACAACAGCGCTCGGATATGTAACACTGCTGTGTAACAGCCGTAATCGAGTCACATGCATATTGTCTGGGATGCATTCTGATCCTATGTGTAGATATGAAAATATGAACGTTACTGACGCCTTTCGCTGACGCCTTTCGTCCTTGCCCCCCCCCCCCCCCCCCCCGTCAACCTACCAAGTTAATATACAGTTGTCATCCATTTCTGAGCTAGGTTTAAAATATCAAGACTCTAGCTCATCAAAGAATTCGTTTAAAATAAATTTCAAAATTTGTACCAAACAGACACATGGAAAGAAGGCGACATAATAAAAATATGTTAGAAGGTATATCATTTCCTGTATAGCTATGTGAGGTTAATTTTTCCTGCTACATCTAACAGTATAGAAGTTCCCACACTGGCAATAAACAGAGGATGGAATCAAATCTAAACTGAACACTGGGCAATGTAATAAAGAAACGATTCATAGGAATGAGAAATAAAATCACACCACATTGTGTGCGAAAATGTTAAAACTGAAATTTTATATTTAAATGGCCCTAAAGTAGAAGCAAAATGTAATAAATGAAGAAATTAAATCGAGAAACTGAAAATTACCATATATGCCATCATCAGAAGAAACAAAATTAGCATTCTACAGATCAGAGTGTGGAACGTTAGAGTCGTTAATTAGACACGTAGATTAGAAAATTCAAAAAGGAAAATGGATAAGTTGGTTAGAGGTAGTGGGCTTCAGGAAAGTTCGGTGGAAAGATGAAAAGGCCTTCTGCTCAGGTCAGTACAAGGATATAAACACAAAATGAAATAGGCAAATGAAGGAGCAGACCTAACAATTAATAAGAAAATAGGAATGAGAGTAAACTATTATGAACAGTATTGTGAATGCATTATCATAACTAAGACATACACAAAGCCATCACCTACCACAGCAGTACAAGTTTATATGCCAACTAGCTCCCTCCACATGTGATAAAGAGATTGAAAAATGTATGGTGAGATAACAGAAATTATTCAGATAGTTAAAAGAGAGGAAAATTTAATTTTGATGGAAGAGTGGAGTTCGATGGTAGGAAAAGGAAGAGAAGGAAAAATAGTGGTGAATATGGACAGGGAGGAAAGATATGAAAGAGGAAGCCACCTGGTAGAATTTTATCATTACTAATACTTGATTTAAGAACCATGAAAGAAGGCTGTGTAGGTCGAAGAGACCTGAAGACACTGAAATGTTTGTGAGTGATTAATAAGAAGACACAGGTTTTGGAACCAGATTTGAAACTGGGAAACATTTCCAGGGGTAGATGTGCACTATGACCCCAATTTATTGGATGTGATATTGAGATTGCCTGAAACAGGAGAAAGGGATGCTACAGAAGACAAATGGGTAGCTTTGAGAAACAGTTAGTGAGGGCAGCAGAGGACCACAGATGTAACAAGACAAGAGCTAATGGAAATTCTTAGATATCATAGGAGATATTTAACGTAATTGATGAAAGAAGAAAGCATAAGAATGCTGCAAAAAAAAAAGACAGAAATTGCAAAATGGCTAAGCAGGAACTGCTAGAGAACAGATGTAAGGATACAGAAGCACATTTAACTGTGAGAAAAACAATACCACCTACAGGAAAATTAAAGAGGCCTTTGGAGAAAAGAAAACCAGCTGAATTAATATCAAGAGCTCATATGGAAAACCATTACTATGTAAGAAAAGCAAAAACGAAAGAAATGAGAAATATATAGAGGGCCTCAGCAATGTAAATTAACTTGAAGGCAATGTTATAGACTTGGAAGAAGACGTAGATGAAAATAAGAGAGGAGATATGGTCCTGCGAAAAGAATTTAACAGGGCACTGGAGCTGAAATTGCAGAGCAGCCCCAAGCCGCAAGTAACTTTTCTATATTTTTGTGTGTTTCATTCGACCCTCGAGAGCATCTTCAGAAATCACGTAGCCGAGGGCCACACGTTACAAATATCGGGTTGTGTATAGCGCCGCCATCATACATAAATCTCTGGAAAACGTAAGTCGAAACAAGGCCACTGAAGTAGACTACATTCAATTAGAGCTTCTGATATCCTTGGGAGAGCCAGACATGACAAAACTACTCCAAGTGTTTTCAAGATGTGTGTGAGAGGCGAAATATCCTCAGACTCCAGGAAAAATGTAATAATTCCAATTCTAAAGGAGGCAGGAGCTGACAGGTGTAAATATTATCGAACTATCAGTTCAATAAGTCATGTTTCAAAATACTGACAGAACTATTTACAGACGAACTGAAAAACTAGTAGAAGCAGACCTGAGAGAAAATCAGTGGGGATTTCGGAGAAACGCAGGAACAAGCAAGGTAATCCTCGGCCTACGACTTACCTTACTTTGCAACATATGTAGACACAGAGAAAGCTTTCGACCATTTTGACTGGAATGCATTCTTCGAAATTGTGAAAGGAGCTGGGGTAAAATACAAGTACCGAAAGGTTATTTACAACTTTTACAGAAGGCGAAGCAGTGGTTGAGTAGGGAATGAGACAGGGTTGTAGCACATCCCGGATGTTATTCAACCTCTACATTGGGCAAGCACAAAAAAGAGAAAATCGAGAAGGAATTAAACGAAATAAAAACTTTGAGGTTTGTCGATGACATGGTAATTCTGCCAGTGACAGCAAAAGACTTGGAAGAACAGTTGAGCGGAATGGACAAGGCCTTGAAAGGAGAATACAAGAACATTAACAAAAGGAAAACAAGGATTAATGAAATGTAGTCGAATCGGATCAGGCGATTCTGCGGGAAATTAGATAAGGAAACGAGACACTAAAAGTACTGTGTGAGTTTTGGTATTTCATCAGTAAAATAACGGATGATGAGCAGAGTAGAGAGGATGGAAAATGTACACTGGCAACGACAAGAAAAGCACTTCTCAAGAATAGAAATTTGTTAACATCGCATATGGATTTAATTATTCGGAAGCTGTTTATGAAGGTATTTATTTGGATTTATCCTTGTACGGAAATGAAGTGGGGATAATAAACAGTTCAGATAGAATGAGACTAGAAGCTTTTGAACTGTGGTGCTACAGAAGAATGCTGCAAATTAGATAAGTAGATAATGTATATATTGAGCAGGTTCTGAATAGAACTGGAGAGAAAATAAATCTGCAGCAGAAGTTACGTAAACGAATGGTTCAGTTGACAGGCCACAGCCTGGAACATCAAGGGATCGCCAGTTTGGTATTGAAGGGAAGTGGGAGTGGTAAAAATTGTAAAGGGAGACCAAGAGACCAATACAGAGAGCAGATTCTAAAGGATGTAATTTACTGTAGTTATTCAGAGATCAAGAGGCTTGCACAGCATAGAAGAGCATGGGAAGGTGCATCAAAGCAGTCTTTTGACTGAAAATCGCAACAGCAGTATGATTCAAGGACTGGTTGGTAAAATGTAATACATGGTAACTGAATCCTGGGAACGATAAATGGATTACTTTTCCACTGTATGCTGAGGACATAGGGGGCCACGTAAGTCACATCTTGTATGCGAGACTTCCCTAAATATCAGATGAGGTGTTTGCTGTACTTGGAAAGGTTTGGCCGGTCTAAAGTTTGATGACCAGTATAGAGGGATACCGCAGAGTGACGAGAACGTGAGGACACCTGCGGAAAACAAAGGCATTCCTTTTACAAACGAGCAGGCTTGTGCTTGGCTGACTGATTTCTTAAAACTCAGGAAAGCAGATAAACACTTGAGGTCACATGGTAGGGGACTGCAAAGCGTGATATGAAGTACTGCAGTGAGTAACGGTGTGAGAACAACATGATAGTTCTTGAATTAAATTTTGGCTGCCTTAAGATTTACTTTTTACCCTCGACGAAGATTGGGTGGTATGGTTATGCAATGTCGATCGTTTATTGGCTGAGATTGCAAGCTAAGTCCTCCGATGACAAATACAATAAATCGGAAAATTCAGCGACTGGAGGGAAGAGTGAGGGACACCAGTACAAAACTGCTGTCCAGGAGCAACCAAGTGAACAGACAGTGATCAGGTCAGTGGACAGGTTCAGGCAGTGATCAAATAGACCAGACGGTCAGCAAGCAATTATAGGAATCATATTAGACGAAAACCAGTCAATTCACCAGTGAGTTAACAATGAAGAGAGAGAAAGAGGTTAAGTTAGAGGAGAGAGTCAACGAGTTTGCTTTTGGGACACACGCCAACCGATTGTCGACTCGATCGTTGGGCTGAGTCAGATCCCAGCATTCACACTATACCCGAGGGATTATCTCTGCCAGCGCGAAAGGAGGAACAAGTCAAGCGACCCAGAGCTTCTCTGGAAAGACATACAACACGCTGTCCTCTGGATCTAATAGTGGAGTTGGCTATTGCCTGTTTTAGATTTATATGTTAGATGACTTGCATCCATTCCTCAAAACACGTGGTGCATTAATTCACTGGCGAGTTTTAGTCAGGCGATGAATTCACGACAACTCAGTTGTAAGCACCATGTGTTTTAATAATTGAATATAAGTCGTCTGATGAAGAATTTATAAATTCGAAACCGGAAACGACGCTGTTTTACTAAATAAACCAAAACCAAATTGTGGCTTGTTACTGCTATACATTACGAACTTCCAGTGTCACATAATAGCCATGGTCTTCCAGTAACGTCATTATTTAAAAAAATGGTAGTAAAGAACGTGTTCTTCCGGATTCAGACCACACTGGAATAAAAACAAACAATTTGCTTAAGAAGCCAACGAGGAGAGAAGGCGACATATTGTGGCACTGTGTGACGGTTCCCGACGTATTCAACACAAACATGACGAATACATTGATTTATTCAACACATTCAACAATACAACAAATGAAATAGTTCACAACATGTCCATTCACGTTCAGAGTCCAATAGACGTAAAAAATAGAAAAAGATAATTAACTGGCATATCAAAGGGATCAAAAACAACGTCGTAACATGCAACACCAAAGTCGTTCAATGTAATAATCCTCAGTTCGTCCAAGACCACATGCCACGGCAGGTTTCCTCAATCAAAAGTGGTTCAAATGGCTCTAAGCACTATGGGACTTAACATCTGTGGTCGTCATGTCCCTAGATTTAGCACTACATAAATCTAACTAGGGACATCACACACATCCATGCCCGAGGCAGGATTCGAACCTGCGATCGTAGCAGGCGCGCGGTTCTGGACTGAAGCACCTACAACCACTCGGTCACAACGTCCAGCTTTCCTCAATCCATTCAGACGATGTCACGAGCAGTGTGATTATGCAGAATGTTCTTGCATCGACGAAGCAGGTCGTCGTATACTGACTACACGTCACTTCTTGATCTGTTGCGATGACAGGCTGCACTATCTTGTGAATGTACCCTGAACTGAGCCACAGTGTACATAGGCGATTTTGCTGAATCGATATCGAATCTGAGTTATCCATGAGTCCGAGTCGACTGTTGACCAGTATGCAGAATCACTCCGACATATATTGTTCGACCAGGACAGCCGAGAATGTTGTCCGGGGCAGTGACAACGCGCTGAGAATGGGGAGATTGTGATGAGTACCCCAGACAAACTCTCCGACTGCAGGAGCAGACCATCCTTGACAGCCGAGGACGAGTCTTAACACCAGCATGGCCTCTTAGATATCTGCTGAGATAGAATGGGAATCAATGGGATAGGGGGGTGTTGATTATGGGATGAAGGGCTAGGTCCTTGGTCAAACCATGGTGGCAAGAGAGAGAGAGAGAGAGAGAGAGAGAGAGAGAGAGAGAGGGGGGGGGGGGAGGGGGACAGGTTTTTAATACTGTGGAGGATGGAGTATATTGCAAGGTCGAAGCTAGCTGGCATAGCTTTGGCGTCTACGAGTATATCAAAAAAACAATGTTACCATGGAATCCATCCCTGTCCCTGGAATCTAATCCAGCACCCGGCAATAAGTGCAGATCCACACGGTTCACAGAGTAGCGTGGGCGAATCGACTGAAGTGGAGGATGCATCAAGGACAAATAGTGATGGCACCTGGGATGGTCCCGGTCAGAGACTATCCGTGTATCAATACAAAGCGAGGGATTCTGCTAGAAGGCCTCTTTGTTGTATGTTGTTAACTTTGCTTCCTTGTGGTTTATGTTGTTAACTTTGCTTCCTTGTGGTTTCTTTTTAAGGAACTGTGGTAGTGTAGACGCTTCAGTATGCCAGAGTGGTCGACTCAGGATGGCGTGCTGGACGTTGGGTGCGATCTGCTAGTTCCTCGGAGGTTGTAAAACCAGAAACACTTCATTAGCAACTACAATTGTATTCAATGAGATATTCGTAACAATGGGTCTTGACGGTGATTCTAAGCTGTGCACTGACCCCCAGGCTACAGTGGCTCCCTCAGAAAAGTCCAAGAAAGCGTATTTGGTCACAGTGGCCCGTGGACATGGCCAGATGGCATCACGATGGAAGAGTCGACTCAGCTTAGTGTGTGCTACCCTGTCAACGTTGTACTGACACCAGAGTCAGCTGTCTGCCAGTATTTTTTGTAGATATCTGGCTGGGCTCCAATCCCAGGACCTCTTCGAGACGTTCAGAGGCCGCATCGCTTCACACTGGAGGTGCCTCCAGGTGTGTGACGCCAGTTCAAGCTATGGTAGCAAACAGGCAGACAGCAAATAAACAGCTAGCAGATGAGACTGCAAGATGTGATGAAGCTAGTTGGCCCCTATGGGAGCATCGACTGGTGTGGATTATGTCCTTTTTGTCGGCAGCAGCTGAAAACAAGACACCGATAGGGACTAAGTCACAAGTATTTACAGTTGCTCAGCTCAGTTTTGCTATAGCTGGGTGCGACTTGTAATCGGGAGTCAACAAAGGTGCCTCTGTGTCAGGCCGCAGCATGAGGAAAATCATCTTTCCACTGTGGCAGACAGAACTCTTGCACCATGCTGTGTCAACAATATATCAGCCCCGAGAGGAGGTTTTCTCAAACACCTGGTCATGGGTTGTGAAGTCTGTGGGGAAGGGGTTGGCGCACACTCGTACCCCATTTAGAATATCTGATCCATGGAAGCACAATTTGCTGCTAAGGCTGTGAACCAGTTAGAAATTACATGGCACAATTCTAAATGTCGCACATCCTTATTTTCACTTTTCACACTAACTGTCCTCTCTCGTAGTCCAATCCGACTCGTTTTCTATGGAGACAGGTACACTCACTTGCGTTTAAATCCTAAAGGCGATAGACTCGGTCAGTATGTGATGTAGTTTGAATTAAGAACGGCAGATGATTCACCACCGACGATAGACAAAGGTTGTACAAGTGAGGACCAGGATTACGATGATACCCGAAGACTAGATTCTTCTCGTCATCACTCGGTGCTGGAATCTGCTGCGATAGTCATGATTATGTCAAAACATTTGTTCTGCACTGATGCGCTCCGCCCTTGATACTAAAAGATCTTCCAGAGAACTGAGGTTGCAAAATGCAAGTAACATCGAGGAAGCTGAACTTCCTAGTGGATTATTGGGCACATACAGCGTTGGACAAGATAGATTCAGGGCTGTAACGCTTATTATTGTTGCTGGAAACCGAGAAGACGGTCCTGAGATGTCACATTCTATACCATTTAGTAGCAACCCATTGCCATGCAGCATTGAATAGTCTGTACTTTTGATGATTCCTGCTTTTAGCAATTCATAGTACCTATATGTGGAGAATGTATCGAATATTCTTTCTGTAAGTAAGGCTGTGTTGTAAGGATATTCCATGAGCATCCTTTTGCACTGGTTCCACCTAGAAGCAACGCTATCTCGCACATCACCATGACAGTTTGGATCACTGTGGAAGAACATAATATAATCTGCTCTCTCCAACCCAGCTAGAGCTCGTCTGCTGAGATATTAATGATAAAGTTCTGCTTCTTCTGCGCCCCCACTTCCCCTGTTCTAAATAGAACATGTGCAAAATGGAGTCTGGCTGCACTGCAGATAGTTTACAGGCCTCATCAGTTGCTTGCATGTTCTGCCATTCTGCAATGGTATGACACACTCTTCGTAACACTCAGCCTTCTTGGTATGATTGTGATCCAGTCAATGGACTACCCCAAAATCAAATTCAATAATATTCAGTACCTAACACATTAATATACTTCACAGATTTTTAACGATGGTTTCCATTTTAATGCTGAGAGATCCATTGCCATTTTAAATTCTTTTACCCAAAAGATAACATCAGAGGAATGTCATGCATATGTGTAACTAAGTATTTCTTTATATATGGTAGAATAATTGCTCTCTACTGTATTTAACTGATCAGGGGCATAGGCTACTGGATACTCCACCTCATCCACTTGTGATCTTAACACACAGCCAAGCACATGAATTAAAGCATCGAAAGACAGTACCTGTTTCCCATAATTTTCAAATACCAGGACCGAAACGTTTGTCAATAATTATTTTAGTTTTCTAAATGCATCTTCACATTGTAATGTCCACTGGAATTTCATATCATTCTTCAACAAACGAGTGGGAGGTCATGCTATCTCTGTAAGCAGATCCCAGGTTCGAGTCCCGGTCAGGGCACACATTTTCACCTGTCCCCACTGATCTCCCCCCAGGGGGTCCACAACTCTTTTGTGGATACGTGCGTGGCGAGCACGGGGCCCCGAGCCATTGCAGCCTTCTTTCTCTCCAGGGCTGCATTTCCTTTCCCTTCCCCTCCTTTCCCCTCCTTGCTCCTTTCCCCTCACCCTCTCCTCTCCCTCTCTTGGTGTCTTTGCTTATGTTGGCCCCCGCTATCCTCCTGGTTCTGTTGGTTTTCCAATTCGGCTTTGTTGCATAATCATCTCCTCCTTTTGGCATTCCTTGGTCCCCCTCCATTACAAAATTTCTCCTCCGTAGTGTGAGCCATTTGGGGAAGAGCACCTTACCTAGTGTCTCCGACGTGCGCCCTCCTAGTACATTCCACCTTTTCTTTCACGTTGTTGTCTGATACTAGGGTGCATAGCCAGCACGGTAGCCAGCCCGTCTGGTGGGGTCACTATGTACCCTTTTGGTTGAGCCCCCTGAACACACAGGGATCACACTTCTGATACCTGAGCTGTGACCTCCTCATGCATGCCTTGGAGTGGTTGCTTGTCATCCTGGAGAATCAGAACTCCCGGCAATGGCCGCCGTGCTAGACGGCCCTTGCTGTGGCTGGATGGCGCCCGTGAGGAGAGACCCTGATCGGAGTGGGTGGTATCAGGGCGGACACTATGCAAATGAAACGCATACGGGTCCAGAACTCTGGCCATTCTTCTGCGGCCATCTCTCTGTGTGCAACTGATTCCTCAAGTGCTGCTTCTCTTGCCCCTTCGGCCTTCCCTTCCATGGCTACCCCCTGGGAAGAGGGTCAGGCCCGTCGGCTAGGCGCAAAAACTTTCCCCTGTTATCTAGTTTGCACCAGCACTGATGGAGATACTTTCACCAATACCAAACCTTTATTCTTTGTGGAACACATTGAAGACAAGTTTGGCGAAGTGGACTCCCTGAGCAAGATGCGGTCGAGTTCGTTGCTGATAAAAACTGCTTCAGCTGCCCAATCTGCGGCCCTTCGTGCCTGTACCCATCTTGGCACCATTCCTGTGTCCATTACCCCCCACCAGTCTCTAAATATGGTACAAGGTGTGATTTTTCACAGGGACCTCATCCTTCAAACTGATGAGGAACTTCGGGACAGTCTCGGACGGCGGGGTGTTCACTTTGTTCGGCGTGTTCAGAAGGGTCCTAAAGATAATCGTATTGATACTGGTGCCTTTATCCTGGCCTTTGAAGGGGATACCCTCCCTGAGAAAGTTAAGATTATGGTCTATCGCTGTGATGTGAAGCCATACATCCCCCCTCCTATGAGGTGTTTTAAGTGCTTGCGTTTTGGCCACATGTCTTCCCGCTGTTCCCAGGCCCCTCTCTGTGGTGACTGTGGACGTCCACTCCATGAGAGGAGTCCCTGTGTTCCCCCCTCCTGTCTGTGTAAATTGTCATGGTAGTCATTCTCCACGTTCACCAGATTGCCCAGTATATAAGAAGGAAAAAAAAGATACAGGAGTAAGTCCCTCGATTGTTTAACCCACACAGAGGCCTGTAAGAAATATACACGACTTCACCCTGTGTCCATGACATCAAGTTACGCCTTGGTTACATCTACACCCCTTCCTCCCCCTTCCCTACCCCCATCCCAGACCCCTCTCCTCCCCCCCCCCCTCCCCTGCGGCTCCCCCACCCCAGCCGGAGAAGTGTCCCACTCCTTCGGCGTCTGCCGGTCAAGGGCGCCTCTCCCGGGATGCCCCTTCCCGGCACCTTCCAGGCCAAAGGTCTGCTGCCGCGCGGCAACCGCGAGAGCCGCGGTCTGTCGGCCCCCAGGTCGCCCGGTCTCTTTCTGTTCCTGATCTTGCTGCAGCAGGCTCCTTTATGCCACACAGCCCTCCTCGATCTCAACCTGAAAAGAAGAAGAAACATAAGTCCCGGGACAAAGAGCGTCTGGTGTCACCGGAGGTCCCTTCCCCGACTTCACAATCGGATTCTGACCTGTCGTTTATGGATGTCGCTCCCTCCTTGTTGGTGACGGGTGGGGACCCGGCGGTATGACTGGATTTAGCGTGTTCAGCCCCCATTTAAACCATCGTTCTGTGGTTCTCCAATGGAATTGTAATGGATACTATCGTCACCTTCCGGAATTGAAATCCCTTCTTTCGTCCTACTATGCAGCTTGTGTGGTTCTCCAGGAATCTCATTTTACTGATGCTCATTCACCGACCCTCCATGGGTTCCGTGTTTTCTGTCGAAATCGGGTCGGACCCCTTCGGGCTTCTGGTGGCGTTTGTACGTTGATCCGTACCACATTGCTAGCACGTGGATTCCTCTTCAAACTACATTGGAAGCGGTTGCTGTTAGGGTCCACTTAGACTTTGCGGTCACAGTTTGCAATCTTTATCTCCCTCCTGACAGGACTCTTACACCTGCTGCCTTAACTGCCTTTATTCAGCAACTTCCTCCTCCCTTCCTCCTCCTTGGGGATTTTAATGCTCATCATCCCTTGTGGGGCAGTGCCTTTCCATCTAGACGAGGTCTTCTTATAGACCAATTTATTGCAGACCACGACCTGTGCCTTCTTAATGATGGCTCCCCTACTCATTTCAGTGCCGGTCATGGTACCTTTTCTGCCATTGATCTTTCTCTTTCTTCTCCCTCTCTCCTCCATTACACTGGTCGCCACACGACGACCTTTGTGATAGTGACCATTTCCCGTTGATTATCACGCTCCCTTCCCGCTCCCCGATGGACAGGTTACCTCGTTGGTCTTTCCAACGCGCCGATTGGCCACTGCACAGGTCGTGTTTTCTCCCTCTTTGTCGGGTTGTATTGATGACGTCCTACGTGACGTGTCTGACGCGATTGTTCGCGCTGCTAGCCTTGCTGTCCCGCGTACATGTGGACCATTTCGTCGCCAGCAAGTCCCGTGGTGGAGTACGGCCATTGCCATTGCCATCCGTGATCGCCGTCGAGCTTTGCAACACTTTGAGGCACCCATCTGTAGCCAGCCTTACCATCTTCAAACGCCTCCGCGCTAAAGCCCGGTATTTAATCAAACAGAGCAAGCGGATATGTTGGGAACGATTCGTTTCTTCCCTTGGTTCTACTGTCCCTCTGCCACTGGTATGGGCTACACTTCGCTCTCTCCAAGGTTGCCATCGGCAGTCCACCCTCCCAGGCCTTCACCTCCCAGATGGCATTTGTACGGACCCATTAATTCTTGCAGAACATCTTGCGACCCATTTTGCAGTGGCATCAGCGTCAGCCCCTTACCCAGCTGCTTTCCTTCATCAAAAACAGCGGGCTGAAACTTCCACCTTATGTTTCACCCCTTGTGAGTCAGAATCTTACAACGAACCTTTTACTGAATGGGAATTTCTTTCTGCTCTATCTTCTTCTCATGATACGGCCCCTGGCCCAGATTTCATTCATAACCAACTGCTTTAACATCTCAGTGCTCCACAACGGCAACATCTTCTTCGGGTGTTTAACCGTATCTGGCTCCAGGGTGACTTCCCTTCTCAGTGGAGGGATAGCATTGTGGTTCCTGTCCTTAAGCCTGGTAAGAACTCCCTATCTGTTGACAGCTATCGGCCAATTAGTTTGACCAATGTTGTTTGTAAGTTACTTGAACGGATGGTAGCCTGTCGGCTCAATTGGGTCCTCGAATCTCGGGATCTATTGTCCCCTTACCAGTGTGGCTTTCGAGAGGGACGGTCTCCAATCGATGATTTACTTCGCTTGGAATCCGCAGTTCGGCAGGCTTTTCCTAGCGCTGCCATTTGGTTGCAGTGTTTTTTGACCTTCGCAAGGCCTATGACACGGCCTGGCGCCATCACATCTTACTTACCCTTCATCAGTGGGGTCTTTGGGGCCCACTCCCGATTTTTATCCGCCAGTTCCTGATCCATCGGTCATTCAGAGTTCGAGTTGGTACTGCTTTTAGTTCTCCACGGACCCAGGAGACGGGCATCCCGCAGGGTTCTGTCTTGAGTGTCCTTCTTTTCCTCATTGCTATCGATGAACTTGTGGCCTCTGTCGGTCCCTTGGTCGCCCCTGCCCTGTATGTGGATGATTTCTGCATTTGGGTTAGTTCCTCCTCGATGGCACCTGCAGAACGGCAGCTCCAGGTAGCTATATGGCATGCCTCTGCATAGACCCTCTCACACGGGTTTCAATTCTATCCTTTAAAATCGCGGGTGGTCCACTTCTGTCGCCGTACTACGATCCACCCTGATCCAGAGCTCTACCTCACTGCACAACGATTGCCTGTGGTCCCACAGTTTCGTTTCCTGGGTCTTCTTTTCGACAACAAGCTCACTTGGCTGCCCCATCAGACTCCTGAAGGTAGGATGTTTCCATAAACTCAATGTCCTTCGCTTCCTTGCCCACTCCTCTTGGGGTGCGGATCGTTCCCTCCTCCTCCGTCTTTATCGTGCTCTCGTTTTGTCTCGCTTGGACTATGGTTGTCAAGTTTATGGTTCAGCTGCTCCTTCCACACTGCACGTGCTGGATCCAGTCCACCATCGTGGTATCCGTTTGGCCACTGGTGCCTTTCCTACTAGCCCTGTTGATAGTCTCCTGGTTGAAGCTGGGATCCCCCCCCCCCTCCCTTTCTGTTCGGCGGTCCCAGTTTCTGGTGTCTTATGCACTCACTATCCGTTCATCTCCCACTCATCCTTCCTGTTCTATCTTGTTCCCAGACCATGGACGTCGCCCACCCGACTCCCGCCCTCGGGCGGGTTTACCGGTTGGGCTCCGCCTTGCGTCTCTTTGCCGTGATTTTCAGCTTCCTTCTTTGTCCTGTCTTCCTCGCTCCCTCCCCTCCACACCTCCTTGGTTAGTTCCTTGGCCTCGAAATAGGATGGATCTCCGCCGAGGTCCGAAAGATTCCATCCCCCCGGTGGTGTTCCGTTCCTTTTTCCGCCAAATTTTATGGGAGTTTCGGGATGCTGTTGTTTTTTACACTGATGGCTCTAAATCTGCTGATCATGTTGGGTATGACTTCACATCCTCTGTTGGAATGGAAAGTGTTGTGGCGTATCAAGACAGCCACGCCACTCGGAAGTAGCCGAAATGCACGCGTTACTCACGCCGGCTGGCGTGAGGTCTGAAACAGGATACGTAATGAATGCTATAAAGAAAAGTACGTAGCTGCAGTAATACTTAACTTTAATCCATAATTTGTATACAGCATTCTTGATGATACAAGTGAGACTCTAGAAATGGTTAATGGCGCCTTGCTAGGTCGTAGCCATGGACTTAGCTGAAGGCTATTCTAACTGTCTCTCGGCAAATGAGAGAAAGGCTTCGTCAGTGTAGTCGCTAGCAAAGTCTGGCGGTGACACCACAGAAAGTCAAATTCTGCCACCTACATTTGGGGTGTTTACTGCGGAATTGATGGCAATTTCCCAGGCCCTTACCTTTATTAAACATTCCCAACACAACCGCGTTTTGTTATGTATGGACTCGATGAGTGGCCTTCTTGCTATTGACCGGTGTTTTTCGCGCCATCCCTTGGTCTCTGCCATCCATGACTATCTCGCTGATATTCACCGTGCTTCTTGTTCCATTGACTTCCTTTGGGTCCCTGGGCATGTGGGTGTCCCGGGTAATGAGCTCGCTGATCGTTTGGCTGGGGGAGCAGTTACTTACCCCCCGTTTTCTGTAACCCCTCCTGCAGCGGATTTACGGCTTCACATCAAATCCCACTTCGCACAGTCATGGGCCAATTCTTGGGAGGCTACTCCCCTGTCTAATAAACTTCGTGCGATTAAGGTGACACCAGGCCCGTGGCGTTCTTCCTTTCGCCTCTCCCAAAAGGACTCGACCACACTGTGTCGTCTCCGCATTGGCCATACCAGGCTGGCGCATGGTTTTCTTTTGCGTGATTAGCCACCCCCACTATGTGTTTGTGGAGCCTTCCAGTCAGTAGCCCACATTTTGGTTGAATGCCCCCTTCTGCGTGCTAAGTACAGACTCCCCCACACTTTACCTTTAATGTTGGCTGACGATTCCCGGATGGTCTCTGTGGTTCTCGGTTTCCTCCGGGAAAGTGGTTTTTATTCTCAGTTTTAAGATTTTTAATCTCTCTCTGGTGTTGGGGCAGGGCGGTGAGTGTTTGGGTGTCTCCCACGGTAAGCCATGTTTGGAGATTCCCGATTCACCTCCCTGACAGAGATCCTCTTTTCTTCCCCTTTTACTCTGTTTTTACCTTTTTTTTTTAAATGATTGGTTAGTCTCCTTTTCCCATACGTATTCCTACAGTCTATTGCACCTTTTAAGTCACAGGTGGTCTTGCCTTTGCTGCTTCAGCATAGTGTTGGGTTCGTTCTCTTGCCGACTTCCCTCATTTTGTTTTTTACCAATGACAACATGACTGCCCTTTTACGTTTTTACCTTTTTCCGTTTTATTGTTCTGACTTTCCTGAGATGTCCCATTAGCGGAATGGAGCATATTCGAACAAGGGACTGATGACCTTGCTGTTTGGTCCCTTAAACCTCAAACAACCAACCCGTTGATCTATATCAACTCCCATGCGCAGCTGGCGGTATTAATATAATTCTAATTATGCAGAATTGGGTTTAATTGGTTATTGAATAGAAGTGAACGCAAATTTTTATTTGTCACAGGTGCACATGTGTCTGTGGCAAGTTTGAACCTCACGGGAAACTGACATTTAGGCCCAACACGACATAAATTATGTTGTGTGTTTGGTTAATACTTACTGGCGTTTTAGTTTAAATTGTTTTGCCTTCAGTGGGAGACGAACCTTGCAGCAGTTTTGCTCAGATGAAACGATGTCCCACTGAGTTCCACTGTATGCTGTCCAAGGTCAATTTTAACGTGTCGCTTGCATAGGAAATCCGACTCAAAGATTGTGCAGTAACCATCAGCCGTTCAAGGGACAACTTCCATACTTACCCAGAAATGTTTTTCCCACACTGCAAAACTTAATATCGCCGACCCCAGCGAACACATGTTACTACCACACACACAACGTAACTTATGTCGTGGTGGGCCTAACTGTCACTTTCCCATGAGGTTCAGACTTGCCACAGGCACATGTGCACCTGTGCCGAATAAAAATTTGTGTTCCTTTCCATTCAATAACGAACTATACCCAATTCCACACACGTTTCATTTATCCTAAAGTCTGTTGTTTAATCGTAGATTACTCCTATTCCATAACTTCCTATCCTGCCTTCTATTCTGCCTATAATCCCACTCCAAATGCCCTACTTTGTCACACTTCCCACACTCTGGTTGACATCAGTACTACTGTATGTGCCCTAGTTGCCCACTTAGGCAACATCTGACGTCAGTAGAAAAAAATTCACCTTTGTATACCCTTTGTTCGGCTTACTACACAAGGGCCTTATTCGTGTCATCAGCTCCCACTAACTCACTTATATTCACATTACGTTTCCTTATCACAGCCACGAAACATTTGATGGATTCATCCTGTATGTGTGGCACAATGTTTAATTGCTCCTGACAGTATCTAAAACTATCTATTGTCATATAATGCTGCAATAAGCCTTTCCTTCAGAGCTTCAAATGTCACAGCATTTCTTAGTTCCTTATAATACAACGCACATGTAGTTACATTTCCTAATAAATGTAGCTTGGTTGTACGCAACAGTTTTCTGTCTAACCAACAATTCAGCTTCACAGCTGTCAACTGCTTGTCTAAAAATGGTAGAGAAAGTAGGGTAATGAAACCAGTATCTGATATGGGTACTAAAAACTGGACGAGACAATGTCCTCTTGTAATGCATCTATCTGTCTATGAAATTCTATATCATTTCCGTTCACTTGAGGTACTTGCTCTAGCAAAGACTGTAAAGCCTCTGTTGCGGTAACTACCTGCTATCCCGTTTTTCTTATTGTCGAGCGTGTGACTACAACAACAGGATAAAATACAAGGTGGTCAGCAACTACAGGGTGGTCAACAACTATCTGAAACGTTTGTTGCAGGGTAGGATGCGCTGAGAAATAACTGTTAACAAAAATTCGATACGTTGCCCCGTTTCCGAGATAATTAGCATAGATGTTAGACAATCGGGCCGTTGCGCGCAAATTCAAGTGCGCCGCCAGATGCAATTAGTGTGAGTTGTTCTCATAGAGCAGATGATAGCGCACGAGGCTGCTGAGCCTATGGCTTGGCTTCGATCCTTACTGCAGCCCTATGTCCAGTTTTTGTATCGCCCTCTTGTTTGGTTATAGGCAGAAAATTTGACAGCACCGGCTTCTGTTGGGCTACTTGAAATAGTGCGCACAGCGATGTGAGTGGTTAAATTCAATTCTCATTAACTCGGAAACAGCGGACAGTATCTAGTCTTGTTTCATAACACTTATTTCTCAGCACAACATACCCTAAAACTCCCATAAAAGCTTTCCAGACTGTTTCGCGCCACCCTGTATGGTAACATAAATACAAGGAAAAAGCTAATAGTAATATAGCATCACACTCTTGAATATCGTCAGTTTTTATATCTGAATGCTAACCATACCAACACTCTGCATTCTCTAGCGTACACCCCGAACCTCTTCATTTAAAACACAGTACTTGTGAAGACAATGCAGGGGACACTACGCATCGCATATTTTACTATCTGCACTTAAGCGGACGGAAACCAGCAATTGTTTCTCAAATCAGAGCTTGAGTCTACTTTCACGAATAGAACTTCCAAACAAACTCTACAGACTCTTCGTTCCCCCATTGACAGTCATTCGCAGTAAGACTCGGCTTTTCTTCACTCACCACATTGATATGACGATTGCGACCGCTGACCCACAATATCGTTGGCTACGTATGACACCAGCGTAATAGTGTAGGGAGTGCAGGTGCTCTTATAGTCGATTCAGCATGGCATGCAAAACATTGGGTGTGAGCTACCAGGTCCTCAGCGGTCGTAGAATCAGAAATGTTTATCAGCAAATACATTCTTTATGTGAATGAGATTTGTACAGCGGCTGCTGAAAATGACTGGAAGTGGTGCGTTAACCCTTAGGCTTCAGCGGCTACTTCTTAAAAGTCTAAAGCGGCTTACTTGTCTGCAGCGGCAGGCTGTCACCTTGCGCAAGTGCCGGCTCAGATGGTGCAGCGTCAGTGTGTATCCTTGCAGACACGTTGCTGACGTCAGGCATCAGTAATCAGTCGGTATGTTTGTGGACAGCCGGCTTGTACGGTAGTATGCGAGTGCTGGCTCAGATGTGCCCAGGGGGTGGGAGGTGGTGGCCTGAGGCGGGTGACGCCAGTTAACGCCTTGTTAGCATAAGGTCTAGCAGTGGTCCACACACAATCAGATAGTAGACGAGGCAGCTAGGTCACCCCCCTCCTCCTCCTCCTCCCCCCACCTCCCATGAAACCATCGACTGGTACATAATACGTCCCAAAGTTGGAAGTAGTTGAATACAAGGTTCTGCTAGGGTCGAAGCAACCAGTATTTCCTCGGCCCAGGCTTCTCATGGCAGGGCGCCGCTTTTGGTCTTACAGTCGACCAAGTCAGTTCAGCGTGAGGCCATGACACGATGTCATTAAGCTCGCAAAACCTCAGATTGGGCCTTTGCACCATGCTTGTCAACAATAATCCAGCTCTGTAAGTAACAATTCTACAGGCAGCTCGCTTGCCTGTCTGACCACGGATTGTAAACTCTGTGCATTGGGACGTTGGTTCAACAGTGCATACAATATACTTAGCTTCAACAGCTGAGGCTGACTGGACAGTGGTGCAGATATACAACCAATGATAATTTCTTTTCAGTTATTCTTCTTCTGACTGGTTGGATGTGCCAAGTCACGAATACCTCTCTTCAATTTAGAGTAACTCTTGACCACTATGACCTCATTTTTTTGTGGGATATATTCTTGTCTCTGTCTTCCACTACACGTTTTCCCCTACACAGATACCTCTAGCAGCATCGAAGTTATTCCCTGATGTCTAACGCATCTCATATCATCCTAGTCCGTATTTTTGTCTGTGATTTGCGTGTGTTCCTTTCTTCCCCGATTCTGCAGAGAGTGTTCTCATTCTTTATCTTATCAGTCCATCTAATTTTCAACAGCCTTGTTTAGCGCCATATCTCAAACGTTTCGATTCTCTTATTTTTTGGGTATCCTGCAGACCATTATTCATTCCCATATAATGCTGTGCTTCAAACGTAAATTCTGAGAACATTTTTCGTGAAATTAAGCCTACGTTTAATGGTAATAGACTTCTCTTGCCATCTTTTCTGTACCAGCCTGCTTTTTATGTCCTCCTTGCTTCATGTATCACCTGTTATTTTTCTTCCAAGGTAGTACATTTCCTTAAATTCATCTACTTCTAGGGTTCAAATCCGACATAAAAATTTGTAGCTAATTCCAATTCTTCGACTATTCTTTACTTTCGTTTTTTCGGTTTTCAATCAATACATGCTGTGTGCTCATTAAATTGTTCGTTCCATTCAACAGATCTTGCAATTATTCTTCACTTCCACTCGGGATACCTATGTTATCATCTAATCTTATCATCCATGTACTTTCACCCTTAATTTTAATCCCATGTTGAACCTTCGCCATTGCTCCCTCCCACATGTAATTGAATCTTAGGGGTGAAATACTGCACTCCAGTCCTACACTTTTTTTAATCTAAGTAATTCGTTCTTGTTCTCCCATCTTCATTCTGCCTCTTGATTTTTTTAATTATATTACCGGTCTTTTCCTACAGCCTAATCCCATTTTTCTCAGAATTGGGAACATCTTGAGCCATTCTGAATTGTGGAACGTTTTTTCTGCATCGATGAATTCGACGATATTCTTGTAATGTTTCTTAAGACTAGCTCCGATTGTCAAAGTCAGAACTACTTCCGTTGCTTTTACCTATCCGAAAGCTGAACTGATCGTCAAATAACAGATCCTCAAATTTCTCTTCCATTTTTCTACGTATTATTCATGTAAACTACTTGGATGCACGAACAGTTAAGCTGTTTGTACGATATTTCTCACACTTACCTGGCGTTACTATCTTTTGGATTCTGTGCATGATATTTTTCCGAATATCTGTTGGTGTGTCTCTAGTCTCACAGTCTACCAAGAACTTGAATAGTCTTTTGGTTACCATCTCCCACAAGATTTAGAAATACCGACGAAGTATGCTCTCTACCTTCTGCCTTACTTGATCGCAAGTGTTCCAAATCTCTGTTAAGCTCTAAAGTGATGCGCTAGGTCTTCCATATCGAGTCAATTTTTTTCTTATATCACGTCATTTAACAAGTCCTCTCTCTCATACAGGCTTTCAGTGTACTCTTTTCATCCATCCGCTCTCTCCTCCACATTTTACAATGGAATTCCCATCCACTGTTGCCACCCTTACTTTGCGTTTCACTGAAAGATGTTTTGATCTTTCTATATGCTAAATGCCTCCACCTGATGACCATTTCGCCGGCCGGGGTGGCCGAGCAGTTCTAGGCACTACAGTCTGGAACCGCGCGACCGCTACAGTCGCAGGTTCGAATAGTGCCTCGGGCATGGATGTGTGTGATGTCCTTAGGTTAATTAGGTTTAAGTAGTTCTAAACTCCAGGGCACTGATAACCTAAGGAGTTTAGCCCCATAGTGCTCAAAGCCATTTTTTATGACCATTTCTTTTTCGAGTCCTTGTTTTTACTGCTATAATTTCAGCATGGCTTCCCTGCACCTACTATTTGCTTCATTACTAAGCTGCTTATGTTGCTGTATTCCTGTAATCCCCTGAATATTTGTTTTACAGCCTTCTTTCGTCGATCAGCTGAAGTATTTTTTCTGTTACGTATGATTTCCCTAGCGTTAACTTAAATTCTGTCTAACTTCTTTGTAGTGATGTCTATTCTCCTTCATTTGAACTCCCTACAGTAGTATTCATTATCGTAGTTTCTACTGCTTAGAAACATTTAAACGCACCTCATCGTTCTTCAGTACTTTCAGTATCACAGTTCTTCCCTCATTGATTCTTGTCGACGATTCTCCTAAACTTTACTGTTCATCATTACTAGATTCTGGTCTGAGTCTGTATCTGACCATCGTCACTCCTTACAATACAACGTCAGATTTCGGAACGAAAGTGGTATAAACCAACTGAAACCTTTTCGTGTCTTCAGGCTTTTTGCAAGTATACCATCTCCTGTTGTTATTTTTGAGCAGTATATTTGCTATTACTTGGTCAAATTTACTGCAGGGCTTAATAAGTCTTCCTCCTCCTCCTCCTTCTCTCTCTCTCTCTCTCTCTCTCTCTCTCACACACACACACACACACACACACACACACTCTCTTCCATTTATGCCAAGCCCATATTCTCCAGCAATTCTTTCTTCTGCTCCTTCTGCTACTACCGCCTTGGAATCCCCCAGGACTATTTGATTATCATCTCCCTATACATACTGAAATACCCGTTCCGTATCTTCATACACTTTCTTCACTTCTTCATATTGTACGTGTTAAATAGAACGCCCCTATCTCTGAACTGCTCGCAGAAACTCGTTCTCTGCCCACCTCTCTGTTCCTAACTGGTACCGCTCTCGCTATACCTGTTGTATCCGCGGACCCAACCGAATAGCGCGCGCGCCGTGCCGTCGCATCGCTTGCCACAGTTTCCCGTCGCGACCGCCGGCGGCGCATGGCGTTGCCGCCGACCGAAGACGTCGCGGCATTGCTGAGCTGGGGCCTACAGCGCCCTCTGGCTTCACGATGTAACAGGAGCGCTGGCCCCGAGTCAGGGAGTCTTGCAGGCAGCTCGTTGCAGTCGTCAGTGCCGTCGTTCGTTGTCTGGTTAGCTAGCTCGCTGTGTGATTCAGTATTGTATAACGACTTAGGCCACGAATCAGGAATATTCTTTGGACCCTAATTGGAACTGTATCTACGGTACACTCTTCGCTGTCAATAAAACTAAGTAACTGTTTTATACTAGCTGGCTCTTATTTGTCACTAATCGTTTTCCTGCCACCAGATTTGAGTCACAACCTGGTCACGTCCTACTCCATATCCAAATTATGGATGCCACGCCCGGCCAGCCATAAAATTACCATTTTCTGCTGGTATTGATATTTCTCTGTATTCATCTAAGCAGAAAGACTTATGTTCTCTTCATTTCGCCTCGATGACCAACATTATATCTAGACCAAGGATTTAGATTTCTCTTTGAAGATATCCTAGCTTCCCGATCACGTCCCAACTTCTAAAAGACGACGCTCTAGTTCGCCCTCTCCGTTTGAAGGCCTCTACTGGAGATAGTCGAAGACTATATAGCGATTTTTGCTTGTTATCTGCATTGATACTAGCAAGTTACCGGTCCCAGAAATTCCAAGACTTTTCAGATGTTTTACTTTTAAATTTGTAATCGGGGAACAAATCAAAAAGAAAATTTTTTTCTTGTGATATAATTATAACTTAACAATTTTGTGATGTTTTATTTACTTTTATTGTGAAAGCTTGCCGTTTGTGAAATTTCGTTACTGTAGGTCAACGGGAAGTAACGTACAGGTCTTGCTCTGTGAGTTTACTATTATGAAAATATACGATGTAAATGGCCATATCTTTCATAAATTTCAGGTTTATACGTCTACCCGTTCCTGAGCAACAGGGGAATTAACAGACGGACAGACAGACATTTGATTAACGAAGGACAAAGAAATATTTTTTCATGTGATATTATTACAAGATAACTATTTTCGAATTTCTCCTTTACTTGTACTGTGGAAGCTTGCTGCTTGGCAAATTTCAGATCAACGGGGAGTATCCTATAGGTTTTTATGAGCGAGTTTTTGAGTGTCAAAATGTGTCACATAAATGTCCAAACTTTTTGACTGCTTGGCTTAGAAGGATATGTGTTTCACACTGCCAAAGGACTGCATGTGAAATAAATTTCGACTTACTACGTCAACAAGTACATGCCACACTGAAAAGTTCTGGCTTATAAACGGTAACAATGCGCAAGTACCCCCTACTAGGGATGGAAAACTGTCTGAAATCAGAAGTCAGTAACAGTGAAATTCTAAATTCCGACTGGAATATATACCACAAAGATAGCTTTAAGGCTGGTAGTGAAGGCGTGTTTATACCTACAAAAAATACGGTAATATTAGATCAGTACCTATTCCGAATGAAAAATAATTTCGATCAAACATGGCATGCTTTTATTGACGCCCTGACCCAGCAGCGTTAGCTGCGGGAAAGTTGAGGGTACTTGGTGAATCTTTCACGTAAATTTCTATGTCGGAGCAAGAGATCGTGAGGCTGGAATAGGGCGTAAACCCTATTCATGAATTGGAAGAAGAAGAAATTTCCTGAGCATATTACTATTAACCTACTAGTACCTGGGAGACTTAAGTACTTAGGTCTGGTAGTAGAGACAGAAAATAACTCCTTTACCCGAAAATCAACTTCAGCAGTTAATCAGAAAACTGACTCATGAAGATAATATCTTAGACCTGCTAATGACAAACAGATCTGAACTTTTCGACTGAGTCAGCGTAGAACAGGGAATTAGTGATCACAAACCCATTACAGCTCTTCTGGAAAATGCCGTAAACTGGAGTACAAAGAAAGGAACGAACTTTCTGCTTAGCAAGACCGGCAAGAAACAGATTTCAGATTGTATATATGGTTCTCGGGCGAGACGTCGGATGTCATAGTGAATATAGTGGAGTTTTCACTATGACATCCGACGTCTCGCCCGAGAACCATATATACAACATGTCCGTCGGGAAAGCCTCAAGCAACACAGATTTCAGATTACATGAGCGGTGAGCACGAAAATTTGATCTCCAACACTAACAGCGTTGAGTGTCGATTAACAAAGCTCAAGAGTGTCGTACAGTACGCTTTAGACCAGTACGTGCCCAGCGAAGTTATAAGGGATGGAAAAGACACGCCGTGATTCGACAGCCACGTTATAAAATTGCTACGAAATCAATGAAAATTTCACAGCAAATTTACACGTAACCAAAGTATCACAGACAAACAAGGTCAAACGAACCCAAAGTTAGCGTAAGGAGAGCCATGCGTGAAATAAAATTTTGTCTACTGACTTGACAGAAAATCCTAAGAGGTTTTGTTCTTATGTTAAATTAGTAAACGGATCGAAGTACCTCAATCTTCGTTCTGATTATGTGTATTTATTGAGTCAGTAAAATGATAGGCAGATTTCATTCTCGAGAATGTCACGTATATGTAATTTAGGGCTTAATTCTCAAGGGGCACGAGTGATGATTGCTAAGAGTACTCACTTCTCTACTGAGCATCTGTGAAGTTATGGGGCGGAACAGCAGATTAATGACCAAGGGATGCCGTTAGCACAGGACAGGAGCGACAGGTCGGCATCTGGGAAGCCGGTCGCCCACAAGCCATTGTATAGGCCAGGGTCGCTTGACCTTTTCCCAAGACGCTTCAAGTTCTCTGTTCGGGGGAATTAACGTTTCCTCGAACTGGCGGCTCTTGGTCTGGCGTGGTCCGGCAGACAACTCCTGCAGTCCCGCAAGGCCGTAATGTTTTCTGTAGAGCGCCTCCAAACTACTACTGACCAGCTGCGTGGTTGGCGGAGGCGTCCTGGCGTCAGGCTGTAAAAGCGTGCGGCTCCGGGCGGCTTGGCAAGATGAGATCGCTTCGTAACGTGGGAAGAGCAAAACTCGTCCGTTAGGACCAGCTTTGTAGCTTGCTTATCCTTGATTACGCCACTATTAAAACCACTGTCGACGTGGAGTGTAGGCGGTGAACCGGGGATGAGTAATGATTAGTCGACGTTCGCAAACTGTGGGAATGATGACTTATCGTCCCTCGGAACTCGCAACTTCCAGAAAATGATCACATTATTTTGCATAATGAGCACGCCATTTTTGAGACGAGTTTTCTCCTTTGGCAGAGTCAGAGGCGATAAGGGCAGATACTGAAAGCGCAGGATTTTTAGACACTTAGGATGGAGACTTCTTCGGAAACTCTTGGACTTCGATCGCGGGCTTGTTCAAATACTGATGGGAAGCAGCCTTGTTGAGAGACACTTCGATCGTAGACTTCTTCGGAGACACTTGAGGAGGAGGCAGCAGAGTGCAGAAGCTGATGCGACATGTACTTAGCAACCATCACCCGGTGTCACTTCATCTCACCTCGATTCTTCGTAATTCTTGTAAGGGTACGCAGCGATATGGCGAGCGAGAAACGCTCGAGACAAAATGAGTGCATACAGACCTCACATGATATTGATCGGTTACTCTGTTCTTGACCTGTTAGCCAAGCCTTTGTTGAGTTTTCTCGCACGTGTATCCACTTAACTTACTAAATCGACGCAATCATCATGACCAGTACGATCCCATGTTTAAATCCAATTGGATTCTGCTCAAAGCTTTGTTACCAGAGTAATCTCAATTCCTTTATAAACATTCCACTCAATATAGCAATAAGAGCAATTATTTCCATAAACTCAGGATGTCCGCTCATTTCTTGTAAGAGATAGAAGATCTCTACTTTCTTTAGTCCAATGATAATTTACATTCGAGTAACATGTCAATAAATCATAATGTTTCGCAATTCCTGTTCCATTCCAGTATATATCTGTCCCCAACGTTACTTACATGCTTATTGATTTGATACAAGACTCAAAGCTACGGTTCAAATGTCAGGGCCAACATTTCTTCCATTTCCTTGAACTTCTATTATTCCCATATATTTGAACAATAGTACGGTGGTTTGTATATAGAGGGGACAATCGCTGCATATTGTAATATCCACGGGTATATTTTATTCAAAATGGTATTATTCTCGTATTACTAATAGAAAGGACTTCATGGTTAATAAAATAATAAATAATTGTTGTCAAAAAAGTTATATCTCAGACAATACCCATGTAAAAAGATAATGAAAATATCAATCTTTCGTTATCTATGATTTTTGTAGAAAAATCCTTGTTCTTGTTGCAACTGTTGTACTCATAGGATGTCATTGATGTCTCGTAACAAAAAGGTCTGTAAAAAAACTGTATTATGTTGCTAACCGGCATTGGAAAATAGGGTTTATATGTGATGCATTTGAATCTTTCTTGTATGAATATTTATTTCTCTGTAATTTTCGTCCTATATAAGTGTTTTCTGCTCAGCTACAAAAGAGCACAGCCATCAGCGCTAGTGATCTACAGCGCAGTTTATTGGTAAATGTTGAATATTAAGTCTTATGTTAGCCGCCATCTTAGTGAAACACTGCAGCGGCAGTTTTAAATTGATTTTCTATACAGACATAAATGTTGTTGGTCATAATTGCCACAATAATTGTTTATTACTTTGAGGTAATAAATTCCAGTTAGAGTGTGAATACATTGAACATCTATGAATGCAAACAGCATCTTACTTAGAAATTCTTATCTGCTGATGTATGAAGCCTGGTTATTTCGTAACAACTTTTATGGAATATTTTGACAGGACAATACATTAGTGTTGTGTACGTGTGGTATTGTGTGCCAAAAGTGTTCATTTTGCTTAAAGAAAATAACAGTAGCGTTAATTCCGATAAACGTTTGCAACTAGCAAAGTGTCTTTTGAACAACAGCACTGAAATTACTAATAATCATTACTCTTGTTTAGTTCAGATTACTTATCATACTTTTAGCTTGTTTGCTGGTTATGTAAGATTACCTTTGTGAATGAACTTAGTGACATTTACAATGCTTGGCAGACAACATTACTGTTAGTAAACCAGCACAAAATAGCAAGAACTAATATTTCGCGCCCAGGTTAGTAGAAAGACCCTTTCGGCGAATGTACATCGATTTTGCGGCCCTGTTGCCTACATCAAAGACAGGAAAAATACACTCCTGGACATGGAAAAAAGAACACATTGACACCGGTGTGTCAGACCCACCATACTTGCTCCGGACACTGCGAGAGAGCTGTACAAGCAATGATCACACGCACGGCACAGCGGACACACCAGGAACCGCGGTGTTGGCCGTCGAATGGCGCTAGCTGCGCAGCATTTGTGCACCGCCGCCGTCAGTGTCAGCCAGTTTGCCGTGGCATACGGAGCTCCATCGCAGTCTTTAACACTGGTAGCATGCCGCGACAGCGTGGACGTGAACCGTATGTGCAGTTGACGGACTTTGAGCGAGGGCGTATAGTGGGCATGCGGGAGGCCGGGTGGACGTACCGCCGAATTGCTCAACACGTGGGGCGTGAGGTCTCCACAGTACATCGATGTTGTCGCCAGTGGTCGGCGGAAGGTGCACGTGCCCGTCGACCTGGGACCGGACCGCAGCGACGCACGGATGCACGCCAAGACCGTAGGATCCTACGCAGTGCCGTAGGGGACCGCACCGCCACTTCCCAGCAAATTAGGGACACTGTTGCTCCTGGGGTATCGGCGAGGACCATTCGCAACCGTCTCCATGAAGCTGGGCTACGGTCCCGCACATCGTTAGGCCGTCTTCCGCTCACGCCCCAACATCGTGCAGCCCGCCTCCAGTGGTGTCGCGACAGGCCTGAATGGAGGGACGAATGGAGACGTGTCGTCTTCAGCGATGAGAGTCGCTTCTGCCTTGGTGCCAATGATGGTCGTATGCGTGTTTGGCGCCGTGCAGGTGAGCGCCACAATCAGGACTGCATACGACCGAGGCACACAGGGCCAACACCCGGCATCATGGTGTGGGGAGCGATCTCCTACACTGGCCGTACACCACTGGTGATCGTAGAGGGGACACTGAATAGTGCACGGTACATCCAAACCGTCATCGAACCCATCGTTCTACCATTCCTAGACCGGCAAGGGAACTTGCTGTTCCAACAGGACAATGCACGTCCGCATGTATCCCGTGCCACCCAACGTGCTCTAGAAGGTGTAAGTCAACTACCCTGGCCAGCAAGATCTCCGGATCTGTCCCCCATTGAGCATGTTTGGGACTGGATGAAGCGTCGTCTCACGCGGTCTGCACGTCCAGCACGAACGCTGGTCCAACTGAGGCGCCAGGTGGAAATGGCATGGCAAGCCGTTCCACAGGACTACATCCAGCATCTCTACGATCGTCTCCATGGGAGAATAGCAGCCTGCATTGCTGCGAAAGGTGGATATACACTGTACTAGTGCCGACATTGTGCATGCTCCGTTGCCTGTGTCTATGTGCCTGTGGTTCTGTCAGTGTGATCATGTGATGTATCTGACCCCAGGAATGTGTCAATAACGTTTCCCCTTCCTGGGACAATGAATTCACGGTGTTCTTATTTCAATTTCCAGGAGTGTATATATTCTACTTTGTGTGGACGTATTTCCTCGATTTTTCTGGCTATTACCAACCACGGTTGCGATTATTCAAGCTTTGATCCAATATTTACACGGAAGTTTTGGCACGTTTGGCCCATCACAGTCTATAATAACAGGTAATGTGTCTAAATTTGCTGCAAATAAATTTACGCAATTTTTTCTTGGTATGTGAGTGCGCCAGATGACAACATGTAATTATACAAACCAACTGGATGCAGAATGCTTTAATAGAGAACTTATTTCGGCCCTGATAGCCAATCAAAGAAATAGTCAGGACTGATGGGTCCGTCAATCGCCTGGTTAACGAAGTGTTTAAAACCACTTGTCGTTAAAGACATCAGTCCACACCTCCAAACCTGCGAGTTTTCTCCTGGGGTATCGGGTAGCCATGCTGTTGCACAGTTTATGATCTATTGATGACCTTTTGCCTGAGAAGAGACATGCTCAACAGATGTTGCCAAATGGAAGCGGTCAAAAAGGAACATCAAGAAGGCATGTAAGAGGGAGGCCGCGTGCTGTAATATGGGGAAGCAGTCAAACGTGTGCTGTAATATGGGGCAGCAGTCAAACAATTATTGACTGGGTGACGAGGTTTTTAATAACGATATTAAGAGGTCATAAAGGCACTGAAATGATCACCAAGAAGTTATTGCCCAATTGAAAGGTCAGTTTGAGATTGAAAAGTTTCTTGCAAAAGTCATTGTTCAGTTAAGGGACTACTAAAAGGGCGAAGAAGTCAGGTCTCAATCTATTAGATTAAGCCAGGTTCTCTGGGCACATCTGGAATTATAAGGAAGTGTGTGTGTGGGAGGGGGAGGGGGGAATCGTGCGGGACTATTTTTCAGGCTGGCTCTACTAGCTTTAAGTCAGAAGTAATCTATACGTCTTGTGATGTGCTCTTTCTGGTTACAGAAGTGTTTATCCGCCCGCACTGGGGTCATGGAGGGGGTCAGTCAGTCGGTGTACATAGTAACAAGGAAAGGCGCTTCTCTGGAGGAGCCTTGCCTCAAGTAGTGAATGCGGTTTATTGATGGGGCCGCCCAGACACACTAAGCAATCGTAGGCCTGCTGTGTTGTGGGATCTGGAGGCGGTACAGCCTGAACCTATAGGAGTGATTATATGCGTCTAACCTAGTTGGACGCACGGAGTGAATTCAGGTAATGATGTGTGTATGGCGACAGACTTCGAACGAGTGTATGTTGGTAATACGCAGGTGCGTGATTACCTTACACTATTTATATGAGTCTGGCTGCTCATTGGATTTTAATACTGTTCTACAGCATTTGGCTTTTTTGTAAGTTAACATATTTACGGACAGCTGGCTTGATAGTCTTGTAGATAGTACTCGACTTAGAAACCATTGTTTCCTGTTTAAAATACCGAGTAGTTTCATGGTAATTTGTGACATTTCCTCACATTTATGTGAGCTGGGGTGGTCTGACGCTGATGCACCGAAGTACAGGACCACTTGTGATCCAGCAGCCTGTGCCAGTGAAGGTACTGCCATCTCCATCATTCTATGTAAATTCAGATTTGGTGCCGGTCCATTAGTAACAATTTAAAGTGATTATCTGTTTTCTAAAATACATTTTAATTGAAAATTTAGTGTATTTAAAGTAAACTTGTGCTTGTCTTTTTAAGGAATTCTACTAAACAATGTCTCTGTATTTCATTTTAAAAATGAGCAAAAATTTGAGGTACATCTTCCACTGGTTTTGTGCTTATGCTCCGTTTCTTGTTATACTAAATGCTGTAGAATTTGACTGAGGCCGAGTATTTAATACATCTTGCTGTCCTCAGTTTGATTTTAGTTATTAGAACAGTTTTATTGTTCAAATACAACTGCATTTTGTATTGATCTCGACTTAAATTATCAGTACATAAGAAGGTACGTGAACTCAGTCAGTCGATTCCACCCATTAGCCTGTCTGCCCAAGCAGCACGCTACGCTATCCATGACCTTCTTTATGCTTTCAGTCTTACTACATGCTTAGTAGTTTTACTCTGGATCCCAAGTACGTGTAAGTACGAGGGAATGAGCCAGGGAAACGACCACATGTTCGGCATTGGTAATGGAGATATTGGGCATCGATCAACGAACACGAGTAAGACTTATGATCCATAGCAAAGGCTGTGGGGAAGGGTGGGCTACTGCTCTCCTCACCAAACTGCAAACCATCAAAGACATTCTCCATTCTTTCGTTCAGGTCCACTGCTTGATGCTGGCTGGCTTCATATGGGTCATGCTAACCTGACTGATGGTTTCAACCTGTTCAATGCGACTCTTCGCCCATGCGATGGCGGTGTTATTTATAGTGGCGAACATACTCCCCCAACTTGTTCCCAAATGTCTTAAGGCTACCTTTTTTAATGTGTTATCTGAGTGGCTGGTTCGCCCGTGTTTTTGGTTCAAATGGTTCAAATGGCTCTGACCGCTATGGGACTCAACATCTTAGGTCATCAGTCCCCTAGAACTTAGAACTACTTAAACCTAACTAACCTAAGGACATCACACACATCCATGCCCGAGGCAGGATTCGAACCTGCGGCCGCAGCAGTCCCGCGGTTCCGGACTGCATCGCCTAGAACTGCACGGCCACCGCGGCCGGCTCGTGTTTTCGGTCCGTTAATGTGATCCGTCAGCTATATATTCCTACGGATCTGCTTTAGTTTTCCTCTTGTCTTCCTTAATTTTACTTAATAGTTTTAGAGTATGTGAAAACTTCTAATTGTATCTTCTGTTATGTGATCTATTATGATTCTATAGGTGATCACGGCTGAGATTGGATGAGAGTGAGTGCGGTCTCATCTCAGATTGATTTTTTATATCTTCTCTTGCATTTTATCCGTTTCTAGTTATTTTGGAAGGGCGCTGATAACCTCGTCGTTGAGGGCCACTTCCCACAAACATACATCTCCCCTTTACAGCTATGTCACGATTGAAGGGTCTTAAGGTCTACTGAACCTCAATACTGAATGATGATAGAGGTGGAAGAATTCTCTCGGACAGTGTCTTTTATTCCCAGTTTTATTGTTTCACCATACAAAGGTTTGATATGGGGCAATGTGCTTCCCATTGCATACTGAATCTCAGTGTGCTACTAATAATACCTCTGTTTTTCTGATCAACTCTACACTCTTAGCTCTAGTTTGTCATTTAATTGCATTTTCTCCTTTTTGTTCACTTAAAAGGCAGTTTATTCACTGTCTCAACAACGTACATCTCCTCTCTCCTTGAGGGAGGGGACTTCTCACTATAGTTGAACCCCAAGAGAGCTCTCTGACCTACACGCTGACCTGATTTTGTGCATCTTTTTACGTAATTGTTGCTCTTTGTCCTTACCAGTGTTAATATTCTGGACGTCCCTGTCCTGCTCTTTTACACACGACATGGTAAACCGCTTGGATGGCTTAGCTACGCCATTCTCCATGGATTGGTTTCACGGAAGATAAACTGATGAGTTTATGGTTTGGTCCGTTAGCTCCTATGCAACAAATAAAATATTTCTAGATTAAAGCCTATTTCAGCTGCTTTATAACAGTGAGATAATTTAAAATAACACTTAAACCTGTTGATAATATGTTTGTATGAGACAGATGTCTTCAGACAAGAATAATCACATCCTAACAGAAACATGATGCAGAAATATTCAGTTTCGGAGATTTATTTGCATATGGTACATTAAGAAGATTTTTGGATTTCTCCATTGTTGAAAGCACTTCAAATCCAAGCTTCCTAATCGTTTTTGAATTGCTGATTTGGAAACATTAATAGGAAGAGCAAGTAATACTGTCTCGCTCCTTTTCTTTTACAGCTCAGTCTGACAGAGTACATTACGATTTCGTCTAAAAAGAACATTTAGATTAATAAGGCAATTCCTGCTTTAAATTTATTATTACCCTTGGTACTATCCCTCTTCTCTTATACGAGGGCAAACTGAAATGTAATGTCTGTGAACGTTTTTGTAAAAACTCGTAATGCAGTTTAATAAAAAAAAGTCATTAACATTCCACAACTTTATTCTTAATGTATACCTGTTTATTTCTCAACATATAGCGACGACTGCATTTCTCCCAAAGAGTCCAGTTTGTTGATACTGTCACTGTAGATTGTTTGACGGAGCCATAACTTCGCCTCTGATCGCTCCGCTTCTTTCACTATCAGAGTGCAGAACTCCAAAGTATTCTTTAAGTTTTGGAAACATGAAAATATGACGTCGTCAAGTTGGAGCTGTATGGACGATGATCGTTGATAGTGAACCAGAGGCATCAGATTGTTGCAGATGTCGCAACGCATGTGTATGGTAAGACGTTGTAAGGAGAGGGTGCTCCATTGGTGGACGAACTCTTCAAATTCGGAACTCGATTACAGCCCATCTGTTTCTCACGCACCGACGTAGTTACGTTACACACCGCCGTTATACACGCTACAATTCGGAGCCCTCTAGCGGCAGAGGGCTGCAAGTATGTAAACATGAAGAATGAAGATGTAGAATCTTAATAACGTTTGTTTTATTTAAAGATCTTTAAAAATTTTCACATACAAAATTCTTGAGCATTACTTTTCAACTCGTCTTCGTCATGCGTTTGTAATGCTCCAAAGAAAATGAAGAATCAAATAGATATGTTTGAATTTATTCTAATGGAAGGTATAGAAAGGGATTTCAGAGAATAGAAACGCTCAGTTTAGGGTTAGATATATTCACTGTAACCTATGCAACGCTTTCCCACAATTTATCTTGGTTAGAGAAATACTTGGTGAGAGAAACAGCAGTTTTGTTCACGCTTCGGGAATATCTGCATGTAACCTCTCAGACGTAAGGAGATATTTCAGTGGCAACTAGTGCATAATTAGCAGTCTTACTTAGGGGCTTGTTTCTCGGCATCGTAGACGAGAACGTCTGAAGCAGTGATTAAAGTGCCCGTCAAGCTATGCAAAGTGACACAAACAAACCTCTAACTTGACAAGCACTTTGCTTCACTTGAAACTGTACCTGCGGGGGAGTTTTGATGAAACACTGTTTAGGACAGTTTCATCTTGTTAACGTACTGAATTCAAACTTAGTAATGGCGATCTTGTTAATACATCCTCTGTCTGCATTTCTGTCTCCATATTTCCTAAATTGCAAAGACTCATAAATACATTTTGGTCGTTAGCATTATTATATTGTGACGAGGAGTACTCAGTCGGTTTTGTAAACGTCTGCTGCATTTGTTATTGCTTTTTAATGAGAATCTCGACATGATCTGCGAAAACACTGACGTACAACGTCAACAGTGAAGTCGTTACAGATGGACAAGGAAAAGGAAATCGATTAAGCTGTAATTTAAAAGCTATATTATCATTCTTCTGAAATGTTCTAAAGAAAATAACGAAAACATAATGAGATAAGCTAAGCAATATTTTTAGGTTTGTTTCTATTGTATCGAAATAATAGCTGTAAAGTAATTATGGTTTCCAATCGAAATGCATTGATGTCTTCTTAATTAGTTGCTCTGAATGACTCTGGTATATTTTCGTAGAATTCTGTGGTCCACTTTCATTCCGCTTGTTTTCTGCGTTATGAGAATGAAAAAAAGTCTCCAATTTCCGTGTATCAGAAACAACAATCGATCATTATCACGTTTTTATCCAACATTTAGGTATTCGTTTACGTATAACGTTTTTCACGTATCGGTATGTATATATTACAGAAAAAAGTATAAGAACAAAAAATGATCGCTGGTTGAAAATAAAACAAGCCTTTTTCTATGTCTCATTGAACCTGTTGATTCCTTCGTCAGTGTCACTGACGTGAATATTTCTTTTATTTGTTAAAATAACAATACAGCTATATATAGTGCGTCTCGTTACGTATCATTTGTATTTTTTATAATCTTTTTGATCTTAAGCTTACTACTTAATACATCGCTGATGCATGTGCAACTAAAAATTGCCCTGCACGTTTATGCCAAAAGTTTTTTTCTTTTTTTCCACATAAGATTTATATTCTCATATTACGTAATACAGTATTTAGCATCTTTTATTCTCATCAAACTCTCTCTGTTTATTTTAAGTAATATATAGAATGTATTCATTACCCATTCGAGAGGGAGGACATTCATATGACTTGTTAATTTGTTGTATGAGCGTACAGAAGAGATTTGATGAGAGTTATAAGTTGATTTTGCACAAATGGGATGCATTTAAAATTAGAAAGAGAACACTCTAGTTTCTGTAAAATATAAATCATCATTGGTTTCTCCACCTAAAAAAATGTAATAACCTAGGAAAAGCATATAGTTGTCCTGAAACGTTTAGGCTTTGATATGTTCGCCGTAGGAAAAATTAAGAACGTAGCGGTCGTAAAAACCAATAATTCTAAATGTAGTGAATACCTGCGTTCATTGATGCCATAAAACATAATACTTTGAGTGACTCTTCATCTGCGCAAAAAATATCGATTTCGCAAAACGAACTAGAATTCAGTGTGTATTGTATACGCATACATTTTACACCCATAAGCTTAAGCAGTTGGGAATATTTGCAAGAAACACTTATTCGGTGGTGAGATTTGTCATCAAAAATACACTTGAAAGGTGAGATTAGTAGTGATATTGAGAAATGCTGTATCAGAAGGATACATCTTTAAGAATCGAGCTTGTAACGCACGTTTTGCACAGAAAGGATTGAAAGATGCACTTTCACAATCTAGTAAAATGCTTTTCAGCCAAAGTAATGTATTTATATGCAAGTTGAAGTTGTTCCTGCCTGTCAGTTTGTAAGGTGTCAGGCAAATCCAACACCTTCCATGAAAACCCTGACTTGATAAGCAAATCCAGCAGTATGTCACATAGCTCCGAATAAATCGTGACATTAAATTAACCAAAGTAATACGATTAACGAGTGAGCAAATGGAATACCACAGACTAACACAAGAAGGCCTAAATGCATGTCATACCACCCACCGTGAAACAGACGCAGTTCCGAGGGGAGAAACGAGAACAGAAGCCAAGAGCAGAACCACGTTAAGCTGGAAGGCCCTACGATAAGGGACAGACACCCACGTCGCCAGCCAACCGCCAGGACCACCCCCCAGCCCAAGTTAAAATATAGAGCCCTCCAGAAGAACAGTATAGATCTTACGATAACACTAAAAGAGCCACACCAGCTGCAAGTTTTAGCGTGAGACTTTTTCGCATCTCTGTTACGTTGCAAACGTTAAAAACATTGCCCCACCACAAAAAGTATAACGTTTCTCATTGGATAGACAGAATTTTTGTAGGCGGAGCTTAAGGTTAACATTGAGACCCTGATTGGTCAGATGAAAACACAGCCAGATAGGTTTTTTTTAAGTAAGGAGGAGTTAGGAGAGAATATCGCCGACGTACCGCTGTGCTGTAATTGTGCAGTGAATGGCAAGCAAAGGGATCTTGCTATGAAATGAAATGGCACTCCAGACCGCTACTGCTGACTGTCTGGCCGTACAGTGAGTGCTGTCAGGGACGTCTCTAGGTCTTCGCTGGTCACAGGGGTTCAATTCGAAGAGGGACTCATAAATGAAGACAATTCTATTCCAGTCAATGAAATTCCAGGTCGAAGGTGGATTCCTTTCCAGCCCTGTACGCTATTTCCCTAAGGGGCTCCATCACCTGCCTAACGTTGGAGCTCCCAATAACCAGCAAGCCTTTGCTCCCGTGTGCCTGCTCGGGCCCTGCTGAAGGAGCGGCCACCTGCCCACTGACAGGATGAACGGGCGGGGCCGGCCGGCCAGCCTCCACATTGACCCTCCGAGCGACGCGATCGCGTTGCAGTCCGCCACTCACCCCGAGGTGAGGGCGGCCACAACGCGCCGGGAACACTAGAAGGTGCGTCGGCGGCTCAGTCAGCGGACGCAGCAAGCGACACCTGGGGTGTCTCAAGTGACGCTCCAGATCCTCCGCCGTCGCTGCGCCTCGGGGCAACAGCCTGTAGACGGCTGACCGTGGCCATCAGCACGCTCAGCTGCTCGCGAACCGCGGCCAGGTCCTCCTGCGCCCGCACACAGCACGCACACACCCTATCCATCCTACTGCTAATATCTAACGACTCCGCGAATTTATACTCTACAGCTATCAATAAGCAATATAACTCCTCTCAAATGCGAGAATACGCAAGGATTTTATGTAATTAAATATGCAAGCGCACAAACACTCGGAACGAAATTAAGAATCAAACTACAAGAAAAATATGAAAGCTAAATATGCGACTCGCTACTACACTGCTTCTGCACTGATACTTCACCAGCGGCTGCTCAAGGCTCACTGAGCAGGTTCAAAAGCGCACTGGCTGTCCAAAACAAACAACTAATTACTCCTCGAATTTATACTCTACAGCTATTAACGTTCGAAAAGAAACCCTAAAACTCTACAAAGCTACAGTTCGTCCGTTATTATTGTCCTGATGTAAATGGTAGAGTATAATTTACGACCATATAAGACAAACTGAATCATCTGAATTATTTTAGAATGTTTCTGTTTGCTTTCTTATTCACTTGTGTTTCGGTTTAAAATTTCATTCTAATAATCGTTTAAAGATGTTTTAGAGTGCCTGTACAGTTGTATCTCAGTTATTAATGACATTCCACCCATCTGGGGTAGTAGTGATGAAATGTGTTGCCTGGCTAGCGTAAACTACTTTTAACGAACTTTCATTCTTTTCCACTGTAGCCAGTAGTCCTGTCTCTGATGAAGCGTCCAGGGAAGCCACGAATATGGCCGGCATGCCGACGGACTTTGGTGCTGTGCTCACTGTCAGAATTGTTTTGTTGAGCCAAACCCATTACCGTACTCAGAACATCTTGTGAATGCGTGGCAAAAATTAGCGATTTCTGCGACCTGAGGAACTGGACACTCAAACATTTTAGTAATCGAAAAGAAAAGAGACATAGTATTAGAAGAGCTTATTTAATCTGGAAAGAAAGGCTCTGTTTGCCGTCACGTAAGTAATCGTACTTATCACAACTTCTTGGAAAGTTTTAAAAATTCACTTTAATGTATTCCCCAGCACTTTTCCCTCCCTCCCCACCGCCAGCCATGTTCTTCCGCAGTACGGTATTCACCCCGCAGTAAAATATTCCCTTTCAGACAATGTTTGTTGTACTGAAGGGCCTGGTATCTGCAATTCATTCACTTTCGTAGACAGAAACATGACCCGTTATTGAGAAGGAACATTGTTCTGAACAGTTCCATTCTGCGGGCCTTGCTGATAGAACGAGCAGCCTGCGGTACCTCTACTTTATGACGACGTTGCAAAAGCGTCTCTGATGCGAAAAATTTAATAAGCGCTCTTCTGGAAAAACTTAGTTCTCCAGTAGCAAAGGGAGAGGTAAAGATGGCTGCTTTGGACAAATCAAAAGGGCTCGTTTACCGAACGCTCTCCAGGAAATTACTGTCTGATATCTGTTCCTCTGTGGAAATAGGAATGTCTCCATCAGGACAGGCACACTCCCCTAAATCACTCTCGCGACTTTCTTGCAGTCACTGCGTTAATTGGCGCCTCACTACCGGAGCTAAGGTAGTTACGCATAAAGCAGACCTGGGACCATTCTCATTGTGGGGGCGCAAATGTTTGATCTAGAGAAAGTTTCTATAAAATGTGTGTAAAACCATTCATGGAATTTCTACGCATCTGTGTATACTAGACAGCGTTATAAAAAGCCAGAGAAGCTTCTGGTTTAGAGCCCTTACCGTCTCGAACTTATTGTAGAATGTGATGTTTCCAACTGAATGAAATGCATAGCACTCGCTAGTTTGATTATTACTTAAGTACATGTGAGTCGTCTCTCTGACATATGTGTGCTCTTCCAGTATTGCGTAGGGTAGGGTTTCGTCACGGAAATTAAACAGCCTTCGAATTCAAAATTCCAGTGCAGCTTTGAAAGCAACCTGTTTTTTATCATACAAAAGAAATATTTCAGGACTGGTATGTCTTTTTCGAGGCCAAGAGAGTAAAACATTTAATAAAGGGCTGTTATGTGTTACAATATTTATCTCAATAGATATCATACGGCTATATGTAAGTATTTCATTGACCGTTTACTCGTCGCTTGAGTGTCTTTCAAAAGCAAAGGTGATAAAACGTCTGAAATTATGAAAAACGCTAAATGGAATTTAGTACCTTTACACTAAGAGTACACTTGGGAATACGTCCTTCCCTCAAGTTTGTGAAGGAAATTATTCTGACAATTTGCATCAGAAGCGAACCTTTAAACAGGTAGGTCAAAGCCAGAATACTGCATAATCCTTTTTGGTCTTTGATTTCACGTAGGATGATAACATTATTAAAAGGTAAAAAGTACAGCCCTCAGTCGCAAATAATTTTTATTGCAAATCCAGATTTCGGTCACTGTATTCCCATCTTCAGTGCTAAAACACAAATAGGATCTAAGTTACAATAAGGTAACAAGCGTGTCTTCTTATATGTACAGTTACTTGCTATATGGGAAAAACTAGTAGACAGCTTGAATCCAAGATCAGCGAACATTTCGCTTTAGTTTTTTAAAAAATGCGGTATAAAAATCTAATCTCACTGTGCACCATGTTGAAAGTGGGTATATTGACCAGTTACGTCCTCACAAAAAAAAAAAAATGCTCCATTTATGTGATAAGGGTAGGGCTGTGGATTTGTTGGAGGAGGCTCAAAATTTTTTACCATCAGATGTCGTCTCGTACATTTTTAACACTATACTGCGAAATTTTTACGGCTGAAAGCAAGGACAAACTACAGCCGTAATTTTTCCCGAGGGCATCCGGCATTACAGTATGGTTGAATGATGATGGCGTCCTCTTGGGTAAAATATTCTGGAGGTGAATCGTCTCCCATTCGGATCTCCGGGCGGGGACTACTCAGGAGGACGTGGTTATCAAGAGAAAGAAAACGCGTTCTACATCGGAGCGTGGAATGTCAGATCCCTTAATCGGGCAGGTAGGTTAGAAAATTTAAAAGGACTTGGAAGAGCAGTTGAACGGAATAGACAGTGTCTTGAAAGGAGGGTATAAGATGAACATCAACAAAAGCAAAACGATGATAATGGAATGTACTCGAATTAAGGCGGATGATGCTGAGGAAATTAGATTAGGAAATGAGGCACTTAAAGTAGTAATGGAGTTTTGCTATTTGGGAATCAAAATAACTGATGATGGTCGATGTATAGAGGATATGAAATGTAGACTGGCAACGGCAAGGAAAGCGTTTCTGAAGAAGAGAAATTTGTTAACATCGAGTATTGATTTAAGTGTCAGGAAGTCGTTTCTGAAAGAATTAGTATGGAGTGTAGCCATGTATGGAAGTGAAACATGGACGATGAATAGTTTAGACAAGAAGAGAGTAGAAGCTTTCGAAATGTGGTGCTACAGAAGAATGCTGAAGATTAGATGGGTAGATCGCATAACTGATGAGGAGGCATTGAATAGAATTGGAGAGAAGAGAAATTTGTGGCACAACTTGACTAGAAGAAGGAATCGGTTTGTCTGCTGGGGGGCCTCATCCAAGATGTGGAGGCGGCCTTGCCTGCGGCTATCGAGCGTACGGGGTGCAGTCGTCTGCCAGTAGTTGCTCACGTCGGCACCAGTGATGCCTGTCGCTTGGGTTCTGAGGCGATCCTCAGTTCGTACAGGCGGCTGGCGGATTTGGTGAAGACCGCTGGCCTCGCACGCGGAGTGCAAGCAGAGCTCTCTATTTGCAGCAAAGTGGATCGAGGTCCTTTGGTTTGGAGCCGACTGGAGGGACGCAACCAGGGGCCTCGTCGATTCTGTGATGGTCTTGGCTGCAGATTTCTAGACTTGCGCTATTGGGTGGGGAATTGTAGGACGCCCCTAGATAGGTCAGGGGTGCACTACACAAAGGAAGCGGCTACTCGGGTAGCAGAGTACTTGGGGCGTGCACATGGGTTTTTTTTAGGCTAGGCAGTAGTGCGAGCTGTCCTGATGAACACTCACCAGTCGACGTGCAGGTAGGGAAATCAGGACGCGCTCAGTGTAAAGACACTTCAGCTATCAAGATATTAGCAGTAAATTTTCAGCGTGTTCGGAATAAAGTTCCTGAATTTACTGCCATCCAGGAAACGTGTGGCACGCAAATTATTCTCGGGACTGAGACTTGGTTGAACCCAGAGATAAGAAGTTCTGAAATATTTAGTGAGGGTTGGAACGTGTATCGGAAAGACAGATTAGACACCGTAGGAGGTGGTGTCTTCATTGCAGTTGACAAAAATATTGTGTCTACTGAGGTCGAAGTAGAGTGTGATTGTGAAGTTATCCGGACACGTCTGACAGGGTTAGTGGAAATAAAATTAATTTGGGGTGTTATTACTGGCCACCAGGCTCCACCGTGACAGTCCTAGAATCATTCAAAGGGAGTCTACATTCTGTATTGCAGAAGTACACGGATCATGCTATATTAGTCGGAGGCGACTTCAACCTACCTAGTATAGACTGGGATGTCTATGGATTCATTACAGGGGGTACAGACAAGCCGTCGTGTGAATTACTTTTGAACACATTATCCGAAAACTCTCTTGAGCAGCTAAATCGACAGCCAACGCGTAATGGAAATATTTTAGATATGGTAGCCACGAACAGACCAGACCTCATCGACGGTGTCAGTGATGAGACAGGGGTTAGTGATCATGATGTTGTCATAACGACTATGGTTGCGAAAGTTAAAAAGTCGGTCAAGAAGGCTAGGAGAGTATTCTTACTAGAAAGAGCAGATAAGCTGTTGTTAGCATCCCACTTAGTAAATAAATCGACTTCATTTACTTCCGGTACGATGGACGTGGAAGAATTATGGGCAAATTTTAAACACATTGTAAATCACGCATTGGACAGTGAAAAAGTGTGCTACGGATGGAAAAGACCCGATTTAGGACAGGCAAAAGTCAGTAGAGATTCGTGCTGCTGTAAAAAGAGCGATGCGCTAAGCATTCAACCACTACCACCGTCATACCTTAGCAAAATATCTTGCTGAAAACCCAAGGAAATTCTGGTCTTACGTAAAATCGGTAAGCGGGTCGAAGGCTTCCATCCAGTCACTCACTGATCAGTCTGGCCTGGCAACGGAAGAGAGCAAAACGAAAGCTGAAATTTTAAATTTAGCATTTGAGAATTTTTTCACGCAGGAGGATCGTACAAACATACCGCCGTTTGAGTCTCGTACAGATTCCCGTACGGAGGACATAGTGATAGACATACCTGGGGTTATGAAGCAGCTGAATGGGTTGAAAATAAATAAATCGCCAGGTCCTGATGGGATTCCAATTCGGTTTTACAGAGAGTACTCTACTGCATTGGCTCCTTACTTAGATTGCATTTATCGCGAATCTCTTGCCCAACGTAACCTAAGGAGAGTGTTGTTCCAACCGACGAATTTCTATGAAGCAGCTACAGAGCACTTTCGTTCCACAAAACACTGCTTGTACTACGTCTTAATTTCGCTTTAGAAGTCGGCATCGGCATCCCGAGTTCTCCTACAGTGGGGTTCTGTCGTAACTCTGGCTCAGTTATCAACATGGCCGTGCGTGCTTTAAATCGTTGCGTGTCCGCCTCGGAGCGGCCGTAGGCGGCAGTTGTGCCTAATGGCGCGCCACGTTACGTCACAGTAGCAGCAGCAGAGGCGGAACTCCCCCTGGCTATTCTGCACGCACCACTGGCCAGCGGCGATGCCACCTCCCCATCACAACCCATGGTGGCGAGCGGCAGTGCTTTCTCCTTCTGGGAAGACAAACCAGTGTATCCAAACTGGTGCCAAACTAAGTAATACCGCTTCTGAATCGATGGCACTGATTTAGTCAACACACAGAAGTTCAGAAAATCACAGTCATTGTCTGAAATAGGACGCATGGCTACAGCATAAATGCAAACGCACAGTGGAATGCATGGTTGTGAGAATGATACGAGTAGATGTTGTGTATAAGGAACTGAAATAAGCTTCTGGAGGAAACAGAAGCAGCTGTACAAATATACAGGTCTCTCATACTGAGACAGTGCTAACCAAAGAAAACAACGTTGAAATGTTTGTGTGTGTGTGTGTGTGTGTGTGTGTGTGTGTGTGTGTGTGTGTGTGTGTTGGGGTTTATGGGCGCTCAACATCGAGGTCATCAGCGCCCATTTAAAATGTTAAAGAAATATGTAGATGGTTTTTTACAAGGCAAGCGAACTAGGAGACAGTATTATAGAAAGAAGAGACGCAATACATGAAGATGAGATGGGAGTTATCCACATTTACATCTACATAAATATTCCGCAAGCCACCACATGGTGCCTGGCGGATGGTACCCTGTACCACTACTACGAATTTCCTTCCCTGCTTCACTCGCAAATAGAGAGAGGGAAAAACGCCGGCCGGAGTGGCCGTGCGGTTCTAGGCGCTCCAGTCTGGAACCGCGAGACCGCCACGGTCGCAGGTTCGAATCCTGCCTCGGGCATGGATGTGTGTGATGTCCTTAGGTTAGTTAGGTTTAAGTAGTTCTAAGTTCTAGGGGACTGATGATCTCAGAAGTTGAGTCCCGTAGTGCTCAGAGCCATTTGAACCATTTAGCGAGAAAAACGACTGTCTACATGCCTCCGTACGAACCATAATTCCTCTTATCTTCGTGGTCGTTAGGCGAAATGTCTGTTGGCGGCAATAGAATCGATCTGCAGCCGGCCTCAAATGTCGTTTCTATAAATTTTCTTAAAACCGTTCCTTGAAAATGTCACTTTCCCTCCAAGGATTCCAATTTGAGTTCTTGAAGTATCTCCATAGCATTTACTTGTTGTTCGAACCTACTGGTAACAAACCTAGCGGCTCCCCTCTGAACTGCTTCGATGTCTTCCTTTAATCCGACATGGTTTGGATCTCAAACACTCGAACAGTACTGAAGAATGGGTCGGCCTACGGTCCTATATGCGTTCTCCTTTATAGGTGAACCACACTTTCCTAGACTGCTTCCAGTAAATCGAAGAATAATCCTATTATTGATTACGTGTTCTTTTCATTTCATATTGCTTTGCAACGTTACTCCGCCAGGACAGGCTTTAAAGCCCCAACGGTACAAACCGACCGCCGTGTCATACTTTGCCCAAAGGCTTCCTCAGCTGCGGATATAAAGGGGCGTGGATTCAACACATGAGTCTCCCAGCTTTTGCCTGTTTTAGTGAATATACAGAATCTTGAGTTTAAAAATCACGTTTGCAATTTACTGACGTACGATATTCAGATCAGAACGGAAACACTGGTAGAAATCTACTTCCGGGAAATATGGTTCAAATGGCTCTGAGCACTATGGGACTTAACACTGAGGTCATCAGTCCCCTAGAACGTAGAACTACTTAAACCTAACTAACCTAAAGGCATCACACACATCCATGCCCGAGGCAGGATTCGAACCTTCGACCGTAGCAGTAGCGCGGTTCCGGACTAAAGCGCCTAGAACCGCTCGGCCACCGCGGCTGGCTCAGGGAAAGACCTCCCACGGTCCAACTGAAAAGTAGAAACATGCCAGGCAAACATTGTCTTCGCGTCTTATCTTAGAAGAAAGGCTGAAGAAAGGCAAACCTACGTTTATAGCTTTTCTGGGTTTAGGTAAAACTTTACGCCCTCTGGGGGGGAGGTCAACATCTCGAAGCACTCAACCTTGCTTCACTTTTCCCACCACGCTGTCTAAATGCGTGGAGGAGGAAGAGGGGAAAACGCTCAAGTTGTCACGTAATCGTGACTTATTTAATTTCATAATCGAAAAAAGGTCTTTCACACAAATATGTAGATCGAAATATTGTAGCACTTTTACATCTTCATTATGGAGGCTAGGTGAATCTACCTGACGAAAGCAATGTAGACGTACTGGACAGTTTTAAACTAAAAATATTTCGCATTAAAACTAAATTACATTCTAGGTCAACCAGTTGCATCGGCACATCCACAGAGGTGCTTTCCACTGAAACGACAAACGGTCTCAAAAACTTCAGGAAAACGTATGTAAGATTCACACTATCCTCAAAATCTTTATAAAACTATCCTTGTAATTGTCACAAAGGCCACGATAAATTCTTCAGACCCCGGGTTTCCTTTAAGGGTGGTGAGCGCAGGGAAGTGGACTGTCTTTGTCAGGATGTGTACATTATATTACGTGATATTCTTTTTAAATGCATCCTCCATCAAATCAGAAAGAAGTTACCATACAGTGTCTTACTAGGGAGAGTGTACAGTGATGTCCACTTAAAATGCGAAATCTGCAATCCATTCTGGACGTTCTAGTTTTCGTTCTGCAATTCTTTTCCCTTCATTAAATCGACTATAGTGAGTTTTAAATCGAAAAATCGTTACAGGCATGCTCCTTAAGTTACCCAACGTTCTTTGCAGTAAAGTGTGAAATGTCCGTACTCTTCGTTCAGTTTCACTGAAAACGGTTGCAACTGACAATGCAAAAATATTTTGGAAATTTGTGGTAAGGTCTTATGGGACAAAACTGCTGAGGTCATCGGTTCCTAAGCTTACGCACTACTTAATATAACTTAAAATAACTTACGCTAAACACCACACACACCACCCATGCCCGAGGGGGAACTCGAGCCTCCGGCAGGGGAAGCCGCTCGGACCGTGACAAGATGCCCCAGACCGCACGGTCTGACATTGGATTAATGGATACCTCAGAAAGTTTGCCATTCGTATGACCAATTTCTTCAAGTGCTCTCCTTCAAATTTAGGACAAAGTGTTTTTTATGTACAGAAAAATGAATCCCGTCCGTCCATCGTTATAACTTTTTGTCCTTTTATTGTCAACTAAATCTTTAAATTCCTTCTTCATGGTATTGTAATGCCGTTTCGTAGAAAATATGCAGTACCTGTCGTTAGGCAAACTAAAATGTCTCGTTCTTCTCTTCTGTCATTTCAATTTATTTTAAAAGATTGCGATGATAGGTCGCTAGACTGCCTCTTTTTGTGTAAACAGTCACTGGACCTATTGACGTCCTTCATGCCACGAACAAATAGCGAATGTTAAACAGCGCTGGCAGTGTGATCCTGCCGGACTCAGAGACTTGTACCGACCGAAAAAATGCCGCACTGATATACTCAGTGAAATGTCGCGGTGTTCCGTTTACTTCCGAGAAGGACCGGGGAAAGCCAAGCGACAATCCGCACCTAGGCCCGCCCGCAGCCTGCACACGCTGCTCATAGATGTTTGGTACTCTGTGGACGGCCGTGTTTTACGCCATGTCGACTGGAATACAGTCTTTGAAGTTCTGAACGTCTCAGGAGTAAAACACAGAGAGCGAATGGTTGTCTACCGCTTGAACCGAAACAGTTCTACAGTTACACGAGTGAGACAGGGTTGTAGCCAGGGTGTAGTAGGAAGCAGTAAATGATACGAAGGATGAATTTTGAAAGCGATTTAAATTTCAACGGGAAAGTAAATATTTTGTTCGCTGATAACGAAGTAGTTCGTCACAAACGGTAAAGGAGCTGTGCGATCAATTGAATGGGATGGATAGTGTCTTGAGAAAAGTCTATAAAATGTGTATAAAAAAAAAACAAGCTAATTGAATCTAATCGAATCGGTTTAGTAAATGAATCACTAAAAGTAGTAGGTAGGCTTTTATTTTTGGTAATCGAAAGAACTGACAATAGTTGAAGAGGAAATGATGTAGAATGATTACCAGCAGTTGCTAGAAAATCGTTTCTGAAAAGGAGAGATGTTACTAAAAATTTGCTTGTACCAAATCTTTTCTGAAAGCAACAGCTAAGTACTCAGCACTGCCTGGGTAATTATATATTGCAGTCGCCTACTAGATCATCTCTTGCTTTCCCCTCTCTCTGTCCATCTCCTCATCCACCCTCTCCTACTCCTTCACTCCCTCTCCCTGTCCAACTCTATCACCCCCATTCCCAGTCCATCTGCGTCCACCCCTCACTCTGTCCATCTCCTTCAGACACTCCTTTTGTCCATCTACTCTGTCTATCTGCTCCTTCCGCCTTTCTCCATCTCCTGCTCCCATCTCTGTCCATTTCCACCACCTCCTCTCTCAGACCACCTTCTTCACCCACATTCTAGCACTTCTTTGTCCATTCCTCCTCCTCTAACTCTTTGTACATCTGCCACTACCGCCCCCCCCCCATCGCCGTCGATCTACTTTTTCCCCTCCCTTTATCCCTCTTTCTTTTCTCTGCCCATTCCCCCTCGCTCTCTCTCTGTCCATCCTCACGTCCCTCATATTTGTCAATCTTCTCCTTTCTCCATTCTGTCTGTCCATTTCCTCCTCTAGTTTCTCTTCCAAATTATTATACCCACCACTATAGGAAGTTTCAGATTCTTATCTGCACAGTATTTTCCAGATAGTAAGTAGTTTGAGTACCAAATCGAGTTCAAATAGATCCAGGGATTAAGGAGTAGCTTCTTACCTGTTGATTTGCCTGTAAATGTTCACGTCACATATATTTAACACGTTTCATACCTATTTGTACGTACATTTCACCTGTATCTGTTTCAAACCGCGCCTCTCAGTTTTGTTTATACGCAACTCACTGTTTATGATGTCATATCTCCTGAACTATACGTCGTACAATGATATACTTTTGCAGGTACAACCAGTTGTATATGTGGATACTGTCAACGAAATGTGTTTTGAATAGAGTAAGTACTAAAAAAGTAAAAGGTTATGAATTCATGATGCATGATGCGGCAGTTTTTCAAGCATCTCAGTGTTTATGACGCCATATCTCCTTAACCGTGAGGCACGCACTAATAAGTTTTTGTAGGTAGATTCAGAGGCATAAGTGAATGCAGACATGTCTGCGAAATGTGTTGGGAATAGAGTTTGAAGCACAGAAGCAGTAAATGTGAACGTCATACATGATGTGGTATTTTTTTCCCCATCCGTGTGTTTATGCAGTCATCTCTCCTCAGCTATGTGTGGTACAGCGACACATTCAGTGTAAACGTAAAAGTTGTCTGGACAATGTGTCGCGAGTACAGTTAGTAGTAAAGAAGTAAGAAATTAACAACGCATGCCTGATGCGGCAGTTTTACTGCATGAACAGCTAAAATGTAATAACCGACAATCTTCTTTTCTTTAGACATCTTGTGTGGTTATCAGCAAGAAAATGTTTTGAAAACTTTTGAAACTGTGTGTAACGTATGTTGCAAGTCATTAAGCACTTCCACTATCAAATACTGAATGAATTTATTCTGCCTACTTGCGCGTCATGCGTTACCCTTATTTTGTCACCCCCGCCCACACCATTTTGATCGGTAGGTGGTTTTTACCCACAAAGCGATTCTTTCCACACTGTAAATGATATGCCTACCAAGTGTGATTAAATCAGTCCAGTGGTTTAGGAGGAGATGTAGAACTTACATACATACATATCTACATACATACGGGTATATACATACACACATATGTACATTATCTTTTACACTATGTGTGGATTTGTCTGGATTGTAACCTTAAATAGATGTGAAACATTAAGAGTAGCAATATAGCAGTGGTACAGAAGAGTCTGAAAAGATTAGGTAGGCAGCTCGAATAACTAATGAAAGCCGGTCGGAGTGGCCGAGCGGTTCTAGGCGCTACAGTCTGCAACCGAACGACCGCTACATTCGCAGGTTAGAATCCTGCCTCGGGCATGGATGTGTGTAATGTCCTTCGGTTAGTTAGGTTTAAGTAGTTCTGAGTTCTAGGGGACTGATGACCTCATAAGTTAAGTCCCATAGTGCTCAGAGCCATTTGAACAATTTGAACTAATGAAAACATGCCGAATGAAGTTGGAGAGAAAATAGTGTAATCGTACAACTTGACTAAGAAAAGAATAGGTTGATTGTACATATTTCGAGAGATATAGAATTAGTCTGTTGGTTATGGAAGGCAATGTGGAAAGTTGGGACACAACAAAAAACAACAACATATACAACGAAAGTCAGTTACTGCTTAAAATACAGTACTGGTAAGAAGAAGAAAATAAGTACATAGAAAATAAATATGATGTAGACTGACAATGGACAGCTGCAAATAAATAAAGTATCCAAAGAAACGTGAAGAAAGCTGCAGTGCACAGGAAATCGCAGGTCGACCATGGGTGCTTTGAATCTGGCCACAAATGTAGGGATTGAGAACTGTGAAGTTTTGTGGTAATTGGCTGTGTGACTTGACTCCCCGTGGTGATTACTTCATCTTAATTGTTATTTCAGCTCTCTGCGAGGGGAGTCGAGCAGAAAATGGGAATAAGCAGACAAGGGGAGAGCTCTTGGGTAAAAGTTTATGCACAGCTGATATATTTGAAGAACTATCTGTGCCGGAATTTTACATTTAAACTACAGAGCTCAACATAATCAAAGGATCACTTTTCGAAGCCCCATAATTTCCACCCACTGCGATAATTAAGTTTGAACTTTGGCTCAAAGATGCGTACAACCTTCCTCTGTAATGGTGCATGCGACGTCACCCTGGGACACGGCAGTGCTGCAAACAACATGTCGACACATGTGAAAAGGAGGCCACTTCTAAGAAGTTCATTTGACGTGTGTAGTGGGTTAATGATGTCACATTGACACCAATTTTGACCACAATTTTATTCAATGTTACCGTGTTACTTGGGTGGAATGTTCCCTCACCTGCTCTTACATTTCACATCTTCTTTTGAGACATCTGCGATGGAGATCAGAACCGCGACACCCAGCGTTGAAATCACACATTCTTAATGAATGGCCGAGGAGAACATTACAAACGCACTGACGCTCAGGATTGGCACGAAGAGACCTGAAGGAGTGGCAGAAAGGGCGCCGCTGAATCCACCCCTCTCCCTGGGACGTTGATTCCCACACATTTCGCGGTCGAAAACGGCAGTTCGCAGTGCGATGAGCAGTAGGAAGACGTCCCTCACGATCTTTGAGACTACTGACACCTTCGGACGTTTCAACCCTTCTCTAAGGACATTTTGGGGCTGTATCCCCATCGAATGCGAACGCTCCCGTATGGAGTGCAGCGCAATCGCAATTTTTGCTCTCATGGACAGGCTGGAAGCCTTAGGGACCGCTAAAAGACTTCTGATGAAATTTCAACGTCATCCGAAGCAGGAAAGAGTGCTTACGTTTTTTCATCCCCCCTCTTTCGCGTCCTTCTGTGGCGTGATTTTGGGACAGGGTGGGGGAGGGGGGAGGGGGTGCGACATTGACATGTGCATGAATAAAACGGCAGAAGTTGCTTTCAAGACACCCCAGTTCGGAAAAACGCTTGGTGCCACCCACCCACCTATGATGAACATCTTAAAAAATGTTCCTGTGCCGACAGAACCCTAGCCTGAGTCCCAGGCGCCTGTGGGCAGGCAACGCTGCAGCTCTTTCCCCACTATACTACTGCTCTTGCGCTTGTTAGTAGGCTATCCAGACTCGTAGAGTGTTGAAGGGGTAGCAGATGTGTAAGTAGCTAGGACTTCATGACAGGTTCTGCTTGCACAGGTACATTAACAAAATTCTTAAAAAAGGTGGGTGCCAGCAAATGTTTTCTCGAACTGAGGGATCTTAAGAGTATGGCTAATACAGCTTAGATGCGACAGAGATTGTCAGCAAACAACTACAGTATTTTACCACACATCCCCGCACCCTGTTGGAAAGTACCACATCTCGGGGCCGAGATATCAGTTATATGAACTCTTGCACTATCCTTGCGGTCCAGGCAGTTAGATTAAAATTTTCTATGTATGTGAGACAGATACACACAGTGTTCCACCGTTAGTTATAGTAATGATCGACCATTGATCACAGAGGACTGGTGGCGAGCCACCAAATACTAAAGCACTCACTATGCTTCAGCTGCAGATGGAGACTTAACTTTGCCACCAATGTTTGCTCCAAACCATACAGTTCCATGGTAACTGGCGGCATATCTATGCTAGTAGTGTGTGTGCTGCTCCGAGGAGTGGGAACTATGGGAATTTTATCCATCTGACGAAGCCGTCGTGTCGGTCTCGGTCAGGAATGAAAACTCTGGACTCATTTCTGTCGCTTGTGGTCTCAGCTCGGCAGAGAGTAGTCAGCAGCCTAAGTCACAGACTATCACGAAGTTCCTAGTGCCCAGCACAGACTGTGTACGCACTAAGGGCCTGGACATTTCACTCAGGTTCTGCCGTTGCTTTTCGATTCCCCATGGACACTCGGAGGTGAGTTACTAATATAGGAGACGCTGAAATCTGTTCCAATATACACCCACCCTACCAACCATAGCCTGAAATGCTCTTTCCGGATAATATCCTAAAGTATCCTATTGTTTCCCCACCTTTTATTGGCCCTATCATTCAATATTAAATCCCCTACTGCTGGTATCTAAGTTATGAGTTTTGAAAACTGTTTTCCGTGCATCACCAGAATCACTTTTATACCGTAGCAGTGTGGACAAATCTGTAAGTTCACTGAGTAATCACCCATTGCGACGATTAAGTTTTCAATTTGTATGAAAGGTGCGTAAAACCTTCCTCTGAAAGCGTCCAAAAGCCTAACGGCTTAACGATATCACCCTCGGTCTCCAAACAGCAAAATATCGACACATGCGAAAGAAAGGCCACAGTTCACAAATTCAGTGTGAAATTTAAGGTTGGTTAACGTTGTAACATTGGCACCAATTCTGCCCAATGCCACCGTGGACGTGTCATCTACTCGGAAATGTTATCACGCCTTCTCTTGCCCACATTTCACCCCTTCTTTTAACGCCTCTCGGATGGGGGTCAGAACCGCGACGCGCGGCACTCAAATCACGCGTTTTCTTACGAGTGACTGAGGAAAGCTTCCAGACATACTCAAGCTCAGAATGGACACGAAAATGTCGTAAAGGGTGGCGTACAGCATGTCAATGAAATTACCTTTTGCCCCGGGGCGTTGATTCCAACACATTTCGCGGTCGAGAACGACAGCTCGTCGTGCGATGAGCAATAGGAAGACGTTCTTCACAGCCTTTGACACTTCTGACGCCCTCGGACGATCCAAACCTTTTCTAATTTCATTGTTGGACTACACCCCATGGAACGTGATCGTACCCGTCTGGAGCGGAGCGACGCCACAATTTAACTCTCGTGCACGTGTTGCAACCACTAGGGACCTGCCTCGTGGGTAGCCACGCGGTCTATGGCGCCTTGCCACGGCTCGCATGGCTCTCCCCGTAGGAGGTTCGGGTCCTCCCTCGGGAGTGTGTGTGTGTGTGTGTGTGTGTGTGTGTGTGTGTGTGTGTGTGTGTGTGCACGCGTGCGCGTGTGCCGCTCGAACTGTCAACACAACTGGCACTGCTAAGAGTATCCTACGACTTCCACATCGCTGGCAACGGGTTATACACTATGCTGGCGACTAGTGTGTAGGTCAGTAAAATTTTGAAGCACGTGTCTATTTTGTACGAGGTGTAAATAAATAGTTGCCACTATTAAAGTTCCAACCCTCGTAATATAAGTTCTGTGCGAGATGTCTGTTGCAGTGAGCTAATATTACAATCTTTATAGGTATAAGCAAATTGTGGATACTTGTAACTGAGCGTTAATAGCCACGAGAGAATCGTCGATGCCGTATTTTGTTTTCATATATATTTAATTTTATTTTTCGTAATATAGCTACTATTTTAGCATCCAATCCAGTAACAGTCCGTAAGTTCAAACGCCACGTTTCTACTCGGTAACACAAATATCGCTTCAGAGGCACGTCCCGTACTTCCACTTAGTGTGAACTGTTCGCGAATGTGGTGTCCAAACAAATTTTCCGAAAGGACGAGAAAGGCAAACGTGAAACATTTCTTACATCAAACTGCACTATCGTCTGGAATGGAATGAATCCCCTTTTTGAAATGTATTTCCTCAAATCTTGTCTATGTAAAACTTGCATAAGAGCGACTTATTAACATTTGAGGTGCACTTATGAATAGCTTACAAAAATCTTATGGAACATCTGGGTAAGAGGACCACTAGTTTAGATCAGCTGATGTACTTAATGGTTCAAATGGCTCTGAGCACTATGGGACTCAACATCTTAGGTCATAAGTCCCCTAGAACTTAGAACTACTTAAACCTAACTAACCTAAGGACATCACACACACCCATTCCCGAGGCAAGATTCGAACCTGCGACCGTAGCAGTCCCGCGGTTCCGGACTGCAGCGCCAGAATGTAATTAATGTAAGGTATTTAAAACATACGTGAAAAAGTAGCAAAAACAAACATTTGATTTATCAGCGAAAACTTGAAGGCGTAATAGGCTGTACTCTACCTAAAGAAAACCTTGCTTTGATGAAAATACGGCAAGACGCAATCTGAAAAAGAAAATATTATGCGAGGCGTGTGAAGACATTATGGATGATGATGACAACCCATCTGCCTACGGAACCGCCGTAAGTCCAGACTACAGATATTAGCGACTTACATGGGAAGACGCTGGACAGCATACAGTGCGTAACTTCCACGATGACGCTGTTTAGAAAGAATGTCGTGCCACGGATGGTGAACGATAAAAGATGAGTTGGAAGGCGGTGGACAAAGAATGATAAAGAAGTGGAATGTGTAAGGAGTCAACCGCCCCTTACGTATTGAGAACAATAGTCGAGCGCCCTGTGCGCCAGTCGGTATTGAGACTCCGAGCAAGTAAGTTGTTGGCAGCTAAGCGAGCGGGGCGGATTTCGGCAGGACGGCCGACCGCGTCTACAATTGTTTAACGGTTGCGTGTGCCACCTAAAGCCGTGGGCCTGACCTCCAGTAAATACGTGATCACACGACAACCACGCCAGACACCGACAATTTTGGACTGCGTGTGAGGATTGTGCATTCAGAGCCACATGAAGAACATTGGCGTGTGACGACATTAATAGGCGACCTCTGATGCGTTAACTTTGTCAGACGAAGGGAGTAACTGCCTCGTTCTCGCTGTCTGGACAAGATATGTAGAACATTAACAACAAAGTATGCACCGATTATTGCTACCTGACATCCTAATTAGCTTTGCTGGATTTGATACGAAACAACTCTCGTGCAAATATTAACCAAACAGCCTTTATCAGCTGCACACTTTCAAACTATTTTACACTGTTACGCTATAACACACAGTCAATAACGGTGGATTTTACGTAGGGAGTGTTTCAAATGGAATATTCTGAACTCACATCGATGAGATTCAAATGTTGAGATGTAATTCACGGATAACAAAACTACTGGTCTATTGGGTCATCCCGAATTCCCCAAACAGGTATCTTGCGACTGTTTTAATTTTGACACAGGGTGCACAGTTAAGTACGTTTCTACAACTCTCATCACAAGAACTAACTAGAGATTCTTTTAAGCCGTCTCGTCAGAGAAACGAATAGAAACTCATTAGAACCACTGCCAACATAACTGTGAAGATATTTGAGTGGTAAACATTTCCGCGCAGTAAAAGGATTTCTGTGTTCCCACCAGCCTTTCTAGTTCCTCCTACTGCAGCCGGCCAGGCCACCGGAATCCCTTTGAGGCAAAATTTGCTCCGGCGACATTAGAAGATGGCTCGTAATATTACACGATTATTGCCATCGTAATTGCGCGGCTGCTACCTGGAAGCTTTCCGGGCAGGAGACAATTCCGTGTTGGTACTGTCCACATGAGCTGACAAAAGGTGGGCGAATCGTAAGCGTTGCATATGCGCTCTTTTGTTTGTCTTCTTTCTCATGTCCTCTTCCACCTGCTTTTTCTACCACGCTAGTAGTTTCTGTGCCTTTGAGTACCGCTGGATCGTGGTAATGAAATGTCACGCAAATAAGCGAGAGTGTGTTGTACAACGGACTCGCCGTATACCCGGAGCAGCACCAGATTAATTACAGGGCCTTTTCTTTGTGCTGGGCCATTGTGTGCGAGCGTGGGTGTGCGTGAGCTCGTACGCGCGTGTGTTCGTGTGTGTTTCGGTGTGTATGTTTCGGTGTGTGTGCTTTTTCTTGTCTGCAGTGGATTAGCGAGTGTCCGCTACTTTTTGCTAACTAAAGACAATGTACTAGCAATGGCCGAATGAAATGGTAAGCAAGTCAGTCATTTAAATTCTCTTTACTACGTCATGAAACTCTGTTTCTGCAACATAAATACCATCTCCCAGAGGAAAGCCTGAATTTTTTGAGTGGACATAAGATGGCCCCACAGCGATGTGAATGACGGTGGGCATACAAGTGGGAGGCTCTTCTCGGCGTTCTGTTTCTAACAACCAGAATGAGGTTGAAGTAGAAATGGTGGAATAGTAACGTTCTCCTTTCCCTAAAGATACTGGGAAGAAATCGTTTGGTGACAGAAATGAGGACGCAAACATTCTCAGAACGGCAGTCAGCGGCCGTTCCGCGAACTATTGACGGGACAGCCAATATGTTGCGTACTCCCTGATGTATGTTAGCGCACTAGGGACCCGTCATATTGATAAATAAACCCTTGTTCTTCTTTTTTCGTTGGGATGTCAACTAACATTTCATCGAGTCCAAGTACATTTGACCTATGTAAGTTGTTATGGTGAAAAAACTGCTAATAGCATCGGTCGTTTACAAACCTCGGGAAAGATAACTTTCGTTTTCAATTAAAGCCCGAGGTTACCAAACTACCATTCTCAGATATCGTATGCTCGGTTTTTCCGGATCACTGACACATTGTCTCCATAACTGTTCGGTGATAGCCATCTGATTACACTCCTGCCGTCAGTCGTAAGAGAACCTGTTTCAGTCTCTACATCCGTCTTGAAATATCTCGAAAATATATTAGTACATAAGAAGCCGATTGTCGAACTAAAATACTTAAGAAAGGTAATTGCTTAAGGCAAATCTAATTAAACATGTTTAGTGTATCCATCGACTGCTGTCAGATACTAATCCGTTACAATACGAAAAAAAACTAATACCCACTGTTTGTCACATGCAGGAGGTTGATAAAAATACGAAAACAGGACAGACAAAACACTTTAACATGCATCACACGGAGTAGGAAAACGTTGCCATTAAAACACCTTTCTCTAGGCGCTTCAGTCTGGAACCGCGCGACCGCTACGGTCGCAGGTTAGAGTCCTGCCTCGGTCATGGATATGTGTGATGTACTTAGGTTAGGTTTAAGTAGTTCTAAGTTCTAGGGGACTGATCTACATCGACATCTTCGTGATTACTCTGCTATTCACATTAAAGGGCCTGGCAGAGAGTTCAATGAACCACCTTCATGCTGTCTCTCTACCGTTCCACTCTCGAACAGCACACAGGAAAAACGAACACTTAAATTTTTTCGTACGAGCGCTGATTTCTCTTATTTTATCGTGATGATCATTTCTCCCTATGTAGGTGGGTGCCAACAGAATGATTTCGCAATCGGAGGAGAAAACGGGTGATTGAAATTTCATGAGAAGATCCCGTCGCAACGAAAAACTCCTTTGTTTTAATGATTGCCACTCCAATTCACGTATCATGTCTGTGACAATATCTCCCCTATTTCGCGATAATACAAAACGAGCTGCCCTTCTTTGAACTTTTTCGATGTCATCCGACAGCCCCACCTGATGCGGATCCCACACCGCATAGCAGTACTCCAGAATAGGGCGGACAAGCGTTGTGTAAGCAGTCTCTTTGGTAGACCTGTTGCACATTTTAAGTGCTCTGCCAATGAATCGCAGTCTTTGGTTTGCTCTACCCACAGTTTTATCTGTGATCATTCCAGTTTATGTTATTTGTAATTGTAATCCCTAAGTATTTAGTTGAATTTACAGCCGTCAGATTTGTGTGACTTACCGCACTGGTAGTTTGGTAAGCTTGGGCTTTAATTGAAAACAAGACTTTTGGTCAGGTGATTACAGGGTTATAAATACAAAATCAAATAGGGGTAATGCAGGAGTAGGTTTAATAATGAATAAAAAAATAGGAGTGCGGGTTAGCTACTACAAACAGCATAGTGAACATATTATTGTGGCCAAGATAGACACAAAGCCCATTCCTACTATAGTAGTACAAGTTTATATGCCAACTACCTCTGCAGATGATGAGGAAATAGATGAAATGTATGACGAGATAAAAGAAATTATTCAGGTAGTGAAGGGAGACGAAAATTTAATAGTCATGGGTGACTGGAATTCGTCAGTAGGAAAAGGGAGAGAAGGAAACATAGTAGGTGAATATGGATTGGGGGGAAGGAATGAAAGAGGAAGCCGCCTTGTAGAATTTTGCACAGAGCATAACTTAATCATAGCCAACACTTGGTTCAAGAATCATAAAAGAAGGTTGTATCCCTGGAAGAATCCTGGAGATACTAAAAGGTATCAGATAGATTATATAATGGTAAGACAGAGATTTAGGAACCAGGTTTTAAATTGTATGACATTTCCAGGGGCAGATGTGGATTCTGACCACAATCTACTGGTTATGAACTGCAGATTGAAACTGAAGAAACTGCAAAAAGGTGGGAATTTAAGGAGATGGGACCTGGATAAACTGAAAGAACCAGAGGTTGTACAGAGTTTCAGGGAGAGCATAAGGGAACAATTGACAGGAATGGGGGAAAGAAATACAGTAGAAGAAGAATGGGTAGCTCTGAGGGATGAAGTAGTGAAGGCAGCAGAGGATCAAGTAGGTAAAAAGATGAGGGCTAATAGAAATCCTTGGGTAACAGAAGAAATATTGAATTTAATTGATGAAAGGAGAAAATATAAAAATGCAGTAAATGAAGCAGGCAAAAAGGAATACAAACGTCTCAAAAATGAGATCGACAGGAAGTGCAAAATGGCTAAGCAGGGATGGCTAGAGGACAAATGTAAGGATGTAGAGGCTTGTCTCACTAGAGGTAAGATAGATACTGCCTACAGGAAAATTAAAGAGACCTTTGGAGAGAAGAGAACCACTTGTATGAATATCAAGAGCTCAGATGGCAACCCAGTTCTAAGCAAAGAAGGGAAGGCAGAAAGGTGGAAGGAGTATATAGAGGGTTTATACAAGGGCGATGTACTTGAGGACAATATTATGGAAATGGAAGAGGATGTAGATGAAGACGAAATAGGAGATAAGATACTGCGTGAAGAGTTTGACAGAGCACTGAAAGACCTGAGTCAAAACAAGGCCCCGGGAGTAGACAACATTCCATTAGAACCACTGATGGCCTCAGGAGAGCCAGTCATGACAAAACTCTACCATCTGGTGAGCACGATGTATGAGACAGGCGAAATACCCTCAGACTTCAAGAAGAATATAATAATTCCAATCCCAAAGAAAGCAGGTGTTGACAGATGTGAAAATTACCGAACTATCAGTTTAATAAATCACAGCTGCAAAATACTAACGCGAATTCTTTACAGACGAATGGAAAAACTGGTAGAAGCCGACCTCGGGGAAGATCAGTTTGGATTCCGTAGAAATGTTGGAACACGTGAGGCAATACTGACCTTACGACTTATCTTAGAAGAAAGATTAAGAAAAGGCAAACCTACGTTTCTAGCATTTGTAGACTTAGAGAAAGCTTTTGACAATGTTAACTGGAATACTCTCTTTCAAATTCTGAAGGTGGCAGGGGTAAAATACAGGGAGCGAAAGGCTATTTACAGTTTGTACAGAAACCAGATGGCAGTTATAAGAGTCGAGGGGCATGAAAGGGAAGCAGTGGTTGGGAAAGGAGTAAGACGGGGTTGTAGCCTCTCCCCGATGTTATTCAATCTGTATATTGAGCAAGCAGTAAAGGAAACAAAAGAAAAATTCGGAGTAGGTATTAAAATTCATGGAGAAGTAAAAACTTTGAGGTTCGCCGATGACATTGTAATTCTGTCAGAGACAGCAAAGGACTTGGAAGAGCAGTTGAACGGAATGGACAGTGTCTTGAAAGGACGATATACGATGGACATCAACAATAGCAAAACGAGGATAATGGAATGTAGTCTAATTAAGTCGGGTGATGCTGAGGGAATTAGATTAGGAAATGAGACACTTAAAGTAGTAAAGGAGTTTTGCTATTTAGGGAGTAAAATAACCGATGATGGTCGAAGTAGAGAGGATATAAAATGTAGACTGGCAATGGCAAGAAAAGCGTTTCTCAAGAAGAGGAATTTGTTAACATCGAGTATAGATTTAAGTGTCAGGAAGTCGTTTCTGAAAGTATTTGTATGGAGTGTAGCCATGTATGAAAGTGAAACATGGACGATAACTAGTTTGGACAAGAAGAGTATAGAAGCTTTCGAAATGTGGTGCTACAGAAGAATGCTGAAGATAAGGTGGGTAGATCACGTAACTAATGAGTAGGTATTGAATAGGATTGGGGAGAAGAGAAGTTTGTGGCACAACTTGACTAGAAGAAGGGATCGGTTGGTAGGACATGTTTTGAGGCATCAAAAGATCACAAATTTAGCACTGGAGGGCAGCGTGGAGGGTAAAAATCGTAGAGGGAGATCAAGAGATGAATACACTAAGCAGATTCAGAAGGATGTAGGTTGCAGTAGATACTGGGAGATGAAGAAGCTTGCACAGGATAGAGTAGCATGGAGAGCTGCATCAAACCAGTCTCAGGACTGAAGACCACAACAACAACAACCGCGTAATCGAAATTTAGCTGATTTCTTTTAGTACTCATGTGAATAACTTCACACTTTCCCTTATTCAGGGTCATTTGCCTCTCTTAGCACTATAAGATATCTTATCTAAATCATTTTGAAAGTCGTTTTGATGATCTGATGACTTTACAAGACGGTAAATGATAGCATCACATGCAAACAATCTAAGACGGCTACTCAGATTGTCTCCTATGTCGTTAATACAAATCAGGAACAATAGAGGGCCTACAACACTTCCGTGGGGAACGCCGGATATTACTTCTGTTTTACTCCATGACTTTCCGTCTATTACTACGAACTGTGACCTTTCTGATAGTAACTCACGAATCCAGTCGCAAAACTGAGGCGATACTCCGTAGGCACGCAGTGTGATTAGAAGACGCTTGAGAGGAACGGTGTCGAAAGCCTTCTGGAAATCTAAAAATATGGAATCAATTTGATATCCCCTGTCGATAGCAATTATACTTCATGAGTATACAGTGCTAGTTGTGTTTCACAAGAACGATATTTACTGAATCTGTGCTGACTATATGTCAATAAATCGTTTTCTTCGAGGTACTTCATAATGTTCGAATAGAGTATATGTTCTAAAAATGGTTCAAATGGCTCTGAGCACTATGGGACTCAACTGCTGTGGTCATAAGTCCCCTAGAACTTAGAACTACTTAAACCTAACTGACCTAAGGACATCACACACATCCATGCCCGAGGCAGGATTCGAACCTGCGACCGTAGCGGTCGGGCGGTTCCAGACTGTAGCGCATATGTTCTAAAACCCTACTGCAAATCGACGTTAGTGATATAGGCCTGTAATTCAGCGGATTACTCCTACTTCCCTTTTTGAGTATTGGTGTGACTTGAGCAATTTTCCAGTCTTTAGGTACCTATCTCTCTGTGAGGGGGTGGTTGTACGTAATTGCTAAATATGGAGCTATTGTATCAGCATAATGTGAGAGGAACCTGACTGGTATACAATCTGGACCAGAAGCCTTGCCTTTATTGAGTTAAACTGCTTTGTTACACCGAGTTGGCAGTTGTTCTTGATTGGAATTCAGGAATATTTACTTCGTCTTCTTTAGTGAAGGAGTTTCGGAAAACCGTGTTAAATAAGTCTGCTTTAGTGGCACTGTCATCAGTGACTTCACCGTTGTTATCGCGCAGTGAAGGTACTGACTGTGTCTTGCCACTGGTGTGCTTTATGTATGACCAGAATCTCTTTGGGTTGTCTGCCAGATTTCGAGACAGAATTTCGTTGTGGAAATTATTAAAAGCATCTCGCATTGAAGTACACGCCGTATTTAGAACTTCTGTAAAACTTTGCCAATCCTGGGAATTTTGCGTCCTTTTAAATTTGGCATGCTTTTTTCGTTTCTTCTGCAACAACGATCTGACTCGTTTTTGTACCATTGGGGATCAGTACCATCACTTATTAATTTATGTGGTATATATCTCTCAATTGCTGTCGATAGTATCTTTTTGAAACCATTCCACAACTTTTCTACTCTTACATGATCAGATCGAATGGAATGAAGACTGTCTCTTAAAAAGGCGTTAAGAGCATTTTTATCAGCTTTTTCAAATAGATATGCTTTGCGTTTCTTTTTTATGGTTGTAGGTGTTACGGTAATCAGCCTAGCAGCAACTGCCTTTTGGTCGCTAATACCTGTTGCGGCGTTCGCTGTGTTATTCAGTGGTTTGGTATTTAACTAATTTGTAAATGAAAATGATAATCTTATTTTATTACACTGAGTAATTACTACATAATTTTTCTCCAAATGAAAATGATAATCTTATTTTATTACACTGAGTAATTACTACATAATTTTTCTCCCGGCTAAAGATTTGGTCAAGCTGCTAAAGAACTCCAAGTTAAAGTCGTGTTAAAGTGTTGTCTGTAAGTTGTGTAAGTGTCACTAAATCACAGTTCATACAACAGATTCTATACAATTATGGATTATGATGGAAGCAGTTATTTTCAGCAAAACGATCATTGAAACCACCGAATATCAGCCGAGCACAACACTGACGTATGTTACCTGAAACAATATTCTTCGCAACTCGTGCGTAATTAACTTCGGCTCCAATTGGTTCTCTAGTCTGTCTACTTCAGTTTGAAGACTATTGACCTGAACTGGAATGTTTGTTAACGGTTCAATAGTGGTTTTTACATCATCGATCTCCTGCTTAAAATGGGTAGTAATAGCATTATCACGATCGACCGACACTTGATTTATCCTACGCACAATTTCTTTATCTCTTTCCAGTAAAATATTGTTTATATTTTCCATAAATTTCTTTTCCTTTTCTTGGTCCCTGAGCTCCTGTTGCTGTTTTTCTATAAGCTTTTCCTGTCTACGTTTTTCCTTTTCCTGCTGACGTTGTCTTAAAGTTACGAATAATTATTCACTCATGTTTATAATAATAATGAACTCTATTTTCAGGTAATAATTAACAAATAATCACAATTTCTTAACAGACCTCAGTTCGATATGCATCCGCAACCTACAAAAGTCAGCCAACAAAAGGTAAAAACAAAGGAAGACAAACGCAGATCATAAAAGGAATTTACAATTATCATTGTCTTTGTATGATAATATTGATATGTCCAATTACATCATAGAATATTATATAAATAATTAATATTTATAAGTTTTCATTCGTTTTTTCATACGTCGTATAGATAATGTTTATAACTGTTAGAGGCATAATTTTCTCTCGTCTCCCTGTAGCTAAAATGTATCTCGTGGATATTACAATGCCCCTTGGGTTGAGAAAAAAAATTATTTTATCTATTGTATATTTTTTTTATCAGTCCACGTAATCCACGTAGATTTGCTACTCTCAAGATGCAAATGTATAGTTTCAATGTTGTTACAGACATGACAAAATTATAGTTGAATCGAGTAGATTAAATGACTTTAGTGACTGTATTATCTCGGAAACTTCTGCGGATACTTCCCGGATTAACTTATTCCCCCCCCCCCCCCCCCCCTCCATTTGGGTTCACTGGACTCGGAAAACCGGCAATAAAACCGTCCAAGGGGCTTCAAGAAAATACGTACACCTACTTTTAACAGTCAGGCTTTACATGAATGTAATAAAATATGCTGGAAAATGCAAAATTATGACTGTTGTAAGCATCTGAGATAATGAACGTTTTTTCATGGTGGTATATCATAACAATTTCCAAAGTCACTCATTTGTCGAATATCATAAGAATTTGCCGCTGACGTCGTAAGACCGCCCCCGTGTCGAGTCGTTGGAACGCAGGCTGGTAGTGGCTGCTGCTGGACCGCCCCCGGCCGAGTCGGTGGGGCGTCGGCTGCCGTAGGCTGCATCGTGGTTTGGATCTGCTGCTGGCTAGAAGTCGCGCTGCAGCAGGTCTTGTTTCTCCTTTCCCACGTCCCTCAGTTTAAGACGGGTACATGAAATATCAAAATATAAGCATCAGTGACAAGATAACTACTATTTTCATCCTGTGGAAAAGTTTATTAGTGTCCATATCACTCGCATTCACACGGATGGAATTAGACTGTTTTTGGAGTATGTTCTGTATTTTGACACTGTTCAACACACTTTAGTGATTCACATGTAAGTTTATCACAATATGCACATTTTGAACACTGCACCATTAATCAGTGTCCGTAGTGTGCTTGTTTACTTAAGCGGAATGTAAATATTTTCGCGACGCGCTGCGTAGCCAACGTTGCATTATTGTTTTGCTGCGCGGCTGGCTGTACAGTCTGTCACATTAAATTTGGCACGCGGAGACGCTTCATATCAAACTACTAAAGGTCATCAGTTCAAATTAACTATTAATACAGTCAACAGTACTCAACGTTCATAGCGTTGCTGCTAACTTTGACACTCCAAGAGCGTTCATAAGGTTACGTGATCACAGTTTTTATCACTGTTCATCATTATTCACAATGTAAATCACAGTTCTTCACGCGTCCACTAGTTCCTGCGAAACACGTTTCACTGTTCTGATTGCTGTCAGTAGTTTTCCACAGTACTTAACAGACAATCTATATGCAAATGACACTTTTCAAGTAATGAGGTCTGGTACACTTGCACATAAGTTCATATTACCATGACTGAACAACAAAATTTAAAATTTTACACTGTCACATAAACATGAGACAATATATAACTTCCAGAATCTGCTACATTATCTTGACCATGAGATCATTACTGAACTGTCCAGATAACAGTACATTTCCATTTTTATTACACACACACACACATATATATTTCTATTTTTTATTGGGATTGTTATTTACCATGTTTTGGGACAAATGTCCATGTTCGGTTTATCTAACCGGAATGTTGCTCATAAGAGCATTTTAAATGACCTCGTAATGAAACCCTGTACGTAAATCAGTACACATTCAGATTTCGCTTCACTAGTTGTGAAAGCAGTTTATTTTATTTTTTATTTTTTTTTTCTCAGTCACACAGCTCACACACCACCAACACTCACTACGTGTGTGGGACTACATGACTCGATCTTATGAAAATATTTTTGTTATATCCATTCTTACACACGAACAAATGTATTACTTAAGCATTTTAATCATTTCTATCCTACGTATAGGAAGGTGAAATTCCTCACATTTAATGCAACAACACTCAAGTGTTTATAAAGTTATTTATCCCTTTTAGAGTAAAAATACATTTATTATCGGGATTCTCTACTCCTTGTTCAAATAATTCAACAACATTACAGTGTAATACTTGACATTAAAGCTTATAAACTAATACATAATATTATCAAATTATTACTGCTAATTATTTTACCATCAACATTATATATACAGTTATGGGGTAGTGCACTTGCACTTCTGATTGGTCCTTTGTATATTCACTTCGTTTTTCTTAGTCCAGGGGACCGAGTAAGATGCTCTGCAATAGGTCTTGTGCGGATATTCATTCATATTATACTGGTAATCTTTTATGATTCCAGGGCGTTCAGTGACTACTTCGAGGTATCCGGATAATAATTCTGTTAATTATCTAGCTTCTGAAGCATTAATGCAAGTTGCCTCCTGTACTTTCTCTTCTATTGTTGTGACGATGTCACTCACGTTGCTGGGTGCATCGTTATTTCGATTTTTGTGACACATCTGTGGGTGCTTATGATCCAACACTAACAACTTCTGTTTTCTGACAGAAATATTCATTTTTCTCATCAGCGGAAGGTTCGCACCGAACTCCCGATTCAACATTAATGTTATGGGTCGCTGTTGGTACTTAGGTGCACATGTCCCACGAACGAGATCAATTACAGCTTCTCTTTCGCGAAGGAAGTCAAGACCCAGAAGCACCTGTACTGACAAGTTATCCATTAGTAGGAACGTGCATAATAATCAATCATTTCCCAAGGAAACTTCCACCTGTGTCTGGTATTTTATACACTGTGCCTTGTTTCCCAATGCCCCTATAACCTTGCAATTTGCAACCGGCAAAATCGGCAATCTCCTTATCTCTGATATCTTCCTGAAAAACTGCGTGTTCATAACTGATACATTCGCACCTGTGTCAAGCAGAATAGTAGTTGTTACACCATTTACAGCTCCGGTGACACTTGCTTGGATATTTTCCCCTTGTGGCTTATCAGAGACAGCAGGTTCCTGACATAGCTCATCTTCGATCCTGTTGCCATCCTGATACCGTATCATGTTTATTTTTTGTTCTGTCGACCTATTGCCTTCATTGTTGCCCTCGGTCACCTGGCGAAGGCCTACAGGGACCGAAATTAGTTTGTTGGCTTCTGAGTGTTTTGTTTTGTTTCCGAAGGTATCTCCACTATTGTAACATTTTGGAGTTTTCAGTCGGAGGAGGCCTGCATGGATCCCACCACGGTGGATATTGATTGCTTGGTAGAGGTATAGGCAGTACATAATTTATTGGCTGACCTGAATTGATAGAATTTTGCTGCGGCTGCCAATGACTTGGGCCTGGCTGTCGCCAATATTCACTGTCACCCCGCATATTTTTAGGCTTGTCTTTATATGGACTGTCTGACCTGTTGTCATTTCGTCTCTTTCGGTTGCTATTGTTATTATTTGGGTTTTCATTGTGGTACGGCCTCTGATTACCATTCGGTTGTTGGTGTTCTTCGGCCTTTTGGTATTTACTGTTATTATTATTAGGATAAACAAAATTTTGGTTGTAGGGATTCCTACTACTGTTATTATTATTGTATTTTCCGTTACTATAAGCTTTACTTTTATTTTTCTTTGGGCTACCTTAGCCCCTATTTCCATTATTTCCATTCCATGAATTTTTTCTATTAGGACTATTATTATTGCTGATCACGTCAGAATTTTTTCTGGCGGCTTCTTGCACTAGATCCAGAGAATCAATTACAGACAGAAATTCTTTCAGATCGGTGTCTGTAACATTAAATAATTTTTCTCTAATATGTATGGGTAATCTAGCTTTTAACACTCGCAATAAGTCTCTAGTGGTTACTGGCTCATCCCAGTACCGGGTCATGTTAATATATTTTTCAAAGTACTTTCTTAAGGAACCTGACTTCGGATTGTACATTTCTGCATTGTAAACAATTTTACGGAGTCGCTCTTGAGTAGACGCTGACCAGAACTGATCAAGGAACGCCTTCTCAAAGTCGTGGGAAGTCTTGTAAGTTTCTGCTGCATTTAATGCCCAGAGCGGCGCATCACCAGAAATATGTGAAACCACAAACTATATTTTCTGTTCTTCCGACCATGATTTTAGAAGAATACTTTTGAAGTTTCGGATGAAAACTACTGGATGTATGTTTTCTTGCTTTCTTCGTTAAATATTTGAAACTGTCTATGCTTGATTAGGCTTTCTTCATGCATCAAAGTAGTTAAGTGCATGGAATTGCTATCATTCGCAGGTGGTGTGGTTACTTTATTACAAGTACATTCTAATCCACTATTATACTTCCTTGGTGTCACATATTGCTCTGGTAATATCGGTTGATTACCAAAATTTGGTCTTCCTTCTGGTGCATTAAAATTCGCCGTTAGATTATCTGCGATCTTTTCCCTCTCAGTACCAGTGTTGTCATTACTGCATACTGTCAGATTTTCAAAGTTTTGATTTTCAGAGCTCAGCACCCTGGCTACTTCTGTTCGGACTTGCTTTCGGATTTCCGAGGGAATGTCCTCCTGCATTGTTTCCACAGCGGTAGCCAAGGCTTTGAATTTGTTCTCTAGTCTGTCTACTTCAGTTTGAAGACTATTGACCTGAACTGGAATGTTTGTTAACGGTTCAATAGTGGTTTTTACATCATCGATCTCCTGCTTAAAATGGGTAGTAATAGCATTATCACGATCGACCGACACTTGATTTATCCTACGCACAATTTCTTTATCTCTTTCCAGTAAAATATTGTTTATATTTTCCATAAATTTCTTTTCCTTTTCTTGGTCCATAAGCTCCTGTTGCTGTTTTTCTATAAGCTTTTCCTGTCTACGTTTTTCCTTTTCCTGCTGACGTTGTCTTAAAGTTACAAATAATTATTCACTCATGTTTATAATAGTAATGAACTCTATTTTCAAGTAATAATTAACAAATAATTACAATTTCTTAACAGACTTTAGTTCGATATGCGTCCGCAACCTAAAAAAGCCAACCAACAAAAGATAAAAACAAAGGAAGACAAACGCAGATCATAAAAGGAATTTACAATTATCATTGTCTTTGTATGATACACATTGATATGTCCAATTACATCATATAATATTATGTAAATAATTAATATTTATAAGTTTTCATTCGTTTTTTCATACGTCGTATAGATAATGTTAATAACTCTTAGAGGCATAATTTTCTCTCGTCTCCCTGTAGCGAAAATTTATCTCGTGGATGTTACACTGTATTCGTCACAACACTCACTATTTGTCCAGGATTATTTGTTGCTAAAAGGTCCATATGCTTTCGCAACCATTTATGCTTCGAATGGGCTCATGAACTAATTGTTCAAAATAATTTTCTGAGAAAGCATTCAGTACAACTTCGGATGATGATTTACGCCTGCCGCCGGGTATAAACGTATAATTTTTCCAGCATATCGAGGGTAGATTGAAGTCACCACCGACTGTAATTGTATGAGTGGGGTACTTATTTGAATGAGACTTCCTTTGAACTCTTCAGCAACTATGTATTCTGAGTCGGGGAGTCGGTAAACGATCCAATTAATAGTTTAGTCCGATTGTCAAGTATAACCTCTACCCATTCTATTTCTCATGAACTATCTACTTCAATTTCGCTACAAGGCAAACTACATCTGACAGCAATAAATACTCCACCACCAACTTTATTTAATCTATCCTTTCTGAACACTGTTAGATCGTTTGAAAAAATTTCGGCTGAACTTATTTCCGGCTTTAGTCAGCTTTCTGATGACCTCAGATGTTAAGTCCCATAGTTCTCAGAGCCATTTGCACCATAGCATTCTCGGAATGGATAAATACAGGTGCTGTACGGTTTTCATGGGAATCGTATACTGCTACCCTTGCAAAATAGTGGCAAATTCGTGTATCGGTTATGGAGGTGGATAGTGATCATATACTCTTTTCTACTAAGGAGACAACAAAGGCTTAATAATATTGCGATCTGGTGATTGTGGTGGCCCAAGGAGATGATAAAATTCATCCTCGTACTCACAAAAGCAGTTCTGCACGATGCGAGTTTTGTGAACAGGGACCTTGTCGCCTTGGAACACAACGTCACCACTGGGGAACAAACATTGGACCTGATTAGTCAAAATGGTAACATAATCCTTTGTAGTAATGTGAACTTGCAGATAATCCATGGGGCCTATGGAATACCACGATATGGCTGTCGAAAACATCACCGAAACCTCGCCTTGTTTCAGTTTTGAGAGGTATACACTGAAGTTGGAAACAGTGTAAAACAAGATTAATCCGACCAAATGACACTCTACTCTTGCTTCTGTTTCTTCGGCACCACGTTTTCCTCCTTTCATTAGGATCACCGAGAAGTGGTTTTAGAATCCTAGCTCACCCTGAAATTCCCTGCTCCTGGAGCCCCTTTGTGTTGTTTTGCTGTTGGCAGCATCGACGAGTGCGACATTCACTTCTCCATAGAATTTTTTAGCTGTCGTCCTTTTATTTTTCGTCGCAAATTTTCGTCCGGGTTGTGACTTAGCGGATAATGTTCTACCGGTTTCCTTGCATGTGATATAAATCTTCGATACAGTACCTCTTGAAGCATCAAATACTTTCACTACTTTGGTTGCGGAAGCACCCATCATACGTTCGAATTCACTTGTCGCCCACATAACGCTGTCACAGCAACAGAGAACACTTTTCTGAAGACGACTGATATTTGCAACGTATTGAGGTCACTGCACATGCACCGTTCGTCGTCAAATACTAAAGGGCAACCTGCGGACTTCGCTAACGCCTGTATTTATATTCAAGCATTCATTTCCGACTTGTTTCCATATTTTTGTCCACCTTTGTATCTGCCGTCTACATCTGTGTGGAGACGGTGAGGAGTTAGGCAGGAAGGGCATAGGGGCCATGTGTGCGTTATTAGTACATTTTTTATTTCACAAAAGATGTTTCAGAACATGGTTATATCGTTTTTGTGCAGATCGTGCTGCCGAACTATGAGTATAGTGTTTACTTTGCATCACTAAACATTACATTCACTAACATTAAAAAGGAAGACACTACCTAATGATCTGCCAAATTGTATTTATTTGGTCACGAACCAGCTTTCGGCTTCTTAGGTCCTCTTCAGGCTACATCTGAATGTAACAAACTCAGATAAACACGACCGTCAGATTTCACAGGTATTATGTGTACAGAAGATAAAAAAATGATGTTGAGGGTTTGCATTGGAAAAAATGACATTTTTTTTACATACGAATAATTGTATTGTGTAACACAATTAAAGGATCACTTTTTGGAAATTCCGCAGTTCTCTCTCCCATAGCGACGTAGAAGTGTTAACTCTGGCTGAAAGGCGCCTACAACCTTCCTCTATAATGGTGCTCCACGACGTAACTTCCGGCTCAGAAATGGCTCAAACAGCAAGGTGTGTATCACTGCAAAAGAAAGGCCACAGCACAATTCACCACAATTCTTCCCAACGCTTCTGTGGACATACTAGACAATCTCTTGCGCCTGCTAGTAGGAACTAGAGAGGTGTCAAGGTGTTACCTGCCTGCAGGCGCCTAGGACTCCGTCACAGTTTGTCTACATAGAGATTCATTTTTAAAGTTTTCAATGAAGGCAGGCGAGTGGCGGGTGATAGTCAACTGCGTGATCTTAGAGCGACGCTTTGTCTTTCTGTTCATGCATGTGTCAATGTTATGCTCCTTTGTGATCAAGGCACAAGGGGGCGCGAAACAGTAGGGCGGAAAAATCATAAGCATAATTTGCTGCTTTGGATCGCATTCAGATTTCATAGAATGATTTTTGAACTATTCATAGTAGTTCGATTCTGTACACCAGAACAGAAACAGCGGTTGTATTGCGCACCAAATGGGCGGGATTACGTTCACTACTGTTGGTCGACAACAATGTCCCTAGAGAACAGTTGAATCGAACAGAGGGTCAGGGGGTGCCAGTAGTGTCAAAGGTTGTGAAGAACGTCGTCCTGTCGCTCGTCACATGCAGACCATTGTTTTCGACCACGAACTGGATGAGAATCAACGCCTCAAGGAAAGGGTTGGTTTCGTTGGCAGCCATTATGGGCATTGAGGCTTTCTCGAGTCTATCTTAAGTGGCGGTGAGTCAACCTTCCATCGTGTGACACGTCAAAGATAGCGTTGGGCAGAATTTGGGTGACATTTGGTGTCAGTATGACGTCCTCAACTCACTTTATACCTCATGTGAACTTCTGGGCTGTGATCAGTTTCTCGCAATGCCGACACCTTGCTGTTTGTAGCGTCACCGAGCCCGAGGATGACGTCGCAGGCACCATACTTTTTCAGCATTACAGAGGAAGGTTATAGGCCCCTTTGAGCCAAATTTCATGCTACTATGTCGCAATTCTTTATTTATGTTGGACAGAGGACATTAACTAAAATGGAGGAGGAGGGCGGGGGCTAAAAAAATGGGGGAAACAAAGTGAAGATGCATTTAACAGCTGATGAGAAATAAGACGAATTTACAGTTTAAACTCGCGTTTGTATCGAAAACTCTTTTAACAAAGAGGAGAAAGAAAACTGAGTTTGCTCTTTTAACGCTAAGCTGGCAGTCTGCGTCACATGTTTGTCGAATGCCATTTCTTGCAGTGGGGTCCTCTTTCTGTTTTTCCTAACAGAATGTAGAACTTCACTTTCTACAGATATGAATGGTTTCCTGCTAAAATATGATGAGAGAAGGTTGAATGTTTCTTCTGTAATCTCCAGCATCTCTCATGTTGTGATAGTGTAACTACCGCAGTTCTGACCGACCATTGTGCATGACCAAATAAATATAATTTTGCAGAATATAAGGAAATATTTTTCTTTTTGATATTATTGTCAAGTTGTGTCTAGCACCGACAGAGAATTCGGTTAATTACATTCAGTCTTCCTCGTTGATAGCGCACTGGTCAGTTTAGAAGGAATGGCTATGGCAATCGAAGTTTGGATGTGAGGTGATAGTAAACGTTAAAAAGTTACCATCTGCAGCATACAAAGCCGTAAGGGCCATCTATAGTGTTCGAGTGCTAAATGGGGAACACCTCAAGTTTCCTATCTATCCATCTAGGCACATCTGCCAGAAATGAGAAGTACATCTACATCTCAACCTACACTTCGTAAACCACCTTATGGTGTGTGGCGAAAGGAATTAAATGTACCACTGTCACTTTCCCCGTTTCGTGTTCCAGTCGCAAAAGATGTGTGAGAGGAACGGTAGCTCGGAAGGCTCCGTGTAAGCACGAATCTAATTTTGCTTTGATATTGTTTCGCGTGTTATATATAAGATTTACAGATGTACTGGGTAACATTTATAGGAACTTACTCTCGCGTAATTTAAAAGTAAACCACACCCTGATGCAGAACACATCTACGGGGCTATTACAAATGATTGAAGCGATTTCATAAATTCATTGACATATGGTCACGACACACTACAGATACGTAGAAAAACTCATAAAGTTTTGTTCGGCTGAAGCCGCACTTCAGGTTTCTGCCGCCAGAGCGCTCGAGAGCGCAGTGAGACAAAATGGCGACAGGAGCCGAGAAAGCGTATGTCGTGCTTGAAATGCACTCACATCAGTCAGTCATAACAGTGCAACGACACTTCAGGACGAAGTTCAACAAAGATCCACCAACTGCTAATTCCATTCGGCGATTGTATGCGCAGTTTAAAGCTTCTGGATGCCCCTGTAAGGGGAAATCAACGGGTCGGCCTGCAGTGAGCGAAGAAACGGTTGAACGCATGCGGGCAAGTTTCACGCGTAGCCCGCGGAAGTCGACGAATAAAGCAAGCAGGGAGCTAAACGTACTACAGCCGACGGTTTGGAAAATCTTACGGAAAAGGTTAAAGCAGAAACCTTACCGTTTACAATTGCTACAAGCCCTGACACCCGATGACAAAGTCAAACGCTTTGAATTTTCGGCGCGGTTGCAACAGCTCATGGAAGAGGATGCGTTCAGTGCGAAACTTGTTTTCAGTGATGAAGCAACATTTTTTCCTAATGGTGAAGTGAACAGACACAATGAGCGAATCTGGGCGGTAGAGAATCCTCACGCATTCGTGCAGCAAATTCGCAATTCACCAAAAGTTAACGTGTTTTGTGCAATCTCACGGTTTAAAGTTTACAGCCCCTTTTTCTTCTGCGAAAAAAGTTACAGGTCACGTGTATCTGGACATGCTGGAAAATTGGCTCATGCCACAACTGGAGACCGACAGCGCCGACTTCATCTTTCAACAGAATGGTGCTCCACCGCACTTCCATCACGATGTTCGGCATTTCTTAAACAGGAGATTGGAAAACCGATGGATCGGTCGTGGTGGAGATCATGATCAGCAATTAATGTCATGGCCTCCTCGCTCTTCCGACTTAAGAAAATGGTTCAAATGGCTCTGAGCACTATGGGACTCAACTACTGTGGTCATAAGTCCCCTAGAACTTAGAACTACTTAAACCTAACTAACCTAAGGACAGCACACAACACACAGCCATCACGAGGCAGAGAAAATCCCTGACCCCGCCGGGAATCGAACCCGGGAACCCGGGCGTGGGAAGTGAGAACGCTAACGCACGACCACGAGATGCGGGCTCCCGACTTAATCCCATGCGATTTCTTTCTGTGGGGTTGTGTGAAAGATTCAGTGTTTAAACCTCCTCTAACAAGAAACGTGCAAGAACTGCGAGCTCGCATCAACGATGCTTTCGAACTCATTGATGGGGACATGCTGCGCCGAATGTGGGAGGAACTTGGTTATCGGCTTGATGTCTGCCGAATCACTAAAGGGGCACATATCGAACATTTGTGAATGCCTAAAAAAACTTTTTGAGTTTTTGTATGTGTGTGCAAAGCATTGTGAAAATATCTCAAATAATAAAGTTATTGTAGAGCTGTGAAATCGCTTCAATCATTTGTAATAACCCTGTATTGTAGTGTCTCTCACAGAGACTGGATGAGCATCTCCGTGGCACTTTTGCTCTTATTATACGAACCCGTGACGAAACACCTTTCTTTGGATTTTCGTTATTTCTTCTATCATTCTCACCTGGTAAGGGTCCGAGATGATGAAATAACACTAAGTTACCGACAGACTGAGTGTGTGGACTATGCCGCCTGAGAATTCTTCCAATGGACATCTTTCTGGCATCTTCCTGTCCTATAATTAATTTTATGAGGCCGTTACGCTTCAAATTGTTGTGTCCACATACTGCTAGGTGTTTAATGAACTTGATTATTTCCAGTAATTCTTCGGAAATCATGTAATCTGAAACAACTGTCTTTGCCATCTGTATTTCACCAGTATGTTACATTTCTTTTTATTGAGGCTCAGCTACCATTCATGTAACATACGTCGATCCTCTAGAAGTCTTCTTGCATTTTTCTATGATTTTCCAGCGTTGCAACTTCTGTATATACGAAAGCAACATCAGTTATACAGCCTCACTGAGCTTTCCCTTCAGGTGCGCTCGAAGATAATTTTAATTCTGAAGAATGATACGTATTTTCTTTAATACGAATTTTTCAATCAAATCATTAAGCTGTACTGTTATTCCTTACGCTGATACTTTGTTCATCAGATGGCATTACGGACGCCTCCCGGATGTCAAGAACGACGTCATCAACCTGGTGCCAATAGTTACTACATTTTAGCGTTTGCGAACGAGTAGACGAGCTCTGATTCATACAGAGGGAACTGTCGGTCCCTGGTGGGCTTATAATAGGAGAGCATAGAATATATTCAGAACATTTACAACAGATTTGCGTTGACGACATGGTCGTACATGTCGTGTGTACGTGTTCGACGATCTTTCTTGAAAATGTGAATGACCTGTGAATTTTTCCTTTCACTCGAATGCTTCATTCCTTCAACAACCTACTATAAACTTCTGTTAAAAGAAGAGCAAGTTTTGCCTCAAACTTTAAATTAAGGCTGATTAACTACAAATGTCCTCTCTCAATCTGTGCATTTGTGTTTTATCTCTGAACTAGAGGAAGGACTGTTGTACGTGGAAAGGGATGAAGCTGAACTGTCCAGCCGTCGAAGCCTTATGACATTTTGCTTGATTGATATTTTATTTCCCTAGCTGCTCATTAGAACAAAGCAGTTTCTATTTACTTCGCTACTTAAGATGGAATGACTGATGTACTATCTGTGAGTAATAGTGTTTACGGAACAGGAATACCCCTGCAGATTATTTCTCCACGAACTAAAAGTAGAAACGAAGATTAATCTATAGCATACAACATTTCGTCAACATAAAAGTGTCATTTGTGGTTTCTTGCTTGTAATCTCTATAAACTCCACACATGAAACTGAAATTAATTTGAAGCTACATTTTTCTCAACATGTGTTTTACGCAAAGAAACATTCTGAAATATAACTACTAAACTGTACTTTCTCACAGTCCCACTGAACATCAAGAATCACACACGTACGACTGTTAAGCACAAGGACAATGAAGTTTGCTGTCAATACTAACCAGTACAAAAGAATAAAGAAGAACACATACGACAATATTAAATTCCGTAATAATGAGAAAACACATCTGGATACGATCATCGACAAGCTACTGAGTTCCTCGATAATTAATGTACCGTTCGGTGAACGTAAAGTAGTGCGGAACCGAAACCTGACTACCCAGAGGCCTTTCATACCTATTTACTCCAGGCTCGCTACTCGACTCACCTGCAATCATGGTACCTGAAAGACTCGTACCAGCAACCACCAGCTAAACTGAAACAGCAACGGCGAACTTGAGCGTTTGTACTCGGAGCTGAGATTAACAACGCAGTTCTGTCCTCCAGTAACACGCAGCAAAATGTCTTGAAATGGAGTTAGTTTGAAACCTTATTAATTAAATGAAAAAGCGAGGCATGTAGCCATTTAAAATCTTCCAAAAAAGATGAACTATGTAGCTGAATGATAAACTGGACTCTCAAGAAGAAAAGGTGCAACCAATACCGACAGACTTTACACAATATTACTGTAAGGGGTGGTCAGAAACACGTTGACAAACTTGTAAGGGTATTGCGGAGTATTTTGTATTAATAAATGATTGTTAAGAACAGATACGAAACTACTCAGCCTTTGGCTTGGGTTTAATCCTCACTACCGTCCCAAGGACAATTTTTGTATCGCTTTCTTGCTCGGTTTTAGGAAATCAAACGAATAACATGTTTGACGACACCGACTCTAGTGGGCCGCTTGCACGCACAATGCTGATTAACTCGGAAACGGCTCAATATACCGAATTTTTTTCCTAACAATTATTTCTCAGCACAACCTACCCTGAAAAGCCTCTACAAGCTTTTGAGATTGTCTCTGACCATCCTGTAAATTGTAGTTCTGCTACAGCTTTAAGACAAAGTGATTTCACAAAATCATTTATTATTAATCGAGAACAAATGCGAACAATGCAGTGGACGTTGACTACAATATCTTAATAAAACCTGAACATGGGTAGGGCATGACGTCTCATTCACAGACATATTAGCAAAGACACCAAAATTTCTCAACAATGGATTTGCTTTTCTGAAACCAACCTATGCTTGCTTAGCAAGAGTATTCATTCTACGTAAAAATTCATTTCCCAAAAGTTTCAAATCGGCAAGTGTACTAAACAAAGGCTGAATTAAACGCTATTTACAATTGATGGGACTCAGAAATTTCTCTTTCACGAGAGCTCCTCTTTTCCTAAACGTTTAGAGCAGTTATTGGAAATATAATGGCAATGCAGCACTAGTAGATACATGGATTAGAGACCAAACGACGTAAATTCCTGCAAAGCAAATCGGTAAGAACTCCAATGTTAAACTCGTCCGCTACTTCACACAGCATTAAAGAACGTAAAATAATTTAATCAAGAACTATCATGAGTAACATTAATGAGTAGTTATGGGGCTGAAAAGCTTAACTACTTATTTGATTGAGAGGCACATAGTTTTCAGCAGGAAACACACGTGTAGGAATTCTAACAATAATTAAAATTCGAAAAAAGATTAAAAACTATAAATCACAGCAGAGGGAATTTCTAAACGCAAAAGGTGAAAAATAGCTTTGAAAGTCCCCTACTACGCAACCTATGTTCTATTAGAGCCATCTTACTAACGCTGCAACGGCTCTGGATCTACAACTATCAAATCGACTGCCGAACGTTCCATGAAGAAATTTCGTGTAAACGATTCATCTTCAGCGTCCTCAGCGTCCTCAGTGGCATGCCTGAGTAAAATCTTTTCGGATTTCAGTCCACGCCATTTAGAAAAAAACACTCTAGCTATCGATGGCTATCTCCATCAGCATAACCACGGGTGAAAAACCACTCTGCTGGAGCTATTTTTTTTTCTGTATTGTGATTTCATTCCTTCATTCCCCTGCTCCATATGGGCAGGGGAGACCTGGCAGCAGCACAATCCGCTGTTCTTCAGCAGAGTGATACAGTTAATAAAAATAGGAAAACGAGGCATATAAAAGGAAAAAGGGGGACATGAGAACATAGTAATGGGAGACATTGGGGGTTAAAATATACATGTACATGGAGACTGCCATGTGGGACAGTTAAAAAAAATAAACAAAGTTAAAAAAATGCTGTGGTCGAGGTGCATAGCACGTAAGTCACTGAAGTCACATGCACAAGTTAAAAGTTGGGCACAGAATTAAAACACACCAGAATGACGACACTTAAATACCACTGAACAAGACACACAAGATGGACAATAAAACATGCCAGAAGGGACTTGCCAAGGGAGGCGAGGCCTGAAAGGGGGGAAAAGGAGGGGTGACGAAGAGACAACAGGGGAGTGGGGCTAGAGGAGTAGTCTGAAGAGAAAGGGTGGCCTGGGGGCGTACCAGGGGGCAGGAGATGAGTGGGATGGCAGATGCAGAGGAAAGGAAAGTCAGGAGGGAGCACAAAGACACAGAAAGGGTGCCTTGGAAAGGGAGGGGTCAGAGGTGTGGGGGAAACCGCTCAGGTAAAGAGAAAAGGAGCCCTCAGGAGTGTAAGGTGGAGGGAGAGGTTAGAGTTAGTAGGAAGGGTTGATATCAGGCCGAAACTCAACATACAGGAGGGGCAGATGTTGGAAGTTGCGTTGGGAAAGGAGGTGCTGGGTGGAGAGGTGGAGAGAGGGCAATACAAAATTGTAAAGATGTGGCAATGGGCTGGGGAGGGTGGATCGAATCTGCAGGAAATGTACAGGGTGCAGATGTGTTTGAGGAAAAGGAGAGGATGTGGGAAGGGAAAGAGATCGTAGATGATCTGCATGGGGGATGGTAGGCAATGTAGAAGGCATGGCAGAGTGCATGGTATTCAAGGATTCGGATGGCTTTATAGAATCTGGAAGGGGTAGAAATCTAGGTGATGGTGGCATAAAAAAGGATGGGGCAGATAAAGGATAGGTGTGAATGATGGTGTAAGGATGCAGTCCCCATATGCAACCAGACAGGAGTTCCAGGAGGCAGTGTCTATTGTGGGCACTGTGTTGGAATGTAAGGAGATAGGGAGTCCAGGTGAGGTGACAGTCAAGGGTGAGGTCAAAGTATTTCAGGGTAGAAGTGAGGTGGATAGGATGACTATAAATGATGTAAAAATCGTGGAGCCAGAAGGAGCAGGTGGTATGATCTATGATGATTGTCTGTATCTTGGAAAGGTTGATGTGAAGGACCCACTGCTTGCACCAGGCAGTGAAAAGGTCGTGATGATTTTGAAGGGTAGGATAAAGGGCCAGGAAGGCGGTGTCATCAGCAAACTGGAGTAGGTGAGGAGATGGGAGAGGTTTGGGCATATCTGTAGTATACAGGAGATAGAGGAGAGGGGAAAGGATGGAGCCTAGTGGCACACTGGTAATGGGATAGAAAGTACGAGAGTTGGTATTGTGGAGAGTGACATAGGAGGGATGATGGGAGAGAATGGAAGCAACAAGATGGACAAAATTGATGGGAAGAGCGCCAGTCTGGAGTTTAAAGACGAGCCCAGGGTGCCAGACACCATCGTAGGAATTCTTGAGTTCAAGGGAAACAAAGATAGCAGTGTGATGGGAGTTAAGTTGGAGGGAAAGAAGATTGGTACATTTAAGGAGCTGGTTGTCAGCTGAGAAAGAGGGCTGGAAGCCACACTGGGTAAGGGGAAGGAGGTGGTGCTGGTTAAGGTGGTGTCATTGTGGAGGGTGGCGAGGAACTGATGCCACTGTCAAAGAGTGGCAGAATCACAGTTGTGGATATTGAGATCTATGTCAGTCACATAGGCGGAGAAGATGTACTCAGCATGGGATATGAAGTAATAGGTGAGGTGTTTGGTCAGGTCATTCAGGTATGGGTTGTGGGCAGACAGGGGTATGTTTGAGGTGGCCAATAGTGACCCCACCTTTTACGAGTAGAGGCAGGTTGTCAGTGGTGAAGGAGATAGGGAGAAGTGCAGACAACATTGTGAGATTGGATGAAGGATTCGTTAAGTGCACAGTCGACCTGGTGCTTGGACAGGGTACGCAAGGAGAGGTATTTGTTGGCAGGGTGGGAGCGGGTGTTTCGTATAGGAGATGATACTGTTGGCATGCCAGGAAGTGGGAGGGGGAAGGTAGTGGAGAGAGGAGGGGAGAGGCTTAAGTGAGGGTGTCTAGATGGGTGAAGGGGAAGTGGGCCTCCTTGTGGGAGTATGTGTTGTAGGTATTCAAATGGAAGACAGTGTGGTAAGGAAGATCTCGTAGAAGGTGTGGGAGCATTGGAAGGGGCAGATATTCTGGAGGACGATATTCAGGAACTGGATGATGTCTTCGGCTGTAGGGGGAAGGCAGAGGGAATTGTAGGCGTGGATGGGCTAGTCGATGGGGCGAATGGCGACAGTGAGCTTGCAGTTGGTGGGAGGGGGTATGGCCTTGTATTTGGAGGAGTAGGTGCAGTGGGATTCACTGCAGGTGTTGCAGGAAGGAGGAGTGGCGAGGTTAGGACACTGTTTGAGGAAGTGGGAGGGTTTAAAGTGGGGGCAGGTTGGGAGAAATGTTTACAGTTTTAGGCGAGGTGGTCGTTGTAGAGGAGACAGTGCTGGCAGCAGTAGGATTGAGGAGGGAACAGGAGGGGTCAAGGGGTGGTAACGGTTGAAAATCAGCCCTCTCTGAATGAAGAGGTGATCTATGGAGGAAGCAGACTCTATAAACACACACATCAGGAAGGTGAGTCTGGAGAACACCACCAGCTCCCCCCCCCCCCCCAGGGGGTCCACAACTCTTTTGTGGATACGTGCATAGCGAGCACGGGACCCCGAGCTAATGTGGCCTTCCTTCCTTTCTGGGCTGCATACCTTCCCTTTCCGCATCCTTCCCCATGCCCCATCTTCGCCCCTCCTCGCCTCCCCTCTGGCTCTTTCCTTCCCTTTCTCCCCATCTGGGAGTATGGTTTGTGCCCACGTCCGGAGACGGACGCTCGTAAATGAAACGCATTCTTCGCCTTCTTTGCTTGTATGTCTTCTTCCTTCTTTTCTCCTTCTCTTTTCCTTACCTCTTCTCTTTACCCTGTTCTCCGCTGCGGCGTTTAAGACCTCTCTTGTTTCCTTTCCCTTTCTCTTTCTTCTTCCCTGTGCGTGTCTGAAGGCCGACCCACGCATTTTTCTGCGTAGCCGGTGACCGGGTAACGCGTAATTCCCCGCCCCGGGTAGACAGGTAGGACACGTACGTACCCCCTGGTAACGGCCAGGCCCAGGGAGGGGTGATTACCCGAGCTGATACCTTCCGAAAGTGCCGATTGGTCCCTCCGTCCGTTTGTCGCGAGGTGCGACCTGCGGTGTGAACAATCACCTAAGGCGGGAGTGCCCTCAGAGAGGGCCCCCACAAGGGAGGAGCGCGCCATCGGAGACGCCGGTAATCATGGGGGATTCTTCCGCAATGGTTTCCTCACCTTCCACTATGTCTGGTCACAAGCGTAAGTTCACTGAGTCTCAGCCACAGACAGTTCTTCCATCGTTACCACAATTCCTTGTTGTTTCTCGGTCTGACGAAGGTCACGACTTCTCCACGGTCAACCCTTTCATTATTCAGAAAGGTGTCGACGCAATTGCAGGTTCTATGAAGTCTTGTTCCAGATTACGGAATGGCACCTTGTTGTTAGAAACAGTCAGTGCCCTCCAGGCACAAAAATTGCTGCGTGCTTCACTGCTCCACACCTTCCCCGTTCGGGTTGAAGCGCACCGCACTTTAAATTCCTCGCGTGGAGTCGTATATACACGCACCCTCGATGGATTGTCTGATGAAGAAATTCAACACTACCTGTGTGACCAGGGCGTAACGGCTGTTCATAGAGTTATGAAACGGGTTGACACGAACATCATTCCAACCCGCACTGTCTTCTTGACATTTGACAAAGTTCAACTCCCATCGAAAATCAAAGCAGGCTATGAGATAATTTCCGTTCGCCCTTACGTCCCAAACCCTACGCGTTGCTATCTGTGTCAGCGGTTCAATCACACCAGCCAGTCCTGTTCCAATCCGGCCAAATGTGTTACGTGTGTCAAGGATGCCCATGAGGGTGCTTGTCCACCTCCATCCTCTCGCTGCATCAACTGTATGGGTGACCACGCTGCTTCCTCTCGAGAGTGCCCCGTTTTTAAGGACGAAAAGCTCATCCAGGAAATCCGAGTGAAGGAAGAGGTGTCGACAACCCACCGTGCCTCAGACAGGAAAATACAGCGCTGTCCTTGCTTCTCCTCGGCCAACAAAGGAGGCGGCCACACAGACTTGCGACCTCACCTTTGGTGCCACGATCGTCAGATCGGCCAGCGCAAAGATCGCCCATTCAACCTCACCACTTTCGCCTGCCCACTCTATGGCTCACCCTTCATCGGGTTTTGCTAAATCTCGAGCCTAAAAGTCAGACACCAAGACTTCGAAAAAAGAGCATACTCGCGAAGATTTTTTATGTACGCCAACTTCCCAACCATCGGTTCCTCCTTCATCTAAACATCATATTTCCAAGAAGGCTACAAAGAAACCCAGTTCATCTCCTTCTCCGCCAAGGCGTGTCCCATCTACAGCACCATCTGGCGGAAATCGCCCTCGGCCGTCTTCTGTGTCGCAGAGGCGCAATGCTGGCGGCCGATCAACCGGCCGATCGCTGGTGGCGGGAGCTGCTCCTGAACAACCTATGGATCAGGATCTTCTGCTTTCGGCTGAATGCCATTCCATGCTGTCGGTCGCAAGCTCTGAGCAGTCGTTGAGTTGACAGCAACCTTGGTCACATTCCTCCATTTTCTGTTCACCCTATGTCTATTGTCCACTGGAATATCCGCAGCATTCTAGCCAATCGGGATGAATTGTCTATCCCCTTACGATCCTACTCGCCAGTCATCTTCTGTCTTCAGGAAACAAAGCTGCGTCCCCATGACCGCTTTGTTCTCCCTCATTTTCAGTCCGTCCGATATGATCTCCCCTCTGTTGAAGGCATTCCAGCCCATGGAGGACTCATGATTCTTCTCCATGATATTCTCCATTATCACCCAATCCACTCAAACACTTCCTTCCAAGCTGTCGCCGTCCGTCTTTCCCTTTCTGGATACACGTTCTCTCTTTGTACTGTATACATTCCATCGTCCACACCAATGGCATGAGCTGATCTCCTTCATCTTCTTGGCCAGCTTCCACCCCCGTATTTGCTGGTTGGGGACTTCAATGCCCACCACCCGCTCTGGGGATCTCCACATCCTTCTCCACGTGGCTCACTATTGCTAGACGTATTCCACCAAGCGGATCTAATTTGCCTCGACACTGCGGTCCCTACATTTTTGTCTGCCTCCACGACAAATTTATCTCATTTGGACCTTACGGTCGGTACTGTTCCGCTAGCTCGGCGCTTCGAATGGTTCGCCCTTGATGATACACACTCGAGTGACCACTTTCCATGTGTCCTTAGACTGCAGCCTCAACTGCCATATATGCGCCCGCGACGCTGGAAGTTTGCCCAAGCCGATTGGACACTTTTTTCGTCTCTAGCGACATTCGATGACCGTCACTTTCCTAGCGTCGACGATGAGGTCACTCATATTACAGACGTTAATCTTACAGCTGCGGAATGTTCAATACCACGCACCTCCGAATTGCCCCCCCCCCCCCCCCCCCAGTTCCTTGGTGGAACGAGGCATGCCGTGACGCAATACGTGAGCGGCGACGTGCTCTTCGCGTTTTCCGCCACCATCCTACTTTGGCCAACTGTATCCGATATAAGCAGTTTCGTGCGCGATGCCGTCGTGTCATCCGCGATAGCAAGAAGGCAAGCTGGAAATTCTTTATTAGCTCATTTAACACCTTCACTCCCTCCCCGGAAGTGTGGAGTCGGCTTCGACGGTTCTCAGGCGCGCCTAGTTTCTCCATGGTCTCTGGGCTCACTGTCGCGCATGATACATTAGTGGACCCCATCGCAATTTCTAACTCATTGGGTCAGCACTTTGCTGAGATTTCGAGCTCTTCAAATTACCCGCCAGCGTTTCTCCCGAAGAAACGTGCAGCTGAAGTGCAACATCTTGCTTTCTCCTCTCAAAATCGCGAAAGCTACAATACCGTTTTCTCCATGCGGGAACTCCAACATGCACTCTCTTCTTCTCGCTCCTCCGCCCCAGGACCGGATGGTATCCACGTCCAAATGTTGCTGCATTTATCAACCCATAGTCTGCGTTACCTCCTTCGCCTTTATAATCGGACCGACAGTGCTTTTCCCAGACGATAGCGGGAAGCTATCGTCGTTCCTGTTCCGAAACCTGGAAAGGACAAACATCTCCCCTCTAGCTATCGCCCCATTTCTCTCACGAGTAGCGTCTGTAAGGTTTTGGAGCGTATGGTGAATTACCGTTTAGCTTGGTGGCTGGAGTCCCGCAGTCTTTTAACACCTGCCTAATGCGGATTCCGAAAGCATCGTTCTGCAGTTGACCATCTTGTTGCTCTCTCCACTTATATCATGAACAATTTTCTCCGGAAACGCCAAACAGTAGCAATATTTTTTGATCTGGAGAGAGCATACGATACCTGTTGGAGGACAGGCATCCTCCGCACACTATTCTCTTGGGGCTTTCGAGGTCGGTTGCCCCTTTTTCTTCGCGAATTTATGGCAGAGCGCATATTTAGGGTGCGGGTGAACACTACTCTCTCCCGTACTTTCTCCCAAGAAAACGGGGTACCCCAGGGCTCCGTGCTGAGTGTTGTACTGTTAGCCATTGCCATAAATCCAATTATGGATTGTCTCCTTCCTGATGTCTCGGGCTCCCTCTTTGTGGACGATTTTGCGATCTACTACAGCTCTCAACGGACCAGCCTTCTTGAACAACGTCTTCAAGGATGTCTCGATCGCCTTCACTCTTGGAGCATCAACACCGGCTTCCGTTTTTCTCCCAGTAAGACCGTTTGTGTTAATTTTTGGTGACGTAAGGAGTTTCTTCCACCCTCCTTACATCTAGGACCTGTCAACCTTCCTTTTTCGGACGTCGCTAAATTCTTGGGTCTTATGTTTGACAGAAAACTGTGCTGGTCCTCCCACTTGTCCTATCTTTCGGCTCGCTGTCTGCGATCCCTCAACACCCTCCGTGTCCTGAATGGTACCTCCTGGGGGCAGACCGAGTGGTCCTTCTCCGCCTCTATCGTGCCTTAGTGCGCTCGAAATTGGACTATGGAAGCACAGTCTACTCCTCTGCTCGGCCGTCCGTTCTTCGGCGTCTCGACTCTATCCACCACCGTGGATTACGTTTAGTGTCTGGAGCTTTTTACACCAGCGCTGTGGAAAGCCTTTATGCTGAGACTGCTGAACCTCCGCTATCCAATCGGCGAGCAGTCCTTCTGCGTCGTTATGCTACTAGCCATCTGTCTTCCATGCCCGCTAATCCAGCCCATGACATTTTTTTCGACGCCTCCTTTGATGTAGGGTACGCAGGCCGCCCCTCCTCCCTACTACCACCAGGAGTCCGTTTCCGTCAACTGCTCCGTTCTCTTTCCTTCCGCTTTCCTAAAACCTTCTCGACAACTTGGGGTACAGCACCGCCTTGGCTCCGTCCCCGGATCTGCCTGCTCCGTGACCTTTGTCGATTTCCCAAGGATGGTACCCCTTCACTTGTTTATCGTCGGGCATTTGCTGCTCTATGTGCACAAACGAAGGAAGCCACATTTATTTACACCAGTGGCTCGAAAACATCGTTAGGTGTAGGGAGTGCCTATATCGTTGGCGACACCCCAAATCACTTTCGGCTTCCCGACCAGTGTTCGGTTTATACTCCGGAGCTTTACGCTGTTCTCCAGGCTGTCCACTACATCCGCCGCCATCAGCGGATACAGTACGTTATCTGCTCAGATTCTCTCAGCTCTCTCCTCAGTCTCCAAGCTCTTTACCCTGTGCACCCTCTGGTCCACCGGATTCAGGACTGTCTGCACTTGCTCCACCTGAGGGGCGTGTCGGTGGCGTTCCTCTGGCTCCCGGGACACGTTGGTATTTGTGGAAATGAGGCGGCCGATATTGCGGCCAAGGCTGCAGTCTCTCTTCTCCAGCCAGCTATTCACTCGATTCCCGTCGCCGATCTACGGAGCGTTTTATGTCGTCGTGTTGTTCTTTTATGGCACGCACATTGGTCGACACTTCCCCATAATAAATTGCGGGAAGTGAAAGCTCTTCTTTGTGCTTGGACCTCTTCCTCCCGAACGCGTCGTCGGGAGGAGGTAATTTTAACTAGACTCCGGATAGGGCACTGTCTTTTTAACCATCGACATCTTTTAAGCAGCGATCCTCCCCACTCTGTCCCCACTGCTCTCAGCTGTGGACGGTAAGACACCTTTTAATTGAGTGCCCCTATTTTAATCCGTTACGCTCCCGTCTACAGCTGTCGCCTGATATATCGTCGATTTTAGCAGATGACACGCGCTCAGCCGATCGCGTTCTCGCGTTTATTAGTGCCAGTGAAATGACGTCAGTCATTTGAAGCTTTTTTGGGGACAACCAACCCCTTCTGTAGAGGCTTTTTAAGCCGTCCTTCTGTTTTTAGTTTCTCCAATTTTATGACTTTCGTTCCCATTGCTGCTGGGTTCGATTTTAGGTTTTTCACTCTTTAAGTCCCGGACCGGGGCTAATGACCATAGCAGTTTTGCGCCCTACAACCACAACCAACCACCAGCTCCGTGACCACAGGGCTGAGTTTTGTAATCATAGTACTGAGGGTTTGAGGATGATGGGGGGGTGGGGAGGGGGGTTGAGGCTGATGGAAAGTGGAGAAGGTAAGGAAAGGTATAAGGAATACATGTTGGCCAAAGGCGACATGGGGTAGTTTCCAGAGAAGATCAGTGTGGAAAGAGAGAGAGGAGGATTTGATAAGGACAGAGTGCCTGCAAAGGATAAGTAGAGAATTGGGGGCACTGGAGATCCACTTGCAGATTTCGAGGGTGAGGGTGCAGGCACCAAGGAATTTAGGATTGGCATTGGAAAGGACATAGGTATGTGGGGGCTGGGAGGGCTGTGGATGTGGGAGAAGGGGTGGAGTCCATGGGGGGATCAGAAGGAAGAGGGGTAGGTGGTCGTTTCTTGTAGGAGTGGGTGGAGGCGAGGTTGCGGCATGGACACTGGGAACCTTTTGGCTGGGGAGTGTGGGAGGAGGGGTGAGGAGCTTGGTGGATTTGGAGGTGGTGGGAGGCAGACCTCTTGTGTGAGGTAGAGGCACTTTGAAGGGAGGATGGGTGCTCCATGGTGGCAACTGTGGCATGGCAGGCAGTGACTCAGGCGTGGGAAGCAGGGGCAGCCATAGCAGGGCGAGAGGGGAGTGGGGGAAAGTCTTCCTGATGGGTGGTAGCGGCGGGAGGGGGGCAGGAACAGGAGCAGGAGCAGGAGCAGGGGCAGGAGGAGAATGAGCAGGAGCAGGTGCAGGAGCAGCATACAGGTGGGGATACAGGGTGGGGGGATAGAAGGGGAGGAGACTGAGGAGGGGAGGTGGAGTAGACGGGGGAAGCCCAGAGGAGGCACTCCAGGAAGTAGCGGTAGGTGCAGGGGAAGGGGAGGTGTAGATGATGATGGTGGTGGGGGTGTCCATGGTGGACTGTGCGGTCTACCGGCTACAGGTGTCGCTGAAGTTAGGAAAGAGAAAAGAGAAGAGCGGCGGCGGCGAGCACTGGGCGGCGGTGAGCACCAGGCATGGGTGAGCTCCGGGTGGCGGCGGGGTGCAGGGGAGCACCGGGCGGTGGCGGTGGCGGTGGCGGCAGCGAGCGGCAGACGGAAGGAAGCAGCAACAGCAGATGGCGACGGACGGCGACGGCGGCAGCAGTAGATTATGAGGGGTGGGGGGGCGGGGGGAAGGGGCGGGGTTCTTCTTCGGTTTCCTCCTGAGTGTAGCTCAGGCGGCAGAATCTTCCGTTGTGGGAATCGAGCCCACAGGATGTGCCGGGGCTGACAGTGTTCTCCACTTATAAAAGCACGATTGTAGCACCTCGCGCCAATCAGAGAGGGCTGAATCGACGCGTGCACGGAAGGCGAATTGTGCAGCTCGCACAGCTCCCGTCTGCTGTGCGACCGGTGACGTCATATGGTGCGAGGGGCTCGCACTAGATTTGAAACTGCCTTTCCCGCTTCCCTGTAAGCGCCAAGCATCCGTATACTTTCCTTTCGATACGCGCCCCCGCACCCTACTAATTGTGCACCCCTCGCCTTTGTTAAAATGTGCTGTTCATTTTAATCTCAGCCGCCTTCTTTATAACGGAATCTCAATATGATGACACACGAGCCATGTCTCTCGTCTTTTCAGATTGTATCTTGTGTCTGTTTTTCCAAGCGTTGCTAAGCTGTGGCCGACTTTCAAGCTCCATTTGTTTAATACGTCACTTCTGCTCAGTACAGTTTTCCACAGTTGTGCGAATTGTCGGACCTGCATAGATGCTACCACTTTCGCAATGAACATCATTTACACAGGGCACAGGAAAAGCTATGTAGTCTATATCGAAAGCAAGCCAAGACTGAATCTTGGCGCTTGTAGGGAGACGGGAGCAGCAATGCCCCTCGCTCGCGCGCCAACAAAGTACTCGGGCCCAGTGGCGTACGTCCCAGTACGTGACACCACAGGTCTAAAGAGTGCCAGCGGCCATCTCCACCGGGGAGAGAGTTACTATTCCAGCTAACTTTAATAATTATTACCTGCGTGTTCAAATACATGTAAGCTCTCGATACCGCACGGCAAATTTTAGACCTTTTCATTAACATGTTGACTTTCCCGTGTATCCTGTAGCTGAGCATTCGTGACGCATACCCAGCAAGCCCACTAGTGTTATGTCTGTTATGTCACAAGTTTTCGTTGTTGGTGGTGGTGGGGGGGGGGGGGGGCGAGGGGCCAACTTTTTTTTTTTTTTTTTGTCATGAGTCTTCTGCTCCTGTGTCAAACTCCCTCAATTATTTTACAGTTATTACAGTTATTGCCCTTTATAGCTCCCTCTAGTACCATGGAAGTTATTCCGTGATGTCTTAACAGGTGTACTACCATCCTATGTCTTCTTCCTGTCAGTGTTTTCCATATATTCCTTTCCTTGGCGATTCTCTGGAGAACCTCCTCGTTCCTTACCTTATCAGTCCACTTAATTTTCAACATTTAGCTCTATCAGTACATCTCAGATGCTTCAGTTTTCTTTTGTTCCGGTTTTCCCACAGCCCATGTTTCACTTCTATTCAATGTTGTGTTCCAAACGTACATTCTTAGAAATTTCTTCCTCAAATTAAGGCTAGTGTTTGATGTTAGTAGAGTTCTCTTGGCCAGGGATGCGTTTTTCGCCAGTGCTAGTTTACTTTTTACGTCCTCCAAGCTCCGTCCGTCATCGGTTATTTTGGTGCTTAAGTAGCAGAATACCTTAACTTCATCTACTTCTTGATCGCTGTTCTCATTACTTTCGTTTTTCTTCGATTTACTCTCGGTCCATCTTCTGTACTCATCAGATTGTTCCTTTCATTCAACACGTCTTGCAATTCTTCTTCACTTTCACTGAGGCTAGGAGTGTGATCAGTGAATCTTATCCTTGATATCCTTTCACCTTGAATTTTAATTTCAGTTTTGAACCTTTCTTTTATTTTTATCATTTCTCCTTCGGCGTATACATTCTGTCTCACACCATTCTTAATCCGAGCACTTCGTTCTAGGTGTTCCACTCTTGTTGTGCATTACCAATCTTTCTGTATAGCTTTCCCCTATTTTTAGTAGAATTTAGACCGTCTTGCACCGTTTGACGTTGTCGAACGCTTTTTCATGGTCGACAAATCCTGTGATACTCTCTCAATTTTTCTGTAGTCGTGCTTCCGTTATTAACCGCAACGTCAGAATTGCCTCTCTCGTGCCTTTTCCTTTCCTAAAGCCAAACGGATCGTTACTAAGACATCCTCAATTTTCTTTTCCGTTATTCTACATACTATCCTTGTCACCAATTTGGATGCATGAGCTGTTAATCTGATTGTGTGATAATTCTCGCAGTTGTCGGCTCTTGCAGTCTTCGCAGTTGTGTGGATAATGTTTTTCCACAGGTCAGATGGTATACGGCCAGACTGTTACATTCTACCCGTCATCTTGTTGCCACCTCCCAAAATTATTTTAGAAATTCTCATCGACTGTTATGTACCCCTACTGCCTTATTCGATCTTGAGTCTTCCAAAGCTCTATTAAATTCTAGTACTGGATCCTCTATGTCTTCTACATCGACTCCTGTTTATTTTTCTATGACGTAATCGGACAAGTCTTTGCCCTCAAAGAGGTCTTCGATGTAGCTTTTCCACCTATCTGTTCTCTCATCTGAATTTAACTTTGGAATTCCCAATTCGTTCTTAATGTTACCGCCCTTGCCTTTAATTTCACGAAAGGTTGTTTTTACTTTTCTATATGCTGAGTCGGTCCTCCCGACAGTCATTTCTTTTTCGATTTCTTCACATTTTTTTAGCAGCCATTTCGCCTTAGCTTCCCTGCACTTCCTATTTATTTCATTCCAAAGAGACGTTTCTATATTCCTGAATTTCCCGTAACATTTTTGTACTTCCTTCTTTCGTCCGTCAACTGAGGCATTTCTTATCATACTCATGATTTCTTCGCAATTACCTTCTTTGTACCTATGTTTTCCGACTTCGGTGATTGCTCGTTTTAGAGTTGTCCATTCCTCTTCAACTGAACTGAGTACTGAGCTACTCCTTATTGCAATATATATACCCTTAGATAACTTCAACCATATCTCTTTATTCCTTAGTACTCCCGTATCCCACTTCTCTACGTGCTGATTCTTCCTGACTAGTCTGTTAAACTTCGGCTTACTCCTCACTACTACTAAATTGTGATCTGAGTCAACATCTGCTCCTAGTTATGCCTTAAAATCCAGTATCTGATTTCGGAATCTCTGGCCGATCATGATGTAATCTTCCCGTATCTCTCGGACTTTTACAAGTATACCTCCACCTCTTTTTATCCTTGAAAGAGTATTTACTTTTATTAGCTGTAATTTATTGCAGAACTAAGTCTTTTCCCATCTCATTTATAGTACCAAGCCCATACTCTCTTATAACACTCTCCTCCTTTCCCTACAACAGCATTCCAGTCCCCCATGACTATCAGATTTTCATCTCCTTTCACATACTGAATTACCCGTTCAGTATCGTCATATACTTTCTCTATCTCTTCATCTTCGGCATGCGACGTCGGCATGTATACCTGAACGACCGTTGTCGGTGTTGGTCTGCTGTCGGTTTTAATGAGAACAAGCTACAGTGTTTTATTCGAAACGACACAGTAGTAAAATCGAGAAGACTACGTTTGGGCCAAGCTCCTACCGGACCGTAAAACGTCATTTGCAGTTGCAAACAGTTACTAATTAGCCTAAGAGGATGACGCAGACTTGATACATGACTTAACGCGTACAACGTGCCATTCTCTCTCGACCATTTCCTCTATTTGGCATCGTCTTGGCCGCGGTCTGAAATTTTTCACCGATATCAGATTATAGCGGCATATGCGAACCATGTAATTTTGAATCAGTTGTGGCTCTACCTGGTTTGAGCATTGTTTATTTTCTTCGTTTTAAATCGGTTAGGTCTGAAGCTCTTTGCAATCAAGTGACCTAAAATGAACTCTGTATGATATGCAATAGAAGATTGGGAATTGTAAAGTAATCTCGTACGGCTGTTAAACATTAAAACTTATAGAGGGACTTGAACTCCGTGAGTTGTTGTCTGCGAGTTGATTATATCCCAAAGTATCGATAAAAGGCCTCCCTCGTGCTGTACCTGGTTTCCCGGCTCCATTGGTGTCGACGGGCGTCGACGAGCGGACCAACACTTAACGGTGTTCCAGAGGTTGGTTACTCGAGACTATATGCCAAATACTGTCCCAAGAAGCATAATAAATATAATTTGTATTCTGATTAAAATAACTTTTTGATTGACGTTTCAGCGGGTGGAGTGGCAGGATTCAGCCACTACTCAATAGTAATCCTTTCTCGATAGTCACATGCTACCTGTTGTAGGGCGGGATTTGAACTGAGTGTAGCTTCGGCTCGGAGTTGTGGCTTGTTTTTAGGTAATTTATGATCATATAGGGTAATTAACCTGTCCCTACCGATAGGTTTATTCAACCTGTAATGCATTCAAAACCACGTGTGAGATTATCATATTCTCTCGCTCGCTACATGCAAACTATTAGTTCTACAGGAGAAACGAACAGGACCTTTCTGTAGGAAATTTAATGCACTTAAATTTTGTAGTGAAATACGTTTTCGCTGGAGCCACAATTTACGCGTTATTCAAGAAAACCGCTTCAGAAGCTCACCTCTGTAGGTTTCTCTTGGATAATTCGAAAACTACGGCCTCTAGCGAAAACGTACCTTACTACAAAATTTAACTACATTTAATTCCCTATAGAAGGGTCGTGTTTATTTTTGTGTAGGACTAACAGTTGGCCCAAAACGGGCGAGATGATATGAATATCGTTCACGTGGTAGTTGAAGGCGTTGTTTGGTGCATTTCTCGTCGGTTTGGCCCTGTAATTACACCATAGGGGCTCAAACAACTTCGACATTAATCTCTTGAACGGCTTAACTGAGAAATAAACAACTTTCTACCGAGGAATAATTCTTACTAAAATTTGGCATGAAAAAACCTACATGATAAGCAGACAAAGGAAAGAAGAGCGGCACAAAAAATGTATGGCTGTGTACATTGAACCCCTTGAACCAAGGACCTCGCCGTTGGTGGGGAGGCTTGCGTGCCTCAGCGATACAGATAGCCGTACCGTAGGTGCAACCACAACGGAGGGGTATCCGTTGAGAGGCCAGACAAACGTGTGGCTCCTGAAGAGGGCAGCAGCCTTTTCAGTAGTTGCAGGGGCAACAGTCTTGATGATTGACTGATCTGGCCCTCTAACACTAAACAAAACGGCCTAGCTGTTGTGGTACTGCGAACGGCTGAAAACAAGGGGAAAATAAAGCCATAATTTGTCCCGAGGGCATGCAACTTTACTGTATGATTAAATTATGATGGCGTCCTCTTAGGTAAAATATTCCGGAGGTAAAATAGTCCCCCATTCGGATCTCCGGGCGGGGACTACTCAAGAGGACGTCGTTATCAGGAGAAAGAAAACTGGCGTTCTACGGATGGGAGCGTGGAATGTCAGATCCCTTAGTCGTGCAGGTAGGTTAGAAAATTTAAAAAGGGAAATGGATAGGTTAAAGTTAGATATAGTGGGAATTAATGAAGTTCGGTGGCAGGAGGAACAAGACTTTTGGTCAGTTGAATACAGAATTATAAATACAAAATGAAATAGCGGTAATGCAGGAGTAGGTTTAATAATGAATTAAAAAAACAGGAGTGCGAGTAAGCTACCACAAACGCATTAATGTGTCCAAGATAGACACGAAGCCCACGCCTACTGCAGTAGTACAAGTTTATATGCCAACTAGCTCTGCAGATGATGAAGAAATTGATGAAATGTATGATGATATAAAAGGAATTATTCAGGTAGTGAAGGGAGACGAAAATTTAATAGTCATGAGTGACTGGAATTCGACAGCAGGAAAAGGAAGAGAAGGAAACGTTATAGGTGAATATGGATTGGGGGTAAGAAATGAAAGAGGAAGCCGCCTGGTAGAATTATGCACAGAGCATAACTTGATCATAGCTAACACTTCGTTCATGAAAGAAGGTTGTATACATGGAAGAACCCTGGAGATACTAGAAAGTTTCAGATAGATTATATAATGGTAAGATAGAGATTTAGGAACCAGATTTTAAATTGTAAGACATTTCCAGGGGCAGATTTGGACTCTGATCACAATCTATTGGTTATGAACTGTGCATTAAGACTGAAGAAATTGCAAAAAGGTGGGAATTTAAGGAGATGGTATCTGGATAAACTGAAGGAACCAGAGGTTGTACAGAGTTTCAGGGAGAAGACAGGAATGACAGGAATGGGGGAAATAAATACAGTAGAAGAAGAATGGGTAGCTTTGAGGAATGAAATAGTGAAGGCAGCAGAGGATCAAGTAGCTAAAAAGACGAGGGCTAGTAGAAATCCTTGGGTAACAGAAGAGATACTGAATTTAATTGATGAAATGAGAAAATACAAAAAGGCAGCAAGTGAAGCAGGCAAGAAGGAATACAAATGTCTCAAAAATGAGATCGACAGGAAGTGCAAAATGGCTAAGCAGGGATGGCTAGAGGACAAATGTAAGGATGTAGAGACTTATCTCACGAGGGGTAAGATAGATACTGCCTACAGGAAAATTAAAGATACCTTTGGAGAAAGGAGAACCACTTGCATGAATATAAAGAGCTCGGATGGAAACCCAGTTCTAAGCAAAGAAGGGAAATCAGAAAGGTGGAAGGGGTATATAGAGAGTCTATACAGGGGCGATGTTCTTGAGGACAATATTATGGAAATGGAAAAGGAGGTAGATGAAGATGAAATAGGAGATATGATACTGCGTAATGAGTTTGACAGAGCACTGAAAGACCTAAGTCGAAACAAAGCCCCGGGAGTAGTCAACATTCCATTAGAACTACTGACAGCCTTGGGAGAGCCAGTACTGACAAAACTCTACCACCTGGTGAGCAAGATGTATGAGACAGGCGAAATTCCCTCAGACTTCAAGAAGAATACAATAATTCCAATCCCATAGAAAGCAGATGTTGACAGATGTGAAAATTTCCGAACTATCAGTTTAATAAGTCACAGCTGCAAAATACTAACGCGAATTCTTTACAGATCAATGGAAAAACTGGCAGATGCCGACCTCGGGGAAGATCAGTTTGGATTCCGTAGAAATGTTGGAACACGTGAGGCAATACTGACCCTACTACTTATCTTAGAAGAAAGATTAAGGAAAGGCAAACCTATGTTTCTAGCATTTTTAAACTTAGAGAAAGCTTTTGACAGTGTTGACTGAAATACTCTCTTTCAAATTCTGAAGGTGGCAGGGGTAAAACACAGGGAACGATAGGCTATTTACAATTTATACAGAAACCAGATGGCAGTTATAAGAGTCGAGGGACATGAAAGGGAAGCAGTGGTCCGGAAGGGAGTGTGACAGGGTTGTAGCCTCTCCCCGATGCTATTCAATCTGTATATTGAGCAAACAGTAAAGGAAACAAAAGAAAAATTTGGAGTAGGTGTTAAAATCCATGGAGAAGAAATAAAAACTTTGAAGTTCGTCGATGACACTGTAATTCTGTCAGAGACAGCAAAGGACTTGGAAGAGCAGTTGAACGGAATAGACAGTGTCTTGAAAGGAGGGTATAAGATGAACATCAACAAAAGCAAAACGAGGATAATGGAATGTACTCGAATTAAGTCGGATGATGCTGAGGGAATTAGATTAGGAAATGAGGCACTTAAAGTAGTAATGGAGTTTTGCTATTTGGGGATCAAAATAACTGATGATGGTCGATGTATAGAGGATATGAAATGTAGACTGGCAACGGCAAGGAAAGCGTTTCTGAAGAAGAGAAATTTGTTAACATCGAGTATTGATTTAAGTGTCATGAAGTCGTTTCTGATAGTATTTGTAGGGAGTGTAGCCATGTATGGAAGTGAAACATGGACGATAAATAGTTTGGACAAGAAGAGAATACAAGCTTTCGAAATGTGGTGCTACAGAAGAATGCTGACGAGTAGATGGGTAGATCACATAATTAATGAGGAGGTACTGAATAGAATTGCGGAGAAGAGGAGTTTGTGGCACAACTTGACTAGAAGAAGGGATCGGTTGGTAGGATATGTTCTGAGGCATCAAGGGATCACCAATTTAGTACTGGAGGGCAGCGTGGAGGGTGAAAGTCGTAGAGGGAGACCAAGAGATGAATACACTAAACAGATTCAGAAGGATGTAGGCTGCAGTAAGTACTGAGGGATGAAGAAATTTGCACAGTATAGAGTAGCATGGAGAGCTGCATCAAATCAGTCTCAGGACTGAAGACCACAACAACGTGTACATTGAATGAATTAAGAGTACGAACTCTGTGTGAATATAATATTCATAATGCAATAAAATATCCCTATCTTTAGCACCACGTATGCACCGTGTAATGCAGAAGTTTACATCACACAATTGCAACGGCTTCACCGTGTTTGAAAACATGACAACGGGCACCAGCTGGCTTCTCCGTAATTGTCCCCTGCCGTACAATAATTTACCGTGACAAAACTCGTAAGCTTCCCTCTAACAGAGATGAGCCACAGGAGTAGAACACTTGGCGCTCTGCACAGGTCTGTAGTAAATAAACTCTGCTGTGAGTTGCTGACTTCTTTTGAGCATGAGGAAAAAACACCACTCACTCTCCAAGTAGATCTCCTCATACAGCTTAGCCACACCCCACCTACTACCAAGTGCACCATCCTCGATTAACATCATCATCATCATTTAAGACTGATTATGCCTTTCAGCGTTCAGACTGGAGCATAGCCCCTTATAAAATTCCTCCATGATCCCCTATTCAGTGCTAACATTGGTGCCTCTTCTGGTGTTAAACCTATTACTTCAAAATCATTCTTAACCGAATCCAGGTACCTTCTCCTTGGTCTGTCCCTACTCCTCCTACCCTCTACTGCTGAACCCATGAGTCTCTTGGGTAACCTTGCTTCTCCCATGCGTGTAACATGACAGCACCATCTAAGTCTGTTCGCCCTGACTGCTACATCTATAGAGTTCATTCCCAGTTTTTCTTTGATTTTCTCATTGTGGACTCCCTCCTGCCATTGTTCCCATCTACTAGTACCTGCAATCATCCTAGCTACTTTCATATCCGTAACCTCAACCTTGTTGATAAGGTAACCTGAATCCACCCAGCTTTCGCTCCCATACAACAAAGTTGGTCGAAAGATTGAACGATGCACAGATAACTTAGTCTTGGTACTGACTTCCTTCTTGCAGAAGAGAGTAGATCGTAGCTGAGCGCTCACTGCATTAGCTTTGCTACACCTCGCTTCCAGTTCTTTCACTATGTTGCCATCCTGTGAGAATATGCATCCTAAGTACTTGAAACCGTCCACCTGTTCTAACTTTGTTCCTCCTATTTAGCACTCAATCCGTTTATATTTCTTTCCCACTGACATTACTTTCGTTTTGGAGATGCTAATCTTCATACCATAGTCCTTACATTTCTGATCTAGCTCTGAAATATTACTTTGCAAACTTTCAATCGAATCTGCCATCACAACTAAGTCATCCGCATATGCAAGACTGCTTATTTTGTGTTCACATATCTTAATCTCACCCAGCCAGTCTATTGTTTTCTACATATGATCCATAAATAATATGAACAACAGTGGAGACAGGTTGCAGCCTTGTCTTACCCCTGAAACTACTCTGAACCATGAACTCAATTTATCGTCAACTCTAACTGCTGCCTGACTATCCATGTAAAGACCTTCAATTGCTTGCAAAAGTTTGCCTCCTATTCCATAATCTCGTAGAACAGACAATAACTTCCTCCTACGAACCCGGTCATATGCCTTTTCTAGATCTGTAAAGCATAGATACAATTCCCTGTTCCACTCATAACACTTCTCCATTATTTGCCGTAAGCTAAAGATCTGGTCCTAACAACCTCTAAGAGGCCTAAACCCACACTGATTTTCATCCAATTGGTCCTCAACTAATACTCGCGCTTTCCTTTCAACAATACCTGAAAAGATTTTACCCACAACTCTGATTAAAGAGATACCTCTGTAGTTGTTATAATCTTTTCTGTTTCCATGTTTAAAGATTTGTGTGATTACTGCTTTTGTCCAGTCTGATGGAACCTGTCCCGACTCCCAGGCCATTTCAATTATCCTGTGTAGCCATTTAAGACCTGACATTCCACTGTATATGATGAGTTTCGACTTAATTTCATCCACCCCAGCCGCTTTATTGCACTGCAATCTATTGACCATTTTTTCCACTTCCTCAAATGTGATCCTATTTCCATCATCATTCCTGTCCCATTCTACCTCGAAATTTGAAACATTACTGATCGCATTTTCACCTACATTGAGCAACTCTTCAAAATATTCCCTCCATCTGCCCAAGGCATCCACAGGATCTACCAGCAGTTTTCCTGACCTGTCCAAAATACTTGTCATTTCCTTCTTACCTCCCTTTCGAAGACTGCTAATTACACTCCAGAATGGTTTTCCAGCAGCTTGACCCATAGTCTGCAACCTGTTTCCAAAGTCTTCCCACGATTTCTTCTTGGATGCTACAATTATCTGTTTGGCTTTGTTTCTTTCTTCAACATAACTTTCTCTGTCTACCTGGGTTCTGGTATGTAGCCATTTTCGACACGCCTTGTTTTTCCTTTTACAGGCTGCCTTGACTGTATCATTCCACCAAGCTGTTTGCTTCATCCTACTTTTACAGACTACTGTTCCAAGACATTCTTTAGCCACTTCTAGTACTGTGTCCCTGTACCTTGTCCATTCCTTTTCCAATGACTGTAATTGACTACATTCAACTAACTGGTACCTTTCTGAGATCGCTGTTATGTACTTGTGCCTGATTTCCTTATCCTGAAGTTTCTCCACTCTTATCCTCCTACATATGGACCTGACCTCCTGCACTTTCGGCCTCATAATCCCAGTTTCACTGCAGATTAAATAATGATCAGTGTCATCAAAGAATCCCCTGAATACACGTGTGTCCCTCACAGCCTTCCTGAATTCCTGATCTGTTATTATATAGTCAATGACAGATCTGGTTCCCCTGCCTTCCCAAGTATACCGGTGAATGTTCTTATGTTTAAAAAATGAGTTTGTGATTACTTAGCCCATACTGGCACAGAATTCCAAGAGTTGTTTCCCGTTCCTGTTGGCCTCCATATCCTCTCCAAATTTACCCATAACCTTTTCATACCCTTCTGTTCGATTTCCAATCCTGGCGTTAAAATCACCCATGAGCAGAACACTGCCCTTGTCCTTTACTCTAACAACTACATCACTGAGTGCCTCATAAAAACTATCCATCTTATCTTGATCTGTCCCTTCACAATGCGAATATACTGACACAATCCTAATTTTCTTGCTAGACACTGTCAAATCTGTCCACATCAGTCGTTCGTTTACATACCTTATTGCAACTACGCTGGGTTCCATTTCTTTCCTGATGTAAAGCTCTACACCCCATTGTGCTATTCCTGCTTTGACTCCTGACAGGTAGACCTTGTATTCTCCCACTTCCTCTTCTTTCTCACCCCTTACCCGAATGTCACTAACAGCTAAAACGTCCAGCCCCATCTTACTTGCAGCCTCTGCCAGCTCTACCTTCTTCCCAGAGTAGCCCCCATTGGTGTTAATAGCTCCCCATCTCATTACCATTTGTGTGCCAAGTCGTATCTTAGGAGTCCCTGGTTTGTCAGTTAGAGGTGGGACTCCGTCACCTCCAAAGGTCCGAGGCATTTTGCTCTGATTGTTGCCAGCATCATATTCAAAGTACCAGGGAAGCAGGTTGCTAGCGTTTTACCCCTAACGGTTGAGGGACTAACCGGTGGATTTCGTAGTCTTTGCCGTATGAGCACAAAGGTGACCACGCGTCAGAATATGTCCGAGGTGCCCAGCTTCATTCCAAAGTAACTCGTATCCCGACTGTCGGGACCACTTACTTGGCCACTCATACGATGCCCGTGGTTCATGAACTAGGACATGACTACAGGAACCCACATCATGAACCTCGATTAACACTTAACCACAATTAACTCGACATTTATCCGTGTTCAATGCAAAATTCTAATGCACGACCTCGATCAAAGTTAAACGAGGGATGTGACCACAGTTAAATTTGACCGTGGTGCATGCTTGGTTTTTTCGAGATGACCAGGGTTTTGTAAGCGCACAGTGTACAGGTGACGGCGCGTTTCGACCTACTGAGACCGACTCAAGGCATCTATACTGTACCCTGTACGTAAGTTGAACGTAGGAAATTTATTAATTTATGAGTCAAGTAAAATTAAATTTTGCCTCCATATCTTACCACACAGCTTTTTTTTCTAAAAAGTAGACGACAGACAATCGAGTTTCGTAAATTTGTTTATAACTATGGTTCGTGGAGTTTAAAATTCAACTGTACCTCTCCCAAATCAGGTCGATGAACTCTCAAAAAGTCTCAAGAAAACCGACTTTTATGTTTTCCGACCATGGTAAATACGTTAAAGTAAGTTATTAGACGAACTGTGTGGCTCTATGGTAGAGTGCTTGCTTGCTGGGTCTTGTTCTGGTGGATTCAATTTTTTAAATAAAGATGCGTGTTCTAAGAGCTTTTATGTGGGGTATGAAATGAAAAAGATAGAAAGAAATTTTATTTTTAGTTTTTAACTCTACAATCTTGATTAACAAACATATATAGATTTTCGGTAATTAAGAATTTTCGTTTGCAATGAAAACTGAATTTTAGTGTGCAGTATACACTTACAAGTAAGAAGACGTTCATTTTCCATAAAATGACAGATATGTTAATTATCATATATTAGAGGAATTTTATACTTAAATGAAGCAGGTATGCGAACTGAATGGAAAAATACAAACCAAAATTGACCGAAACGAGACATGATATTTCTTCTTTTATACTACATTTCGTTTATTTTTAAGATCTGATGCATTAAAAAAGTTTATCAATCTCGTACTTCGAAAAATTTGTTTTTCTCTTTATTCTATTTCACCAAACGTAACCGAACAGACAAGTAGTGAGGTATAAACACACTTCCGCTTGTTAACAAGCGTGAGTGCATATGACTAGACGTCACTCATCAGCATATGTTTAGAAAACCTATACATATATATGCGGTGATGTACGAATTAATCCCTCTATTAACATCTTTGCATCTCCTGGACCCCTCCCATTGCATACACAAAGCGGTTTACTTTTAATCGTGATCACAGGACTTTGGTTACCTAGCTTTGTTGACCAAGATTACTGCACTCTGGCAACAGGGCATTATGATGCTGCTAACTCGTTGCTCAGCGCCACGGCGTTCAATGTTTCAGTCTCTTTTGCTTGCCTGCCAGACGTCAATGAACTGTCTACCCCACCAGGTTGCACGCTGCTTCAGTTCCCACGCCACCAGGTGTATCCCCTGGGGAGATTCCGAGTGCCAGAGCAGCGCTATCATAACCAGCGGCGCAGTGGGAAACAAATGTGCTGCGACTTTAATTTCACAGCACGCCGTATAGCCCACGTTGTAGGTACATGCAGAGCTCTGTCTGATGTGGCTGGCTGCGTGCTGACAACACTGACCGCCGCCATAGGAATCTGTCTGTTACAAGGTTATTTTGATCGAAATATAGAGCTATACATAAAAAATTCCAATTAATTTTAATTCTCTTTCATCCCAGTGCTGATTGCAAATGCGCATCACGTTTAGATTTCATTCTGTGACGATTTTCAGTTCTATTAAATAAAAAAAAAATATTTGTAAAATGGCTAGACCGCAGTTCTGTTGTATAATTAAAGCATGATGATTAGTTTCGGTTGATTTTTAAAACTATCTTCAGCTCGTTCAGACCAAAAAAGTGTTGAATAGGGATTTAGAAACATCATCATTAGCTACAGTCATGTAGTGACGTGCATTACTATTTTGTCAGCTTTTGCGTAGGCCCTAGTCACACATTTTTCTAGCGAGGTTATGGTTTATAACCTGATTTGCTCTCGCTGAAGCTTTCAATTATATTCTGTCGTGGTTTTGTTGGCTCTTAAAACGAAGGCTTGTCGTTGCATCACTGTAGCTAATGATGATGTATTTCAGTGCATATTTAAGTCGTTTTAACGATTTGTACGATGTGAAGATGGTTGTAGAAAGTAACATAAACTATTCATCACGCTTTAATTGTGTAATGAAAATCGTGATCTATGCATTAAACGTTTCTTACATTAAAACAATTTTATTTAATTAATTACTTAAAGACTACTGTGCAGTATATTGCTCCCTCCTACGTATATCTCGCGAAGAGACCATGAGGATAAAATCAGAGAGATTAGAGCTCACACAGAGGCATACCGACAATCCTTCTTTCCACGAACAATACGAGACTGGAATAGAAGGGAGAACCGATAGAGGTTCATTCCCATTACGGTCGGAGGAAGGCAACGGCAAACCACCTCCATTAGGACCTAGCCTACTAAGGCGGTGCGGGGTCTCCCGCATCGTTCCCCTACGCTCTGTAAAGAAGCACGGGACTTCATTTCCATTTTCCACTGTGCCCTTGCTGACAACGTCAGGCGGCTCCTTGAGATCTGTTTTAGGATGGAAAAATATTAACGTACAAAAAGTCCTATGTAAACTAATTACAGTCTTAAACATGGCTGAAAATTCAGCAACTGTACGACAGTAAATTTATAGAGGCTGACGGAATCAGACAATCAGTTACAAATGAAGGTTTACTGGAATTCTTAACCCATTTTTCGACAGTTTTAAAATTGCCTTGTTCAGGAGGTATGATGGATATCGTTGCACCCCATGGTGATAAAAGACATTTATTTCATGAACTTTATGAGCATGTGATGTAACAATGACCATTATACTTTCTGAAGAAAATTATAAAATTGTTGCAGTCTAGTTGGTTGGCTGATTCTTTCAACCACTCCAAGTAAACATATAAGGCAGAGCTCTGCTTCCAGCTGTGCGTAGATATTAAAAGTAGGCTAGAAAGGTATAGTGGAATGTCAGTATGTAAATAAATCTATGTATATCATAAAGAATTGCACGAATGCAGCGACATCTTGGGAGTCCAGTAATAAAAACCATAGTATAATATCCAGCGTGTTTAGATTACGTACACAAACTACCGACTAATGCGACTGTTTGACATCGTACTGCAGTGCAACCACGCAGTCACGATAGCAGAACACTATAGCTCTTGGAGAATTTCGGCTTTCGGCTGGTGTCCTGACACAAAGGAATAAATTTAATAAACATCTAATAATCAACATCTACATCTACATCCATACTCCGCAAGCCACCTGACGGTGTGTGGTGGAGCCTACCCTGACTAACTCTATCGGTTCTCCCTTCTATTCCAGTCTCGTATTGTTCGTGGAAGGAAGAATTGTCGGTATGCCTCTGTGTGGGCTCTAATCTCTCTGATTTTATCCTCATGGTCTCTTCGCGAGATATACGTAGGAGGGAGCAATATACTGCTTGACTCTTCGGTGAAGGTATGTTCTCGAAACTTTAACAAAAGCGAATACCGAGCTACTGAGCGTCTCTCGTGCAGAGTCTTCCACTGGAGCTTAGCTATCATCTCTGTAAGGCTTTCGCGATTACTAAATGATCCTGTAACGAAGCGCGCTGCTCTCCGTTGGATCTTCTCTATCTCTTCTATCAACCCTATCTGGTACGGATCCCACACTGCTGAGCAGTATTCAAGCAGTGGGGGAACAAGTGTACTGTAACCTACTTCCTTTGTTTTCGGATTGCATTTCCTTAGGATTCTTTCAATGAATCTGTCTGGCATCAGCTTTACCGACGATCAACTTTATATGATCATTCCATTTTAAATCACTCCTAATTCGTACTCGCAGATAATTTATGAAATTAACTGCTTCCAGTTGCTGACCTGCTATATTCTAGTTAAATGATAAAGGATCTTTCTTTCAATCTATTCGCAGCACGTTACACTTGTCTACATTGAGATTCAATTGCCAGTCCCTGCACCATGCGTCAATTCGTTGCAGATCCTCCTGCATTTCAGTACAATTTTCCATTGTTACAACCTCTCGATATACTATAGCATCATCCGCAAAAAGCCTCAGTGAACTTCCGATGTTATCCACAAGGTCATTTATGTATATTGTGAATAGCAACGGTCCTACGACACTCCCCTGCGGCACACCTGGAATCACTCTTACTTCGGAAGACTTCTCTCCATTGAGAATGACAAGCTGCGTTCTGTTATCTAGGAATTCTTCAATCCAGTCACACAATTCGTCTGATAATCCATATGCTCTTACTTTGTTCATTAAACGGCTGTGGGGAACTGTATCGAACGCATTGCAGAAGTCAATAAACACGGCATCTACCTTGGATCCTGTGTCTATGGCCCTCTGAGTCTCGTGGACGAATAGCGCGAGCTGGGTTTCACACGATCGTCTTTTTCTAAACCCATGCTGATTCTTACAGAGCAGATTTCTAGTCTCCATAAAAGTCATTATACTCGAACATAATACGTGTTCCAAAATTCTACAACTGATCGACGTTAGAGATATAGGTCTATAGTTCTGCACATCTGTTCGACGTCCCTTCTTGAAAACGGGGATGACCTGTGCCCTTTTCCAATCCTTTGGACCGCTACGCTCTTCTAGAGACCTACGGTACACCGCTGCAAGAACGGAGGGGGGGGGGGGGGGGGGGGGGGGGCGGCGCAAGTTCCTTCGCGTACTCTGTGTAAAATCGAACTGGTATCCCATCAGGTCCAGCAGCCTTTCCTCTTTTGAGCGATTTTAATTGTTTCTCTGTCCCTCTGTCGTCTATTGCGATATCTACCATTTTGTCATCTGTACGACAATCTAGAGAAGGAACTACAGTGCAGTCTTCCTCTGTGAAACAGCTTTGGAAAAAGACATTTGGTATTTCAGCCTTTAGTCTGTCACCCTCTGTTTCAGTACCATTTTGGTCACAGAGTGTCTGGACGTTTTGTTTTGATCCACCTACCACTTTGACATAAGACCAAAATTTCTTAGGATTTTCTGCCAAGTCAGTACATAGAACTTTACTTTCGAATTCATTGAACGCCTCTCGCATAGCCCTCCTCACACTACATTTGGCTTCGCGTAATTTTGGTTTGTCTGCAAGGCTTTGGCTATGTTTATTTTTGCTGTGAAGTTCTCTTTGCTTCCGCATCAGTTTTCTAACTCGGTTGTTGTACCACAGTGGCTCTTTTCCATCTCTTACGATCTTGCTTGACACATACTCATCTAACGCATATTGTACGATGGGTTTGAACTTTGTCCACTGATCCTCAACACTATCTGTGCTTGAGACAAAACTTTTGTGTTGAGCCGTCAGGTACTCTGCAATCTGCTTTCTGTCACTTTTGCTAAACAGAAAAATCTTCCTACCTTTTTTAATGTTTCTATTTACGGCTGAAATCATCGATGCCATAACCGCTTTATGATCGCTGATTCCCTGTTCTGCGTTAACTGTTTCAAATAGTTCGGGTCTGTTTGTCACCAGAAGGTCTAAGATGTTATCGCCACGAGTCGGTTCTCTGTTTAACTGCTCAAGGTAGTTTTCAGATAAAGCACTTAAAAAAATTTCACTGGATTCTTTGTCCCTGCCACCCGTTATGAACGTTTGAGTCTCCTAGTCTATATCCGGCAAATTAAAATCTCCACCCAGAACTGTAACATGGTGGGGAAATCTACTCGAAATATTTTCCAAATTATCCTTCAGGTGCTCAGCCACAACAGCTGCTGAGCCATGGGGCCTATAGAGACATCCAATTACCATGTCTGAGCCTGCTTTAACCGTGCCCTTCACCCAAATCATTTCAAATTTCGGATCTCCGTCAATTTCCTTCGATACTATTGCACTTCTTATCACTATAAACACGCCTCCCCCTTCACTGTCCACCCTGTCTCTGCGTTATAAATTCTAATCTGAGTTTAGGATTTCATTACTGTTTACGTCTGGTTTCAGCCAACTTTCTGTCCCTAGTACTATATGGGCGTTGTCACCGTTTATTAATGAGAGCAGTTCTGGGACCTTTCTATAGACGCTCCTGCAGTTCACTATTAGCACATTAATATTGTTATTCCCTGTTGCATTTTGCCTACTCCTACCTTGCCGCGTCTCAGGAGGCGTCTTGTCGGGCCTAGGGAGGGAATTCTCTAACCTAAAAACCCCCATGTGCACTCCACATGTACTCCGCTACCCTTGTAGCCGCTTCCGGCGTGTAGTGCACGCCTGACCTATTCAGGGGGACCCTACATTTCTCCACCCGATAGCGGAGGTCGAGAAATTTGCACCCCAGATCTCCGCAGAATCGTCTGAGACTCTGGTTTAAGCCTTCCACTTGGCTCCAAACCAGAGGATCGCGATCGGTTCTGGGAACGATACTACAAATAGTTAGCTCAGATTCCATCCCGCGAGGGAGGCTTTCCGCCTTCACCAATTCCGCCAACCGCCTGTACGAACTGAGGATGACCTCTGAACCCAGACGGCAGGAGTCATTGGTGCCGACATGAGCAACAATTTGCAGTCGGGTGCACCCAGTGCTCTCTATCGCCGCCGGTAGGGCCTCCTCCACATTTGTGATGGTTATAAATTAAGGTCGACTCCTGTGTTTAAAGTATTATGTATAATGACGAATTACTAAAATAATAAAAGCGGAATAAAGTATTATATAGGATCATCAAAAACAGTCTGAATAGTTTGTAAGGGTGTTACAGGGAAGTTTGTGCTGAGAAATAATTGTTCAGAAATATATTCGATATGTTACGCTATTTCCGAGTTGTGGTCAAACGAGTTCCTTGCTTAGTTTCCTGAAACCGAACAGGGAAGCAACACAAGCATTAAGCATGGGACAATAGAAAGGATCGAATCCATACTGAAAGCCGAGCAGTCTAGTGCGCTAATAGCTACGCTGAGAGATCAACTGACACTAATTGCATTCGCCGGGCCACTCGAAGTTGTGCGTGCAACGGGCTGATTGGATAACTTCGATGGTAATTAACTCGGAAACGGTGCATTGTACCGATTTTTTTTTTACAGTCATTTCTCAGCACAACCTACTTTGCAATTTTGAGACTGTTTCTGACCACCCTGTGTAATCATATGTAGACGAAGGAAACCGGTAACATGGAAAAATAGTTTCAGCCGAAAGATCACTTTAACACACGTGAAGAGATGACATACGGACTGTATCTTTGCAGTCATTTTAGCGTCGCTCTGTTTGCGAGTGCAACAGGAATGACTCTGCCATGTATCGTATGTTGGCTTCTGAAGTATTTATGTAGATGTACACGTTGTAAAGACGGTAGACAGTCAGTGTAAAGTTTTACCAAGGAGATCCGAGTTGCGCCAGTTAGCTACCAAGTGAGACCATTTACCGAAGAGCGAGGTATAACGGAGCATAGTGTTAGCGATTGTTGCCAGAGTGGCTCAGCTCGTTCGGAAGATGCTGTACTTCGCCAGACGGTGAGTTATACTAATCATGTGAAATCACTGACGGCGATAGTTAGTTCAGTGTTTTTTCATCCATAGATTTAAAAATTATATCGGATATGTCATCTGAATTAGAAAAGTAAACAGTTTTTGAAAAGGTAACTTATTCGTACTTCTAATCATATTCTTATAATATTTTGGCTCATCAGTGTAGTTCCGAACATATGATAACAGATTACATACCTACTCTGGTGAAAGAGTTCGAGGACCACACCAAATTTCGATGTCTAACCTGATAATAATTAATATAGCGTGGTGCGCAACTAAGTTCTCGCTGTAATGGCGTTATCATTGTACATAGTTACTTTTGGAAGGGAACGAGCTTTGCGCTCGCTTGTCTTATAAGATCTAAGATTTGTTTTATAACAAGCATTGTACTTAAGCTCCTAATCCAGTACAGGGACCCAGCATGCCACCATGGCAAACGTGAATGCATACCGCAGTGGACGATCATTGGGCTTCAAATCTTAGACCATTTGCACTTTGTACACAAAATGGTGTAACCGTTTATGTAACACTTTATGGGCAGACGATCTTGCTTCTTGCATCCCGTGATCCTCGACAAATTGTCTTCTGGTGACTGTGTTTAAATGCTACCTGCAACTTTGAGAGTTGCTAAATTTTGTGGAACAAACACGACTATCTGTCTGTAATAGTTTCCAATATATGATTTTTTAAATTGATAACGGGAATTCAAAGACACACTGTAAGCTCTCCAGGAACAATGTAAAAACTAAATGGGGCATATCTGGGTAAATGAGGCTGGATTTCATAGCGAACCATGTCCTCAATGACTTCAATATTACTATTGTAAACAGGAAAACGCAGCATTCGTCGTGGGAGGTTTGAAATCATTTATTACAGCAAATCGATTTCAGTCACTGTCTCATATAGATATAAGCAAATATATGTTTGGTTCTGAGATTTGTAGAAGTGTTGATATGAGTATGGGAGGGATGAAGCGTTTATTGCGCACATAGTTGTAGCTATAGTTACGTTTGTAGCTGTAGACTGTGGCGGACGTCAAATGGCTGGCCGTGCTACTTGCCGCGAGCCGTACGCCCCTCATACATATGTAACCAGCCACACACACACACGACAGGCGTGAGTGGGCCGTCCCGCAACACACTACCGTATCTGCTCCGCTGCGGCCACATACCAACACAGCTGGGGGGCGTTACGAGCACCATAAAGATGTGCTCGGCACTGGAGAGCCAGAGCCCGTTCTCTACCGCCCGAACCCTGGGCAGCTAACCAGAGCGACTCCGCAGCAGTCTCCTGTTATTCATTCATGGAGATGCTACTAGATAATTTGCTGAAAAACAGCAGTGACAGATGTATGTCTATTGTAATAAACAGTCTTAATCGCGTTTATTTACTGTTGTGAGCTGTTTCGGTTAGCAGACCATCATCAGAAAAGTCTGAGGTAGAAGAGACACATGCGTTGTATCAGGTTCCATGGGAGTATGCGAACGAGTCCTACTTGGTGATTGAAAAAGTCGGTGTAATATTTACAAAATGCCGATTTTCAAAATTTACAAACAGAAAATTGTAAAATACGAAAAAAATTAAGCAAATAGACGAATAACTATCACATCACATAGAAAAGTTCTCAACTACAGCGAGAAGCTCCTGTACATAACGGGAATGTGCCACAAGGAAACCTTTGAACTTGGATTTGAGTATTTGAGGTTTCACCCACATTTTTGTTTTGTTGGAAGCCCACTGAAAATGAAATCTGCTGAATAGTGAACGCATTTATTTACAAATGATTGCGGAATTATTATCCAATTTTATACAGTTTTTCCGTCTAATTGTCACTGAATGATAACTGCAGTATTCTCTGAATGAACCGATATAACAACAGCAAATTCAGTACAGGAATATGTGTACAAGTATGGAAGGGTTAGCACTGTGAGACATCTGAAAAGCACCCTATATGAAGTTCGCGATTTGGCACAGCTAATCTATCTGGCCGTACGGTTCTGGCCTAAGAATATCCTATGTGAGTCTACAGAGTTTTCCAAAGATAAAACACCGTACGTGATAATACTCCGGAAAGTAAGCAGAGGGAACAAGCCTTGGTGTTTCGGTATCAGACACAGCACAGATACCTTTATTGATTTAGCAGCATTCAGTTTCTGCACAAGATTTTTAATGTGATACTTCCAAAAAGAATCACCCATTTGACCTCAGAATTTATAATGATCGACTTAACTGTTCAAACACATAATGGTACTAAAATTTCACTTTTAGAAGAAATCTGTACTAGAAACTGTATGCACTGCATTTTGTTGGAGTTAAGCGGCAATCGATTCACTGAAAGCCGCGTCTTGGTGTTACTGACTACACTATTGGCAACAGCGTTGACGTTACCCTCCATGTCTTTCACACAAACAGTTGTACCATCTGAAAATTTGTTGACTGCTATGTCATGTTTGGATATATGTTCGATTTACATCAAGAAAAACAATCGACTGAGAACAGAAGCATCCGACATCCCCCCCCCCCCCCCCGCATCACGCCCACCTCACGTTTTACGACCTCAGTCAGTGTCAAAGCTGTTCCGTGTACCCAGATTCCCAGAAATGATGTAGACCATTGTTGACCTTCTTCCCTAATTCCATAATGTTCCAGAACGTGCAAAAAGTATTGCGTAGCACAAATCCTTTTGTTAAAAAAAAAAGAAAATACTTACTCTTTTCAACCTACCGTTTAACCCTACTAGTGTCTCACACATAAAAGAATAAATTTGCATGTGTCAAGTGCTGAGAAGCCATGTGCAGATGCAACGATCCATTATTCCAGCCAATTAGTATTAGCACATTGTTACAAGCGCTGCTTACTAAGTCAGTAATGCTCAACTACTACAAAAGTCTACAACGTTGTGCTTTTTTCGTACAGGCAATTACTAGCAAGAAAAAGTCAACACCGATATCTTTAGATTGAGTTAGACCACAGCGAAAAGTAAACGAAATTAATTTTACGACCATACATCAAATTCTGTTTGTATAGTGATTCTCTAATGAGGTATATTCATTGACCACATCTATATCTATAATCTGAAAGGTTTGTGAAGTGTACAGCGAGAAGTACTTCCCTAAATACCAGTTTTTTATTACATCCTTCTGAGCCGGCCGGAGTGGCCGAGCGGTTCTAGTCGCTTCAGTGTGGAACCGCACGACCGCTACGGTCGCAGATAATCCTGCCTCGGGCTTGGATGTGTGTGATGTCCTTAGATTAGTTAGGTTTAAGTAGTTCTAAGTTCAAGGGGACTAATGACCTCAGAAGTTAAGTCCCATAGTTCTCAGAGCCATTCGAACCATTTTTTTTTTTACATCTTCCTGTTCAGTTCAAATACAGAGTATGAAAAGAATGATTGTTTGAACACATTTGCGCGCACCGCAACTAATTTCGTGTTGCCTTTCTTTGCATACGTTCAGCATCCCTTGTCAGTCCTCTTTGGTATGAGTCTCGCACAACCAATGTCCTAAAATAGTTTGCAAAGTCTTTTGCAGTCGGATTGTATTTTCCTAGTATCCTACTGATATACAATTTCTGGCACCTGCTTTACCGACGTTGCGCCTACGTTACCATTCCAGTTCATGTTCCTACAAGTTGTGTATCCAGATATTTGTATGAGTTCACCGAGTATATTTATGATTCATTGATATTGTCAACCACGCACGTTGCATAGCATGCCATCTCGCCTTTGGTGATCATACACCCTATTAAGAACCATGTCTCACCTTTTGTAATGTCCATGGGACCATCGTAAATCGCAGTGACTTCAATGTAATTTTTTAAATAAAATTGTCATTTCGGTTCGTCTCATTATGCATTGCTTTCAGTTACGTTTCGTCGATCTATGTTAGTTCGCAGTAACACATCGTGAGGAAGTCACTTTCGTTCTTTCAGCTTTTCACACTTGGGTGATTCAGCTGCACCTTCAGCGGTCATCTTGTGCAACCTGCAATGCCATAGCTGGCCTTCATAAATAACGTGCAAGATTCTGATATTCTGTCCTCGCTTCTTGCAAACTGTTATTTCTACATAAAAAATGAAAAAGACCTTTCTCTACTAAATTGGATTTAATTTAACGTAGTTAAAATTTTTAAGCTATAGCGAGAGAAGTGTATTATACAATGTGTACTAGAGCCAAAAGAGAATAATAAGACTGAAAGACCAAGAATGAAGTGCTCGCATTAAAAATGGCGTAAGACAGGGCTGTTGTCTTTCGCCCCAACGGTTCAAATTGTACATCGAAGAAGCAATGATGGAAACAAAAGAAATGTTCAGGAGCTGGATTAAAACTGAAGGTGAAAGTATATCAATGATTTGATTCGCTGATGACATTGCTATCCTGTGTGAAAGTGAAGAAGAATTATATGATCTGCTGAATGGAATGAACAAACTAACGGGTACAGAATATGGACTGAGAGAGAATCGAGGAAACAGGAGAGTAATGAGCAGTAGCAGAAATGAGAACAGCAACAAAGTTAACATCAGGACTGATGGTCACGATGAAGTTAAGGAACCTTTCTACCCAAGTAGCAAAATAAGACGGACGGAGCACGCAGGATATCAAAGGTAGACTAATATCGGCAAAATGGGATTTCTTGCCTAAGGGAAGACTACTAGTTGCAAGTACAGGCCTTAATTTGAGGAAGAAATTTCTGAGAAAGTACGTTTGGAGCACAGAATTGTATGATATTGAAACATGGATTGTGGGAAAACCGGAACAGAAGAGAATGGAAGGATTTGAGATGTCGTGCAACAAACGAATGTTAAAAAGTAGGTAGACTGATAATGTAAGGAATGAGGAGGTTCTTCACAGAATCGGAGAGGAAAGGAATATGTGGAAAACACTCACAAAGAGAAGGGACAGGATGATCGGACATCTGTTAAGACATCAGGGAATGACTTCTACGGTACTAGAGGGAGCTGTAGAGGGCAAAATCTTTAGTGGTAGACAGAGGTTGGAAGACATCCAGAAAATAATTGAGGACGTAAGTTGCGAGTCCTTCTCTGAGATGGTGACATAGGAGAAGAATTCATGGAGGCCCGCATCAAACTAGTCAGAAGACTGATGACTAAACAATAACAAAAAGAATTACTGGGATTCGTTAGAATTTTAACTGGGAGACGTTTCGGCTACAGGCCGTCGTTTTCGGCTTACGCAAGGAAGACGGCATAAGACCCTTCAAACACATTCCCACTCCCACGCTCAGCTCCCACTGGTCGAGGTTTGTAACATGCTGTTCATCACACTCGCTCCGACCACTGTACATAAATTTGCCACTGCACGAATTATTCCGCAAATTCGACTATTTTTATCTTCATTGATTGGCATTATTAAGTCACCAGCTTAGTCGAGCAGTTACAAATTGTAAAACTGACGTTTATGTATATTTTACTTAATGCTGTTACGAATTTTAACGGCAGAAAGTAAACAATTACATCATTGTATTCGTCAGGCATTCTGATTACCAAATTACTGTGCTTGTAAGGATTACGTTTGGATTGTCAAGGTTATTAGTTTTAGCATAGCGTTTACACAAGTCGTTTTTCTTTCATTACCCTCTCGTGCACGTTTAAGTTAACAGTGGTAAAGAAGTAGACGACAATGCTGGTGGCGTAATAAGGGAAGTCAGTGAAGACCAATAAATGTCGAATATCGGGAGTAGCTCGAATAGTCGGAAATATTTTTACAGTGGAATTATGGAGTGCCAGGAACAACATATTAGAAATCCTAACTTGGGATCGAGTTGCTTTTTAAGGTCACTGTCGTACATTTTTCTTGAGTAACGTGAAAACCAGGCCCTCCAGCAGGAAAGTCTCTGAGTACAAATTTAACGACAATAAATTTCCTACAAAAAGTTCCTTCTCATTTATTCTGTTAAACTAAGAGAGTGCACGTAGCGAGCGAGAGACTATGGAAATCTCACGCGTGATTTATGAGGGTCAGTTATAACATTCCGGGTTGCATAAAACGACAGCGATGTGACAGCTGAATCACCATGTATGTGTGTAAAAGATGGGAACCGTACAGGATCTCTCTTATCTTTCCGTTTAAACGCCTTTATCTGACACGTTGGTCTTTCAGTATCCATTGTTACTGATGTTCAGTCCATTTGTTTTTGTTTTCGTTCACAATTTTTTCACATTACAGATTTTGTTTTTCGCGTGTTTTCAGTCCGTATAGTATTCATTCGGCTGTCTAAGAAATCACATTTATGCTCCTTTGGTTTACTTCCTTGTTTTTATTAAATACCAGCGATTCAGTTCCATAATAATATTATTACTGGCAGTGCGACTATTTTATAAACTTTCTATCATACCTAAGGTTTAAAAGTTGCTACACAGGTACTTCAACATCTCTTCAACCTTGCTGCTTCATCTGCACATTCATTCGATATTTTAGATCCAGGATAATACGTTTGGCTTTTTAATTGTTTTTTGTTAAATATCACTTAGTTCTCAATAAATATTTTCCAAAAAATATCATTGCCTTAGATTTATCAGAAGATATCTTCATATTATATTCTGTACATAGTATATAGAGTACATAATTCCTTTTTGTAAATTATCTCCTCTTGAAATTAACATTGTGAGATCATCAGCATGTCGAAGAGATTTCAGCTTTACCGAATTTCTTAGTCTTACCCCAGTGACCACCACACAATTCCAGCTGCGTTATGCAGTGTCAGTGTAAACATTTCACAGCGTAGGGGACAAACTGCTGCCTTGGGTTGCCGCTTTATTTGTATTGGTTCTATACATATGCTTTTGCACGTGGTTGTGTTGTACTGTGGGTATACGTAGTTTATCACACGGTGAACAACGGGTAGTCACAAGGTTTTAATCGACACCTCAGAAACAAAGTGAAGTTACGCAGTTAATTGTTCTTGCAGGTAGACGTCTGCAGTGATGGAATGCATTGATATCTCCGCGTCAAAGTACCGTAAGCCGCCGCTAGAAGATCAAGAACGAATTGACGCAGGCGATTGACAAAATGTAATATAGTGCTGCAAATCATTTTCTGCGTCTGAAGGAGAATATTGCTGCACTAATCCATGCTTAGTTGGTTTAAGGGTATGGCAGCAATGCACGTCATCTGTCACTGTCGTTAGGAGGCACAGAAGTGCCCATTGTCGTCAGTTGGGTCCGAATGACAAGAGCAAAGTGGCATACCACGTCTCAGCGCAGAACGAGGCATTGCGAGAACGGTGGAGGCCAAGGTACTGGCACAAAATCGAGGCAGTAATGAAAAAGTAAGAATCACTCATGGATCACTTTTCAGTGCCCCGTGCAACACTTTGAACAAGATAAAGCTGTGCACCCGCTGGATTTCGTGACAGCTTAGGTCACGACAATGCTCCAGCCCATTCTGTGCAGGACAAAGTTATAAATGTTCCTATTTTAGTCCAGCAAATTATGCGTCACCCGCCCATTTTCCTGACATTGCACGCAGTGACTTCTTCCTCTTTCTCAAACGAAGGAGTCATTGCGAGGAAGAGGTTCGCAGAATGACGAGACGGTGATATCCGAGGTGGAAGGCTTCCGGAATACACAAAATGTATACTTTTAAGATCAAGTTCTCCATAAAGTCGCCCATATTTGGAATAGATGTGTCAAACTGAATGGTGAATGTGGAGAGAAAGACTAACACCATCAACATATTTCACGGACGGAGTTTGAATTTTCCGAGGTTGTAATTAAGACTTTATAGCTATCCTCGTACACGTACGATAAACATTTATGGATTTGTGCATATACCAACTTGTATGTATTTTGTTTCATTTTTTACTTATTTCGGTAATTTTTTAAATCATTGTTGGTTCATCAGCTATCTATAATTGTTATTCCTTGTCCAATTGTGAAGTCTACCGGATCTTCTGTTTGCACGATGCCCTTCACGCTTCTGCCAAATTAGGTGGCTCCAGCTGTATTAATAGTAACTTACGAGATTTCGCAGTCATTGCAGTTATCTAAAATAAAGTACACTTGAAAAAAAAAAAAACGCTGCAAAAATATTCAGTCAGTTCTTGATAAGATTTGAAAGTGCTGCAAAGCTTAAAAGCTTGCTGTAAATGTTCATAAATGTCAAATTGTGTACTTCACAAAATGAAAAAATGTGGTAAAGACGCTCAACAATTCGGATTACAGGTAGAGCTGTGGATTCCGCTTAACTGAATTGCTTAGCTCACAGGTAACAGGGAGGAGGAACATCCAATAGGACATGCTCAGAAATGTACTGTCTCTTACCATGCACTGGGAGACCATACTAAAGGTGCCTGAAGATACTCGTATGTGCAAAACTGTGTGCAGTGCACTTTAGAAAGGGAATAGCCTATTTTGATCAAAGTTATAATACAGGAAAGGTGACCTCGTTAATCCTGTCAGTCAAATGTCGTTTTATCAAGAATGGAGAAAGGAATCTGATGTGCTCCCTCGTATGAAATCCCTTTCTTCCCGAGAGAAGAGATCTGGAGAGAGTACCGACGGTGTAACTCAGGATGTTTCACTTCGCGATTTGTACTTGATCTCCCGCTAGCTGAAAATTTGTGTCTTTTTGTTGCATTGCACTGTTTCTTCGAAACGAAAGTATTCGAGGATAAGCTGAAAAGTTTTCTACCTGTTAGTGAACAATGTTTCTAGGCAAAAATTTAGCTATTTTTCGTGATACATTTATGGTCACAATTGCTAGAATTGCTCCCCGACCAAGATCGATTCTGGATGACCTGGGCAAAATACCATTAAATTTTTTGGATGTGGGAATAACTGAAAAGCACACGAGGACAAATTTGAGGACAGGAATTGCTCCCGCAAAGGTTCCCATAGACAATGCTACATTGTGAAGTGGCAGTTTCCATTTGCTCATAAGGACCAGTTCTCTACTTCATCCTGCTTTTTCTGAAGGCTTGTGTAACATTCTCCAGTTATTTTTTACTATCTGCAGGTTATTTAGTAGTAACGGTGACTAATTTTACTCCAGAATACAGTGATCTATAACTTCTGTGGCAAGTCTGTTTGCCTTAGCCTTTTTTTGCTGAGGACCATCAACTTCCACTAACCTCTTTGGTTGGTGTTTCCTTTCTACCCTGGAAAGGAAATTCACGTTTCACAAATGCTTCGTGTAATCAGCTTCATTATCTTAATGGGTTTGTTTTATTCACTTCCACATTTTTCTTCAACCAACATTAAGCAAATGAATCACCCATATGGGCAAACCCGTTTCTTAATTCTTTATTTTCTGCATTAGATACTCTGTTTTCATACGACTATGTCGTCAACTGTTTCATCCAGCTTTAAGTGCCTATCATTTTGTATCATGTTACGATACAATCTTTCTTCTACTTTTCAAAGTAAATTATAGTATCTTGGCACTTGGTTTCTGAGTTCTGGGTTTTATGTATCGGACAAGGAGTGTACCACGACCACGTATCGGCACCACCTGCCGATCAATAATTATTTAAATAAAATTAATTTTTAATGTATAACTTTTTTAAGCCGAACTAAAAAGTTTACAACAATGTCTCGTAGCCCCGCTTAGATTCCTAGCACCACACAAAGTGTTTTGAAAATTTGTGACTGTAAATTTTTAATAGATGTGAAAATACTTGTAAGACTGAAAACCAAAAGTATTGGACACATGCAATAGTTAACAGTAAGGAGGTGAACTATTTATGCATGAATTACGATGGCATATACCCTATGATTTTCGTTTTAGATCTTACAAGTATCTTCACACCTATTAAAAATTCACAATCACAAAATGTATCAATATCCGCGTGGACTAGGAATCTCTGTGGGGCTAGGAGAAATTATTTTATACTGTTTTGTCTGATTCATAAATGTGGTATATTAAAACTTCATTTTTATTTAAATAATCATTTTCTGATTTTAGTCTTGTATGAGTGAATGTTTTAGTCAGTTTCAAACATTTTGATTAGATGACAGCTGGGGCATGTGGTAAACTTCAGGTTATTTCAGTTTATCTTCACCTGACTCAAGAAATTTATTTATGTGTCCTAACTCTGCTTCGTGAAATGACAGTGACGGTAGGAATTAGAGAGGTTCCAGCTCACACGGAAACTTCCTAGCAATCGATCTACCGACGAATCACTTGTTACTGGAACAATGAAAGGGGGAAATGTTAGTGGTACACAAATTACCCTCCGCCCCACACCAGAGAAGAATTTTAGCTAATATTGTCATCCGGCTTTGAGCTATGTTTAAAATGTCAAATCTCTAGCTCAGCATGAAATTAGTTTAAAATCGAATGTATGAGGGCGTGCTGAAAACTAATGCGTCCGAACTCTTCGTTGCGTTCTCAATATCGTTTTAAATATTAAATGTCATACATGTTACTCGATCGACTTCCCCACTTTGCTGTCACAAGTTGCAACCCGCTGCCACTTTACTACGTCAGTGCGTGTGAAACAGCGAGTTGTAATCGAGTTTCTAACCGCAGAAAAAGTGCCTTCAATGGCCCAGATAAGTGTGACGTATCAGGAGAGCGTGTACAGGTAATCATTGCAGAACTACGATGCAGAAAACTGTGTACGCGATGGGTGCCTCCAGTGCTCACTCCTGTCATGAAACAGAGGAGACTGGACATCTGTCTACAATGTCTTTTGTGTTTGGAGGGTGATGAGTTCCTGAGCAACGTTTTGAGGGATGATGATAGCCGGGTTCATCATTTTGACGCTGAAACAAGAGACCATCAAGGGAGCTCCGCCACGAAGGATCACCAACGTCACGAAAGTCCAAGATCATGCCATCAGCAGTCAGTCATCTTCACAGTGTTCTGGGATGTTCAGGGTGCGTTGCATTTGGAAATCTAAAAGCACGAATTCGAAGTGTTCGTACATACATGGAGTTCCCTCTCCTTCAGCGTGACAATGCCACACGACACACAAGCGCTGAGATACCTGCAACAATCTGATGCCTTGGATTCACAATCATTGATCGTCCTTCATACTGTCTTGAAGTGGCCCCATCTGATTTTTATCTGTTTCCATAACTTAAAGGAAATCTTCTAGGACTGCACTTTGAGAATGATGAAGCAGTACAGGCCTGTCTGAGGTTGTCTCCGTTAACAAAGTAGAACTTTCTACCGTGACGGTATCAACAAAATGGTCTCTCTGTGGGAGAAATGCGTTCGTCACTAAGGTGACTATGCTGAGAAATAGAAATGTAGACATGAAGAATAAAGATGTTGAATGTTAAAAAGCTTCCAGAGTTTCACAAAAATAATTCGGAGGTATTACATTCCAGCACGCCCTCGTTATATTTGTACCTAACAACAAGAAAACTGTCTAATACAATATGGTATAAACACCGCGTAATCTCAGAAATGACCACCTTGAAGGCCAGAAAGTTGGTGAAACTGGATTTCTGCGAGTAGTAAGGTCACTTAATGATTCTCCCCTAGAAATGGCTAGCAAAAGGTTGTGAGCCTAATACTGTCTCAGCAAACCAAAGATTAAAATGATTACATTAATGTATCAATAATTAAAACTAAATTTTGGAAGAGATAAAAAATAGCTTAAAACAGAGAGAAATCGGACTGAGACGGGAAAACCAAAATTAAATTAAATTACATACTGCGTGTACGGGAAAAAGATGTTCATCCTTTGATTGGCTGGTACTTCTTAAGAGGTGCTTACTTTGCAGAACGTGCCATCTGCCCAGGGTTCTTCCTCACTTTCTAGTGGCAGATGAAGAAGTTCACTTCTAACGGATATTTGGTGAGACTGATTTCTGATGTAAGCTTAGTAGACTTATAAGACAGAGCGATATGTCATCTTGGTAGTTGGTAACGGAGATTAACCTCGTTTCTACCTGCTAAACGTGAGACACATTTATTGGGTTCGTGCATAAGTTCGTAACGTTTTTTCAAAGTTTAATAAACACTAGATACACATAACAGAGGCTTTAGTCGTCAATAATACAATCTCCTTCACTATTTACAACAGTCTACGAAGACAGGTAACATTTTTTATTACGTGACTCGAGAGATTACCTGGTTCTGAGGCGAAGAATGCGTGGTTCGGGCCGTGTTCGGAGCTCATTTTCATCTGGAAGTTTCTTGAAGGTAGTACGACAGAAAGCGCAAAATATGAAAATCTAAGGGAGCAAAATCAGGTGAAGAAGGTGGGTGAGAAACGACTTTCCAGCCCATCTCCTGTATAGCATTTTTTGTCCGTCTAGCAGAATGCGGGCGAGTGTTATCGTGGAGTGTCATTTTTCCCACAGTCTTCCTGGTCGTTGTTCTTGGATTACGTCTGCAAGACGTCTGATTCGTTGGCAATAAATGTCATCAGTGATGGTTACACCTCGGGGAAGGAATTCGTAGTACATTCCACAGTCGCTGTTCCATCAGATGCCTAAAATTATCTTATTATTAGCCGATGCGATCAGGTCTTTGTACGGAGACCTGCTGCTTTATTTGGGTTCAGCCACTCCTTTCTTTCACTTATGTTAGCATAAAGACACCATATCTCGTCACCAGGAACGATACAGGAGTGGTCGGTGTTGTTCACGAGCTATGTGATGGCAATCAAGCACAGACATACATATAGCCACCCGCCGAAATTTTGATTTTGGCTTAGAGCATGCGGTACCATACACCCGATGTTTGAACATTCCCCACTGCGTGAAAATGTGTCACGATGGTGGGTTGATGACATTTGCCAGTTCTCGACTACGGTGCTATGGATCATTATAGATTAATGCGTTTAACGATCTTCATCAAACAAAGAAGGTCTTCCTGAACGTGACGGGTCATTAATATCAAAACGATCCTCCTTAACACGAGAAAACCATTTTCTTGCCCCGCTTTATCCAGTGGTATTATCCTCATACACGGTGCAAATTTTTCCGGTTGTCCACGCTCCGTCATTCCTCTACTGAACTCATACAGAACATATCGGAAATGTTCCCATTTCTCCACTTGGCACTCCATTTTCTAGAGTCCACAGCCCCATTCAGTACCTCCAGACGACAAAATGACAATATGTAAATTCAAATAGCAACAGTGAGCTACCAATAAGCAATGGCTATAGATAAATAAACACATAGCAACGGGATTACCAACATGCAAACCAAAACGTTACGAACCTACAAAGTAACCTAATCTTCACCTGTTACAATTTATGGACAGAACTAGTATGGATTGTGTACTAAGAGATGCATAGTTTCAGACATAACCTTTAATGTGTATAACCACATGTTCTGTTGGAGAGCTCACTCCTCTTGCTATCAAGTTGTAATCTGTATTGTGTGGTAATTCACATAATTCCAAGAGATTTCCTCTTGTCACATGCCGGTCGTTGTTACCAAGGCCAGCTTTCATAAAATGAGATGAACTAAGCCTTAACTTATCCATGGCACGTTTTTTTTACAGCCATTCCTTAGGTTTGCGGAATCCTAACTATCTTCCAGCAAACCTGTTGCTTAGCTCTTGTACAACATCACGCGCAGCATGGCTCGGGTGACCATCGCGCTGCGTCCACATATACAGGGTGAGTCACCTAACATTACCGCTGGATGTATTTCGTAAACCACATCAAATACTGACGAATCGATTCCACAGACCGAACGTGAGGAGAGGGGCTAGTGTAATTGGTTAATATAAACCATAAAAAAATGCACGGAAGTATGTTTAACACAAACCTACGTTTTTTTAAATGGAATCCCGTTAGTTTTGTTAGCACATCTGAACATATAAACAAATACGTAATCAGTGCCGTTTGTTGCATTGTAAAATGTTAATTACATCCGGAGATATTGTAACCTAAAGTTGACGCTTTAGTACCACTCCTCCGCTGTTCGATCGTGTGTATCGGAGAGCACCGAATGACGTAGGGATCCAAAGGGAACGGTGATGGACCTTGGGTACAGAAGAGAATGGAACAGCACATTACGTCCACATGCTAACACCTTTTTATTGGTCTTTTTCACTGACACACATGTACATTACCATGAGGGGTGAGGTGCACGTACACACGTGGTTTCCGTTTTCAATTACGGAGTGGAATAGAGTGTGTCCCGACATGTCAGGCCAATAGATGTTCAATGTGGTGGCCATCATTTGCTGCACACAATTGCAATATCTGGCGTAATGAATGTCGTACATGCCGCAGTACATCTGGTGTAATGTCGCCGCAGGCTGCCACAGTACGTTGTTTCATATCCTCTGGGGTTGTAGGCACATCACGGTACACATTCTCCTTTAACGTACCCCACAGACAGAAGTCCAGAGGTGTAAGATCAGGAGAACGGGCTGGCCAGTTTATGCGTCCTCCACGTCCTATGAAACGCCCGTCGAACGTCCTGTCAAGGATCAGCCTAGTGTTAATTGCGGAATGTGCAGGTGCGCCATCATGCTGATACCACATACGTCGACGCGTTTCCGGTGGGACATTTACGAGCAACGTTGGCAGATCATTCTGTAGAAACGCGATGTATGATGCAGCTGTTTGGGCCCCTGCAATGAAGTGAGGAGCAATGAGGTGGTCGCCAATGATTCCGCACCATACATTTACAGTCCACGGTCGCTGTCGCTCTACCTGTCTGAGCCAGCGAGGATTGTCCACGGACCAGTAATGCATGCTCCGTAGATTCAGTGCCCCGTAGTTTGTGAAACCCGTTTCATCGGTAAACAGGTAGAACTGCAACGCATTCTCTGTTAATGCCCATTGACAGCATTGCACTAAAGTCATCACCATGTAATTGCTGATGTAGCGACACATGAAACGGGTCCCTGCAGATGCTGCTTGCCGACCGTGGCCCGTGTTTGTTACAACACGCAACTGAACGTCGGAGGTTTCAAGCGTCAGCTTTAGGTTACAGTATCTCCGGATGTAATGAACATTTTACAATGCAACAAACGGCACTAATTACGTATTTGTTTATATGTTCAGATGTGCTAGCAAAACTAACGTGGTTCCATTTAAAAAAAAACGTAGGTTTTTGTTAAAAAAACATACTTCCGTGCATTTTTGTATGGTTTGTATTAAACAATTACACTACCTCCTCTCCGCGTTCGGTCTGTGGAATCGGTTCGTCAGTATTTGATGTGGTTTACGAAATATATCCAGCGGTAACGTTAGGTGACTCACCCTGTATACTGTGGGCGGCAAATACTCGATAAATCCCACCTGTCAGTGTACCTGCGAAGTAGTGTGGGCCGCAGGATAGAGAGCACATCTAGCGAGCTTGTCGTTTCGCGATACCAGCAAATTGGCATCTCGTATACAGGTCGTTTAAAAGGCACAGTGTGTTGTGCATGCGGGAAAATGATCAATGACTTGTAAACCTCACTCAAATGTAGAGCCCCACTCCGGAAAATCTATCTGGACTTTTCTACCTCAATAATTAGAAGGAGCGTACATTTTTTCTGTGCTTTAGTAGATTCGTTTTCTGTAAACTGTGTATTTTACAGTTCCCATTTTCAGGGAAATTTAATAAATATTTGTGACAAACACATCTGTGAAGTATGAAGCGTGTAGGACCTTTCTGAAAAGTAGCACAATGAACTCCTACTAGAAGAACCGCCATCAGCCTTTCCAACGTCTACCGACATCACCTGCCCACAGCTACTGTTGTTTGCTTTCCTGGTTGGTTTATAGTATTAAGCAAACCCTTTTGTATGAGGAAGGAAGCTTTGTTGCACGCGCAGTTCATGTTCATCGCATTCTACACTCCTGGAAATGGAAAAAAGAGCACATTGACACCGGTGTGTCAGACCCACCATACTTACTCCGGACACTGCGAGAGGGCTGTACAAGCAATGATCACACGCACGGCACAGCGGACACACCAGGAACCGCGGTGTTGGCCGTCGAATGGCGCTAGCTGCGCAGCATTTGTGCACCGCCGCCGTCAGTGTCAGCCAGTTTGCCGTGGCATACGGAGCTCCATCGCAGTCTTTAACACTGGTAGCATGCCGCGACAGCGTGGACGTGAACCGTATGTGCAGTTGACGGACTTTGAGCGAAGGCGTATAGTGGGCATGCGGGAGGCCGGGTGGACGTACCGCCGAATTGCTCAACACGTGGGGCGTGAGGTCTCCACAGTACATCGATGTTGTCGCCAGTGGTCGGCGGAAGGTGCACGTGCCCGTCGACCTGGGACCGGACCGCAGCGACGCACGGATGCACGCCAAGACCGTAGGATCCTACGCAGTGACGTAGGGGACCGCACCGCCGCTTTCCAGCAAATTAGGGACACTGTTGCTCCTGGGGTATCGGCGAGGACCATTCGCAACCGTCTCCATGAAGCTGGGCTACGGTCCCGCACACCGTTAGGCCGTCTTCCACTCACGCCCCAACATCGTGCAGCCCGCCTCCAGCGGTGTCGCGACAGGCGTGAATGGAGGGACAAATGGAGACGTGTCTTCTTCAGCGATGAGAGTCGCTTCTGCCTTGGTGCCAATGATGGTCGTATGCGTGTTTGGCGCCGTGCAGGTGAGCGCCACAATCAGGACTGCATACGACCGAGGCACACAGGGCCAACATCCGGCATCATGGTGTGGGGAGCGATCTCGTACACTGGCCGTACACCACTGGTGATCGTCGAGGGGACACTGAATAGTGCACGGTACATCCAAACCGTCATCGAACCCATCGTTCTACCATTCCTAGACCGGAAAGGGAACTTGCTGTTCCAACAGGACAATGCACGTCCGCATGTATCCCGTGCCACCCAACGTGCTCTAGAAGGTGTAAGGCAACTACCCTGGCCAGCAAGATCTCCGGATCTGTCCCCCATTGAGCATGTTTGGGACTGGATGAAGCGTCGTCTCACGCGGTCTGCACGTCCAGCACGAACGCTGGTCCAACTGAGGCGCCAGGTGGAAATGGCATGGCAAGCCGTTCCACAGGACTACATCCAGCATCTCTACGATCGTCTCCATGGGAGAATAGCAGCTTGCATTGCTGCGAAAGGTGGATATACACTGTACTAGTGCCGACATTGTGCATGCTCTGTTGCCTGTGTCTATGTGCCTGTGGTTCTGTCAGTGTGATCATGTGATGTATCTGACCCCAGGAATGTGTCAATAAAGTTTCTCCTTCCTGGGACAATGAATTCCCGGTGTTCTTATTTCAATTTCCAGGAGTGTATTTGCTTAATAATGACCTCTCCAAGATGTGGTTTGTCTGACGAAGACATTTTAAAATATTTCATTTCAATGTGAAGTGATGAATTCATTCACTATATGAGCAACAAGCCAGACATTTTTTAAATAAAGTTTTGGCTTGCAGATGATACAAATTCTAGATACGGGGTGAAATGTTTCCCTTACCCAGGCAAAGTTTAGCAGCGCCCCTCATGTGTTACTCTTGCGGACCACTATGAAACGTGTCTAATACAGGCACAATAAAGAAATTTAGAAGCGAAATCCGTCTATCACCAAAATCTGCTGTAGCGTTTTTGCACACAGCTACACTTTATAACTGATGTGACATGACTATGACATGCTATCAGCGGATAAATCACAAAAATGTGTTTCACCAGAATGCAGTGCACCACACAGTTACCATCAATGAACGACATGCTAAAAGCTACCGGAATCAGTGGCGTACTACAGTAACACCATGTACGGCACTGACGTCATCGAACAAATGTTTCGACTTATAATCAAGCGAGGTGAGCACTGGTTAACACAATGAAGTCGCATTCGGCAGGACGATGTTCAAACTCGCGTCCCATTCGGCAGGACGATGTTCAAACTCACGTCCATTTTAAACCTTCATTACATATCTGGCCTTGTTTTAAACTGAAATTTACTCGAACTGGCCACAAATAATTTCGCGTCTGTTAGCTTTTAGCGTCAGTGAATGTTAAGCGCCTGCGAGTCTTTGTGTTCGAGAATTTAGTGTCAGAGCTTTTAGTGTAGTAGTTCTGAATATTCGCAACTCTTTTACGATCATGCACCACTGCGTGAAATACACATATCAAAAAAAGTTTTGCATCACCCCGGTTCCGAGAGTTCCGGAACCTGTACAAAAAATTGGAATAGGAATCAACATAAACATGATTTCTGCCTTTTTTATTGCTAATGAAAACTACGCATTGCATGTTGTACTCCCATACAGAGAGACCTTCAGTTGTGGTGGTCAAGATTGCTGCACCGGTACCTCTAATACCGAGTAGCACGTACTCTTGCACTGATGCATGCCTGTATTCGTCGAGGCATACTGTATACTAATTCATAAAGGCACTGTTGGTCCAGATTGTCGCACTCCTCAACGGCGATTCGCCGTAGATCCCTCAGAGTGGTTGGTGCGTCACGTCGTCCAGAAACAGCCCTTTTCAATCAATCCCAGGCATCTTCGCTAGAGTTCATGTCTGGAGAACATGCTGGCCACTCGAGCGATGCCGTTATTCTGAAGGAAGTCATTCACAAGACGTGCACGTTGGAGGCGCGAATTGTCATGCATGAAGACGAATGTCTCGCCAATATGGTGCTGATATGGTTACACTATCGGTTGGAGGATGGCGTCAGGTATCGTACGGCCGTTACAGCGCATTCCATGACCACCAGAGGCGTACGTCGCCTCCACATAATGCCATCCCAAAACAGCAAGGAAGCTCCACCTGCTGCACTCGCTGGACAGTGTGTCTAAGGCGTTCAGCCTGACCGTGTTGCCTCCAAACACGTTCCGACGATTGACTGGTTGAAGGCATATGCGACACTCATCGGTGAAACGAACGTGATGCCAATCCTGAGCGGTCCATTCAGCATGTTGTTGGGCCCATCTGTAACACGCTGCATAGTGTCGTGGTTGCAAAGATGGACCTCGCCATGCACGTCGGGAGTGAAGTTGCGCAGCCTACTACGCACAGTTTTAGACCTAACATGGCGTGCTGTGGCTGCAGGAAAAGCATTATTCAACATGGTGACGTTGCTGTCAGCGTTCCTCCGAGCCATAACCCGTAGGTAGCGGTCATCCGTTGCAGTAGTAGCCCTTGGACGGCCTGAGCGAGGCATGTCATCCTGCCTCTCTGTACCGCCTCCATGTCCGAACAACATCGCTTTGGTTCACTCCGAGACGCCTGGACACTTCCCTTGTTGAGAGCCCTCCCTGGCACAAAGTAACAATGCGGACGCGATCGTACCGCGGTACTGACCGTCTAGACATGGTTGAACGAAACACGAGCCGTGTACCTCCTTCCTGGTGGAATGACTGGAACTGGTCGGCTGTCGGACCCCCTCCGTCTAATACGCGCTGCTCATGCATGGTTGCTTACATCCTTGGGCGGATTTAGTGGCATCTCTGAACAATCAAAGGCTCTACGTTTCTGATACAATATCCTCAGTCAACGTCTATCTTCAGGAGTTCTTGGACCTGGGGTGATGCAAAACTTTTTTTGATGTGTGTAGCTAACCGCGTTGGAAGCCTGGCTAATTAACAGTAAATTTCTTTGACTTTCACTTACAGACCCTGCTGGACATTTATTATCGGATCTATGATTAGCCATCGTAGTTAATCATATCAAATAAACTGTGTTAAATGAATGCTATGGCTTTTGAAGGAAATGATTCGGTATACATGTGCTAAACAAAATCAAAGATATCAATTCATTTTGAAACATGATTGAGCTGCTAGTAACTGTAAATGAGCATCTTTGGCGGCAACCGATATACAACGCAGTTAGCTGATGCTAATAACTTGAATTTAAATTTATTGATCAACAAATATTACCTACAGTGACGGACAGTGTTACATCGCCTCGCTTTAGCGTATCTTTTCGAGGTGTAGAGCTGTGGCTGGCCATAGCAAAAGGACATTACGTCTTCGCTGTTCGTGGAAGTGCTAGCAGGGCGCAATAGGAGGCGTCATATCGGCCTCCCAGGTTTACTTTTTCCGTAATTTCCCTAAATCGCTGTTGGAAAATGCCGGGATGTTTCCTTTGAAGGGGCACGGTCGATTTCCTTCCCCATCCCTGACGCAGTCTGGTTTGTGCTCTTTCTCTACTGACCTCGATGACGACGGGATGTTAAACCCAACCTTCCCTTTTATTTTTTTATTCGTTTGATGGCTGTCGCAGGTAGCCCATGCATGTTTTTTTCTATTTATAAGTGTAGGCCACTATTAATGGATGAGTACTCTATAAGTAAGTAACAGGTGAAAAAGTAAGGAAACAATAGTTTATATACAGGTTATCGGAAGAGTTGACTTCAGCATATGAGACTACAGGAGCATAAAATACACTTCCTGTTATAGTACCGCAACATTCGCAAGACTTCGAGAATGTAGAGGGGGAATGGGAGCAAGCATTCATGTACAAGGTGCCGCAAATATATACGTGTGCTGAGTTTAGGCAACGCTTATACTCGTGTGGTAGGTGTTACCGTGCAGCATGTGCATTTGAATGAGCGAAATCAGGATTATAAATGTTTTCCCTGCCAAATAAGTTTTGATATTCAAAAGTTTGTGTCAAAACGTATCTTTTTTTCTAAGGGAAGTTATCCATTTCACACTTTGCTGTCATACATATTTAGATTCATTACTGAGTAAAAATATTCATTGCACCATGTAATTCTTCAGAAAAAAGTAAAACTAAACTCTGGCAAACTGGATAAATAGTATGAATAAAACTGATACATATCCAAATTTATGTAATATTTTTAAAAAAGGCAAATAAAACGGCACCTGTCAAATGACAGGTTGACCTTCCTAAGGAAACGATAATCCCCGGTCCATCAGTGTTAAAATAATTTGTATTTGATTTAAATTGATTTATGCAATGTCGATTTAAATCCAGTATTTCAGTACATCAATACACGCTAGAAAAAATAATTATCTCCTTAAAAAATTCGTGCTCCTTGCAGTACCTCTCTGAAAAATAGCTAAATGAGCTATGTTCGTAACTCACTACCCAGAGTGACGTTTTTTCAGTTAACCCATTTAATAAATATTCCTTTCACTTATTATTTTGAATGTGCCAGAGAGGAAACCTTGTCGCAAACACAAAGTATGTTGGCTCAGGCTGCATACAGTTCCATTCACATTTTGCACTTGGTGTTAAAAATGGTGTTTACCTATTATTGGTGTGGTTTTCCGCATTGTGTGAGCATATTCGACTCTTTGACCTTGAACCCGGCTGTGTGTGAAACCTTGCGTGTTGAGGGCAAGGGTTAGGCGACACCGTGCCTGCTGCCGGCTTTGGAAGGCGGCGCCCCTCATGCATATGCAGATGCAGATGGGGGCGGTAGTGGGGGTGAGGGTGGTGGCACCGGCTGCGCCCCTTCCCACTGGCGGGCGGCGAGGATTAAACGGCGCCTGGCGCGGCGTCCACAGCACGTGTCCCCGATACCTGCCCGGATCCCTCAAGCCTCTGAGGCAGCCTCACGCAATCCGTCTGTCGCGCTGGCTGCTCGGGAAAGCCAAATAACAATCGTCTCGCTCTAAGGCACGCCACATTTCACACTCTCTGTTTCACGTCCAATGCCGGCGTCGACGAACGACATTGTACACAGAGAATATTCGACACACAGGCTCTTAGTGAAAGCACAGTGAGGTGCGTGCAAGTATAAAGACTTAAAATCGTGTAGTATTGTTAAAAGTTATGGCATGTGAATGCCTACAGTGAGTTGTGAATTCAGTGCGATAAACCTGCAGTCAGTATATCAGTATATGCACTACTGGCCATTAAAATTGCTACACTACTAAGATGATGTGCTACAGACGCGAAATTTAACCGACAGGAAAAAGATGCTGTGATAGGCAAATGATTAGCTTTTCAGAGCATTCACACAAGGTTGGCGCCGGTGGCGACACCTACAACGTGCTGACATGAGGAAAGTTTGCAACGGATTTCTCATACGCAAACAGCAGTTGACCGGCGTTGCCTGGTGAAACGTTGTTGTGATGCCTCGTGTAAGGAGGAGAAATGCGTACCATCACGTTTCCGACTTTGATAAAGATCGGATTGTAGCCTATCGCGATTGCGGTTTATCGTATCGCGACATTGCTGCTCGCGTTGGTCGATATCTAATGCCAGTTAGCAGAATATGGAATCGGTGGGTTCAGGAGGGTAATACGGAACGCCGTGCTGGATCCCAACGGCCTCGTATCGCTAGCAGTCGACATGACAGGCATCTTATCCGCATGGCTCTAACGGATCGTGCAGCCACATCTCGATCCCTGAGTCAACAGATGGGGACGTTTGCAAGACAACAACCATCTGCACGAACAGTTGGACGACAGCATGGACTATCAGCTCGGAGACAATGGCTGCATTTACCCTTGATGCTGCATCACAGACAGAAGCGCCTGCGATGGTGTACTCAACGACGAACCTGGGTTCACGGATGGGAAAACGTCATTTTTTCGGATGAATCCAGGTTCTGTTTACAGCATCATGATGGTCGCATCCGTGTTTGGCGACATCGCGGTGAACGCACATTGGAAGCGTGTATTCGTCATCGCCATACTGGCGCATCACCCTGCGTGATGGTATGGGGTGCCATTGGTTACACGTCTCGGTCACCACTTGTTCGCATTGACGGCACTTTGAACAGTGGACGTTAAATTTCAGATGTGTTACGACCCGTGGCTCTACCCTTCGTTCGATCCCTGCGAAACCATACATTTCAGCAGGATAATGCACGACCGCATGTTTCGGGTTCTGTACGTGCCTTTCTGGCTACAGAAAATGTTCGACTGCTGCCCTGTCCAGCACATTCTCCATATCTCTCACCAATTGAAAATGTCTGGTCAATGGTGACCGAGCTACTGGCTCGTCACAATACGCCAGTCACTACTCTTGATGAACTGTGGTATCGTGTTGAAGCCGTATGGGCAGCTGTACCTGTACACGCCATCCAAACTCTGTTTGACTCAATGGCCAGGCGTATCAAGGCCGTTATTACGGCCAGAGGTGGTTGTTCTGGGTACTGATTTTTCAGGATCTATGCACCCAAATCGCGTGAAAATGCAATCACATGTCAGCTCTAGTATAATAATTTTTTCCAATGAATATCCGTTCATTATCTGCATTTCTTCTCGGTGTAGCAATTTTAATGGTCAGTAGTGTATTATTAGTACAAAGTATTCGTTTCTCATTGTGCTTAGAACAAAGTTATCGCTTTTGGGGCCTAAAACGTCAATGAGGCAAGATCTGCGGATATATCTATCTGGAAGCACTATGTCAGATCGTAAAGCTGACAGTTTTTTACTAATGTTTAGTTTCAGGACATTCACCATTGCTCATTTTTTAGTACTAGCTTCGGTTAGCACACAACGGCTGCTTATCACCAAAAATCAAATAGTTTTCAGCTCAACATTCCTGCAACTCTATCCAATGCTATTTTCTGTCCCCGCATATTTGAGCTGCATTCTAGTGCCTGCTGTGTGGCCTCTACAGCGTTGCATTTGTATCTGAATTTGATGTTTACGGCAGAGGAGTCTTTCACAGGGTACTTAAAATTGTATCTAGCCGTGACTGCTTAGTCGTGTATGGTGTGAATCCCTTAGTTTCTGTGGTCGAATGGTTCCTGCGGCGACTATTTCTTAACCAGCTTATTTACTGCATGAGACTTTTTAAAATCAGTTATTCAGTTTTGACTATCGGTACAGAAGTAAAGCAAAACATAGAGAGTAATATATTATGTGACTTATGCACCACGTAGTTCGATATTGCTGAAAGTGAGTTCCCAAAGAAAAGAATCAATGAAACTTGTAATGTAACATTTACGTTGGTTATTAACGTATATGTGTCGTAGTTCCTCACCGTTAGTGTTGCTCCAGATGACTACACAAAATGATTGATTTGTTATACAATTGCTAGAGAACACTCCGATCCTTTCGTTATCAGCAAAATTTTACTCATCGTAAAGATCACCACTATCCGGTCGCTGATGACCAACGTAGTCTTATTAATGTGTACTCTTGTTGTGCAATGTTCTTAAATAAGTTTGCCATGTCCCCTACATCACCTTTTCTTTGTTCTTTTTGCTTGTCCCAATCAATCCTTGAGAATATTACCATGCAGCTCCAGGGTCTTGTAGAGTCAAAGAGATTGGGAACAAAGTTAGAAAGCCAATTGACCATTGTGTAAATCACTTAAAGTGCTGCCATTTACATCCATTTATATTATGGACACATTAAAAAAATAAATGGCAACGACATTAGTAAAGGACAAAATTATTACACAACTAATCCCAATGCTAGATTAAAAGGGAACTTAAATATAATCCCAGATAATGCAAGTTTGTGTCAGAGTGGTACATACTTTTAGAGAGTAAAACCTTTCAACATTTTTCTCGATGGTTTAAAATGTTTTCTAAATATAAATGAACTTGAAACAGCTGTTTGAGAATATCTACAGCACCATTTCTTCTGTTCAACAAGTGAATATATAAACGTCAATATATGAGGTTCGTCATTTTTGTAATTTCTAATAAGCAGCCAAACATATACTTCTTATTATGTTTCTTTGTAAACATTTTCAAATCAAAACTAATATAATGCTGTGCGTTGTATTACATATGAACAATGGGCTAAGAACCAAGAAACAAGAACTTTAGACTACAGAACACGAGACTGAATATTGAAACATGTCGTACATCAAGAAGCGATGCTATGCGAGGCAATTGTGTCACTAATACAGTTTAATAGGGTAAATTCCCCACTATTGTAAAGTAGCAGACGATAAAATACAGGTATCAAAGACCCATATGGGTACAAGAAGGAGCCACTGCCCTGTCGACATGTAGAGAAACAATTTCTCACAATGCGGAAAGTAACGAGAAGACTAGAACTAAGACTCACCTAAAATAAGACGAAGAACACCACTGGAATTTGGAAACACCAGAGGTATCCTGCAACTGCTGTACAGACCAATTTCTTGGGAGTACATACACTATGAAGAAACACGAACAGTACCGATTAGGAGAAAAAGAAAGATGTGACTGACTATTGTATGGCCATAAAAAGCAATCTGAAAACTAAACTCAGTCTCTACAAGGTAGCAGGGAGGGACATGGAGTTATCTGAGACTGAGCTGAATTGGTAAATAACGACTAGAAGAGTAGAAGGAAAAAATGGTGAAGAATTTGAGCGAATATAATGAACATCATATCACTGTCGACAATTGTCCTACAATGCTGGTCAACATTAGAAATAATCAGACGCAAAGTCACCAGGGGAAGATTTTCTGAACATGGAGTTACGGAGTGGGGAGACAGAGTGTCTAACAGGAAGGACAAGAGGCATGTGATGAGCTGAACTAGGGAACTCTGAGATTGGGACCAGGGTAGACTCAAGATGCTATTCGAGATAGGAGTACCCTCAAAATAATTGAGAACTACACATTCACGATTAGCAGAAATGGCAAAGTCTCAAAGTTGAAGATATTTTCCATTCGTTACAACAGAAATTTACTTATCGCAACAGATGTATAAATATTGTTTTTTATGATAAAACGCTTGTTTTTGTTGTAACAGGTGTGTTTACGTTCACGCGTGCAACAAAAAGTCTGTAATATTCGAGAAAAAATGCACTGAAGATGCCTTTAATACGAAAGCGGAAACACATCTTGATCGTAAATAAATATTATAGTCCAACAAAAAAGAGTACTAATTTCATAAATTTAAGTAAAAGTCTGTCGCAAGTACTATTTACTCTCACCCATTGCCGAACGAATAAAACGCGGTGCTAAAGGGGGATGGAGCGATCAGTGAGAAGACATGAGTCTGTAAACGGCGTGCGTTGGCGATGGAGATAATTCCTCCGAGTGGCTGCCCGCACCACAACGCCGCGCTATACATTCTCTGTTTTGTTTGTTGCACGTCTGGACATCCATCATATCTGAGGGCGGGGAACGTCACATCGGTGCTTGGCTCGTTCTGCCCGTATGTGCGCATCAGGACAAACAGTCACGTTTTTCCGAGCAGGTGTCGCGCTGTTTGACATTGTATCTCTTACATAACGCTCTGCGTCAAAATGTTATCCCCTCTGGGTTGTACAGAACCACACTCCGTTCGATTGCTGCTCTGAGACACTTGTTTTTCATTGGTCGCTGTTGTGTGTTTAAAAGCGACCACCACACCACTGGCGACGATCGGAAAGAGTGAACCGTCCGATTATTCTCACAGACACTTGCTTCGCAGGATTGCGTGCCTGCGCCCTGATTTAGACGATAACGACACTCATACGTGAGACTGGCTTTACGGGAAATGAGACTTATTTTGGATGGTTACCAATAACGTATGTTCGCTCTGAAGGTAGGGACAACCATGACGTGTACCTATGTCTTGATGAACACTTTTTGTCAGTTAAATAACCACTGAGTGTTATTCCTACGATTTGACCGCTTCCGGCTACGTACCATACAGTGGCTTGCCGAGTACGTATGTACATGTAAATTTAGTGCAAATCTGATTAAAAATTTAATTACTCCTCTTTAGAAAAAATTAGACATCATTCTCTTGCAATCAATTCATAGTTGCATTCGGTAATTTATAGCAGTAGGTGCGTAGATTGTACCACGCTTATAAACTATACCCCTGAACATGAAGATATGCTTAAGGAAATGTTCCAGATTTTTGTTCTTACTCCACGATTTGCAGGAACTGCAATACATCATTTTCTCTTTCCGCACCCCTGTACACTTTGCTTGATTCTTCGTTTCTCATTTCATGCATCTTATGAATTTTATCGTTCTATCTTCCTTGCACAACTCTCAACACTATGAGGAGGTTTAGTAATTTTCCTTGGATTCGTCGATATTTGAAAAGTCACCTTTATCCCACTTTTAGCCCCTTATGGCTTCATCTACACTGAAATTATGGAGCAATCCGATTCGTTTTCATGTTGACAGCATGTTTTTTTAAGCCCGACATGCTTAAAGCAAACATCATCTCCTCAAATGCCCTTTCAAAGTCGTTGAAAAACATTTCATGCGTCCAAAAATTTTTATGTCCCCTTCTGTATTTTTGATTTTCATTTTATATGAGTGCACATTTATTTAAGACATGAACCCCATTCACACAACAGCTAAAAGCTATTCACTTGTGTTCTACCTTCCATTAACGTCTTTCTGTTATAAAATTAATCACATCCTTTCTACACGTCATATTGCACTAATAATGCTTAAAGCTCACCATAAGCTTAAGTTTCTTAAACTATAACCCTATAGTATCGGAAACTTATAGATCTAGATTATATGCGTGGTCGTCATTTTATCTTGATCAGTTTTGTTTCAAACGAATCGCAGCGAATATAATTCATGACTGAAAGCTAAGGTTATTTCACGTATATTCATCCGTAAAGAAAACATTAGCAGTCACCTTATAGCAGGAATTGTCTTCGCCAGTCCACGAAAAGTTACGTAAAATTTCAAGGAAATCAATGCTGTCCTCAAGCGATCTGTTGCTCACAACACAGGACTCACAGCTGACAATATGGCTCCAAGAAGCAAGTAGTTTACATTGCTGCGATTTTTATAGTGTAGTGAAAATTAGGAGTCAGTACAATACAGGCAACTTTTTCTATATATGTACGTATTACTAACTTAGCCCAAAGTGTTTTTCGTTTATATTTGAAGCCTAATATCAGGAACTACTGAATGGATGTTGATACAGTTTTCACTAATAGACAACTCATTGAAAAGGTAGTTTTATGTACATAATCCATTACCGCCACGCCGAAGTCGTCCGGTCGTGGACACTTTGTGCTATCCATGCGAAGCCGGAGAAGTTGTAAATCTAAATCAGAACTGCGATGAAGATGGAGATGACAATATAATTTCAGGAGAAGGTCTGATTAAATTTCCACATACGGTCTCTCTTAGAACTTTGCTCGTAGGCAATGATTCTGTTGTACAGACAGTGTTAAGTTTTGGACTACCTACAAGTAACGCGTATTTGTGTGAGCTTACATTCAGGAGGAGCATGGGAAGAAACGATAAGCCTTACAAAGCTAAGAAAATAATAGTTGTGTGAAACAGAAGTAAAACTGTAACTAAAATAAAAGAGGCCTGTTCGAAAGTGAAAAACTGTGAAATGAAAATTTGCGTCTGGCTAACACACAATGCCTTGTTGCTCCTGCTGTGCTTTCTAACATCGTTGGAAGCTCCTTGGCACCCAGTCCGCCGGGGTGACGAGACGCTACTGCTAAAGTCTGTCCCACCCTACGATGGCGGCCCTTCTTTCAGCACCCAGTGATTGAGATGAGTTGCTGCCACCACTCCTTGAGAGTTTCAACTGGTTCCAATCACACTCAATCGGGTTGTCAGGAATCCAGTAGGCCATCTCATTCGATTGAATCCTGTGTCTTGGAGGAAGACGTTATGGTGATGGACGCGGTGTGCTCACGCTTTATTGGTAGATTAAATACACTTGTTGGCGACGTATTTGCTGTTGTTAGAAATAATTAATCTTGCAGCGAAATAATTTAAGTAGATAGTGCCTGAGAGTTAGTGTAGGTAAAGGTTATACTTGATAACTAGAAAAAATTAATAATTAGATCCTTTTACCGACATCTCGACTCACTTGCTAAAAAGTTTAAAGAAAACTAGAGTCTCGTCACAAATAGGTAACCCAATCGTACAATTATAGTTGGTTCTGATTCCACTCCATATTCGATATTTTGGCGTAAAAACATATTCAAAGCCGGTGATAGGTATAAAACGTCGCCGGAAATTGTACTAAATGCTTTCACAGAAAGTATTTTTGAATAATTAGTTCAAGAGCCCACTCGAAGTACAAATGGTTTGAAAACACAGTTAACCTCTTACCAAAAAAAAAAAAAAATTACTGAGCAAATAGTGAGCATCATGACGGATACAGGAATTAATGACCACAATCTGGTTGTACCGAGACTGAAAACCTCAGCTTCCAAATCCACCAAAATTTAAAGCAAAATACGTGTATTTAAAAACTCCTCTCCGTCTTAACACGCCTTGGAAGGCCCAACGGTACCGAACGGCCGTCGTGTCATCCTCAGCACACAGGCGTCACTGGACGCGGAGATGGAGGGGCACGTGGTCAGCACACTGTTCTCCCGGCCGTATGTCAGTTTACGAGACCGGATCCTCCACTTCTCAGTCAAGTAGCTCCTCAGTTTGCCTCACAAGGGTCGAATGCACCCCGCTTGGCAATAGCGCTCGGCAGACCGGATGGTCATCCGTCCAAGTGCTAGCCTAGCCCGTTAGCGCTTAACGTCGGTGATCTGACGGGAACTGGTGTAACCACTGCGGAAAGGCTGTTGGTGTGTATTTAAAAAAGAAAATAAATCCTCTCTTTCCCAACTAATTATATGTTAGTGTAGATCGGATGAGGTCATAGAAATAGTATCTGACGCCACTGAGAGATTTATACCGAAAAAATTAATTGAAGATGGTACTGGTCCCCCTTGGTACACAAAACAGTTATAACGCTGATACAGAAGCGACGAAAAGAGCAAGACAAATTTAAAAGAATACAGACCTCCAAGGTCAGCGTTCTTTTACGGAAGCTCAAAACTTAGTACGGACTTCAATGTGAAATGCTTTTAATAGCTTCCACAACGAAACGCTGTCTCGAAATCCGACAGAGAATCCAAAGAGATTCTGGTGGTGTGTGACGTACCTCATCAGCAAGAGACAATCAATATACACTCCTGGAAATGGAAAAAAGAACACATTGACACCGGTGTGTCAGACCCACCATACTTGCTCCGGACACTGCGAGAGGGCTGTACAAGCAATGATCACACGCACGGCACAGCGCACACACCAGGAACCGCGGTGTTGGCCGTCGAATGGCGCTAGCTGCGCAGCATTTGTGCACCGCCGCCGTCAGTGTCAGCCAGTTTGCCGTGGCATACGGAGCTCCATCGCAGTCTTTAACACTGGTAGCATGCCGCGACAGCGTGGACGTGAACCGTATGTGCAGTTGACGGACTTTGAGCGAGGGCGTATAGTGGGCATGCGGGAGGCCGGGTGGACGTACCGCCGAATTGCTCAACACGTGGGGCGTGAGGTCTCCACAGTACATCGATGTTGTCGCCAGTGGTCGGCGGAAGGTGCACGTGCCCGTCGACCTGGGACCGGACCGCAGCGACGCACGGATGCACGCCAAGACCGTAGGATCCTACGCAGTGCCGTAGGGGACCGCACCGCCACTTCCCAGCAAATTAGGGACACTATTGCTCCTGGGGTATCGGCGACGACCATTCGCAACCGTCTCCATGAAGCTGGGCTACGGTCCCGCACACCGTTAGGCCGTCTTCCGCTCACGCCCCAACATCGTGCAGCCCGCCTCCAGTGGTGTCGCGACAGGCGTGAATGGAGGGACGAATGGAGACGTGTCGTCTTCAGCGATGAGAGTCGCTTCTGCCTTGGTGCCAATGATGGTCGTATGCGTGTTTGGCGCCGTGCAGGTGAGCGCTACAATCAGGACTGCATACGACCGAGGCACACAGGGCCAACACCCGGCCGTACACCACTGGTGATCGTCGAGGGGACACTGAATAGTGCACGGTACATCCAAACCGTCATCGAACCCATCGTTCTACCATTCCTAGACCGGCAAGGGAACTTGCTGTTCCAACAGGACAATGCACGTCCGCATGTATCCCGTGCCACCCAACGTGCTCTAGAAGGTGTAAGTCAACTACCCTGGCCAGCAAGATCTCCGGATCTGTCCCCCATTGAGCATGTTTGGGACTGGATGAAGCGTCGTCTCACGCGGTCTGCACGTCCAGCACGAACGCTGGTCCAACTGAGGCGCCAGGTGGAAATGGCATGGCAAGCCGTTCCACAGGACTACATCCAGCATCTCTACGATCGTCTCCATGGGAGAATAGCAGCCTGCATTGCTGCGAAAGGTGGATATACACTGTACTAGTGCCGACATTGTGCATGCTCTGTTGCCTGTGTCTATGTGCCTGTGGTTCTGTCAGTGTGATCATGTGATGTATCTGACCCCAGCAATGTGTCAATAAAGTTTCCCCTTCCTGGAACAATGAATTCACGGTGTTCTTATTTCAATTTCCAGGAGTGTATTTCGGCATTCAGAGATCTGTTCTAGGCACTACAGTCGGGAACCGCGCGATCGCTACGGTTGCAGGTTCGAATCCTGCCTCGGGCATGGATGTGTGTGATGTCCCTAGGTTAGTTAGATTTGAGTAGTTCTAAGTTCTATGGGACTGATGACCTCAGAAGTTAAATCCCATAGTGCTCAGAGCCATTTAATGGTAATATTACCAATGACGCATCACTAATCTCGAGTTGTTAAGCGCAGTTTCCGAAATTCCTTCACCAAAGAAACCGAGCGGGGTGGCGCAGTGGTTAGACACTGGACTCGCATTCGGGAGGACGACAGTTCAATCCCGCGTCCGGCCATCGTGATTTAGGTTTTCCGTGATTTCCCTAAATTACTTCAGGCAAATGCCGGGATGGTTCCTCTGAAAGGGCACGGCCGACTTCCTTCCCAATCCTTCCCTGATCCGATGAGACCGATGACCACGCTGTCTGGTCTCCTTCCCCAAAACCAACCAACCTTCACCAAAGAAAACTAAGTGAATATTCCGGAATAACAATCGAGAACAACTGCCAACGTGAATGATTTAGAAGTAGGTATCCTCAATGAAAGTACTAAATAAAAAAGGCAAGTCTTTCGGTCCAGACGGCATATCAGATTCCTTTCAGAATCTGCTGATACCAAAGACCCATACTTAGCAGTCATGTACAACAGCTCGATCGACGAAAGATCCGTTCCAAAAGACTGTGGAATTGCACAGGTCACAGCTATACTGGAGAAAGGAAATAAGTTCAATCCGCTGAATTACAGACAGAAGATGCACCCTGTTCGAACATTATGGATTACCTCAAAGGTAACGGCCTCTTGACAAATAGCACGGATTCTGAAAAATTTCTTATGTAACAGAACTGTTTCTTTATTCGAAATAAGATATGAATGTTATCGATAGGAGATCTCAATCTGATTCCATTTTCCTGCAGTTCCAGAAGGCTTCTGACACCATTACTCACAAGAGACTTAAAATCAATTTGCGTGCTTACGGAATATCGCTTCTGTCGTGCGACTTGATTTCTGGCAGAAAGACCACAGTACATAGTAATCGACGGATAATCATCGAGACAAACGGATGTGATATCCGACGTTCCCAAGAGAAGTGTTGTAAGTCCTCTGCTCCTACTAATTTATCTAAACGGTTTAGGAGACAATCTCGACAGCCATCTTAGATTGTTTGCGGATGATGCGGTCATTTACCGTCTATTAAACTCATTAGAAGATTAACCAAATTGCAAAATGACTTAGACACGATATTTGTGTGGTGCTAAAAGTGACAATTGTAGTAAGGAAAAGTATGAGATCATCCACATAAGTACAAAAAGAAATCTGTTAAATTTCGGTTACACGATACATCACACAAGTTACAAAAAACTTAAACTGGAACGATAAAATAGATATTGCTGTGCATTGGGGAACCAAAGAGTATTATTAGTAGAATACTTAGAAAGTACAACAGGTCTACTGACTAGACTGCCTACAATGAACTTGTTCGTCCTTTGCTAGAGTACTGCTGTGCTGTGTGGAATACTTACCAGACGGGATTGAGGGAGGACATAGAAAAATTTCAAAGAAGTACAACTCAGTTTGCATTACTGCAAAATAGGGAGGGGGGTGTCACGGATATGATATGCGTGTTGGGATGACAATGATTAGAATAAAAGCGTTTTTCACTGTGGAAGATCTGTTACGAAATTGCAATCAGAAACTTTTTCCTTTGAGGGTGAAAACATATTACAGTCGCCAACCAACATAGGGAGACATGATCATTAGAATAAAGTAAGAGAAATCAGAGGTCACTTTTCCCAACCACTGTTAAAGAGTGGAACGGTAGAGAAATAGTCCGAAGGTGGCTCGAAGAACCCTTTGCCAGGCATTTAAGTGTGAATTTCAGAGCGGTCATGTAGATGTAGCTCCTGCGAAATATTACTATATTATTTCTCTAAAAACGACATAGAAAAAATAGTTCAGAACTCCACACATGACTGAAATACCTTACATGTAATAGCAGCAAACAGACCATACTAGGTTGAGGATGTCGCATCGAAACTGGTATCAGTGACTAGGATTCGGTTTTGGTAATAACGGTTACCAAGGTTGAGAGGTGGCATGAGCCCCCTCTCATATTTCTATCATACGATTTTCCTCTCTAATTGCATGCAGTGAAAAGTCACTATTCCTTCACACGCGGACTTCCCACAAAGCATCTCTCGTCACCCGGGTGGTCCGGTGACAGGCGGGCTCTTCTGATCTGGAAAGCGTTAAGCCGACGGGTGTGAGGAAGTCGAGTGAATGCTTTGCAGACGCCGACATTGTCAAAAGACACGCCCGGAGGGGTCTGAAGTAGCGGCTGGGCTAGAGGTTCCGTTACTTCGCAGAAACTTAGCGAAAACACTTTCTGGCGGGCTACCAGCGAGGCGTGGGAATGACTTGTGTACCCAGGCAGTTGTGGTGGGAAAATTCCCGCGCTTTCTGCAAAATAGTAACTGTGATTGGCTTGCTCGGGGCATAGCTCTGTGACGTAGCAAAATCAGCGCAGAAATTGGCGCCAAGAATCTCCATTGGTGGAATGGTAGTGCTCCGGCAATAGAGTGGAATTTTCCGCCGGTTTTCGAGTTGCTGATTGGAACGTTTAACCACGGCCACTGTCGTGGGGGCAGGAGTGTTGTGTGTTCAGCCTGTACGGGTGCTCTAGGTAGTCGGCTCTCGCCTTTCAGTCGAGGACGTCGAAGCAACCAGCCATCGCCTCCGGTATGCCAGATCGTGTTCTGGCAGTTAAGAAGACAGTTTGGTAATGTATGTCCGCAGCACCGGCAGATAGGGATTTTCCTAAGTGATAATCAGAGCTCAGCAGAGCGCGCCTGTTCGTCTTTTTCTAACTTTGTTCTGTCTTGAGTAGCAGCAATTAATGTTGGGTTAGCTGTGTGTCTCTCTTAAGATTTGAGTGGCAAGGAATTGGCTCCACATACCACTTCGTCTTAAACCTCACAATCTAGTTTAGGGACAACTTCACCTTCATAGTGTTTGTTTGAGTATCCAATTTGAGCCAATTTGATGTATTGTAAATGTTTCATGTGTTTTTGTTTATTATTTTGGGTTTAGTCTTAATAAATCATATTGTTATTTTGGACAGAACTTTCATTCTGTTAATCGGTAGAGCAACCCTATCATTCCTCACTATGTTAATGAAACCTTCGTTTATTTAACTTATTTATCAAATTAAATTATTGCAGGTGCCAAACTCTCTTCTACTCCACTGGCAGGGTTGATTAGAGTCAGTTCGCGTATTTTTTTTAATCCTTGTGCAACAGCAAAGGGTGGAGTTAGAATAGGGGGGGCTTAGAGCATCATTTACATATGTAGATTCTAGAAGAATTTAGTGTTAAATACACTGCTAGCCCCGGCACCTCGTATGAAATGGCGACCCTTAGCCTTGGATCTTTCCTGTGAATCGCTGATAGGCAAGTATTATTAGTAGTAGGGACACTCAGAAATTTTTTGCTTAATTTTTTATTGATTAATACCCAAGTTTTTTTCTGGTAGTTCCGTGTTTAGTTTTAAGTAGCAGCGCATGATTATAGTTTTTGTTTTCAGTGTATATATTCTTTTGTTCATTGTTTTTGTGTTCCTTTGATGGTGTGTCCGTACCACATCACTCTTTGTCGGGTTTGTGTGCGGTTTCTGTACCGCAACAAATCGTGCGTATAATTACAGCGTTGGAGAGGCATTGTTGAAATTTTATGTCTATGTGTAAAAATATATGGAGTAGATTAATTTTATTGAGAATTTTAGATAAATTTGTTTTTCATGAATGATAACGAGAAGTAAGGCACGACTATTATCGAGTGAAGCTAAAACAAAAGAGGATAGCATAATGGATAAGGGGCAGTTTACTGACGGGAATAGGTTCGGAGATGAGATGGGCACATTTTTAGCAGGACAGGACGCCAGGGTCATTGATGAGGAAGGTGATTTGGACGCGATCTCAAAGCAGCGTTGCGGCCGTGATTATGATAGTGAAGTAGAGGATGAAACAGAGACAGGCACACAGGTCGAGACGGTAGCAGAAGTTTATAATCAAACGAACGAGAGCAGACAGGGGCTAGCTCGGCCACGTCAGAGCTCTAGCGCCCAGATGTCCAGAGTTACATCTCCCACGTCTGAAGAGGATCAAAAAGATGACGTAAACCCAAGACTGAGCTTCCTACGATCAATGAAAGAAGAAGCTGATGAAGAACGTAAGAAGGAGAAGGAAGAAGCTGACGAACAGCGTAAGAAGGACACTCAGGAAATAATTTCGCATATAGGAGAAATTCGAGGGGAATTACTAACAATAAAGAAAGAATGTGGAGAAGTAAAACAAATGTCAATGGCTGCACAAAAAGTAGCAGGCCTGGCCAAAACGGCAGCGATAGGGGCAATGAAAGTCGCGGAAGCAACTTCTAAACTCGCAGGGCGCTTGCGACGTACAACACAATCCCACTCAAAATCCCTAGCATTCTTAAAAACTCAAGGTAATATCGCGGTTGCGAACACCACGAAACGAATGGAAGAAGTAGAGAGTCGGATAGCAAAACTAGAGCAAAACGGGCACACGAGCACTGCGCGGTCGGATACCAATGATGGAATACACAGAATTGTGTCTCCGAGGAAAAGCCCGCCGTGCTCTAGCCCAATGACCGAGTGCGGAACTAACAATGCACACGCAGAAACAGCGAGTAATAGCTCTAATAATTGTAGCCCACTTAGGAGAGTGAATTCTGAGTGTCACTTCTACTGTGATACAGAGGTAGCACATCACAGTTATCAGCAAGATAGAACAGGACATTCAGCAGACGTGCAAGTATCGGAAACGAGTGACAACACCAGTGCGAGGATCAGACGGGATTTTGATCACAATCAATTCCTGTCGATACTAAAATTCCAGAAGTTCAAAGAAAATGGAGGGTCGATACATCCGAAGAGCTGGGTGATGCAGTTTACAAATTCATTACCGGCATCATGGCCAACCCAGGCAAAATTAGAATTCATGTGTGGACACAGCGAAGGCCAAGCCGCGGAAAAGATGCGGGGTGTGGCAGCGACGTGTCGGACTTATCAGGAATTTGTTGGTGCATTCCTGCGGACCTACTGGTCAAAGGAAACGCAAGACAGGATTAAAGAGGAAATAATATTTTGTCCTGAACTGGAAGTGTCCGGGCATAGGAGCGCAACCAAATTTCTTGATGATTTACTCAAGAAGAATCAATTTTTAGATAGTCCATGTAGCAACGGAGAAATCATTAAATTTTGCTTTTCCAAATTGCCAGTTAGGTACCAACAGACACTTGTCGGGAAGTGTGGATCTGACATAGAAGCATTCAAGAGTCTATTGCGCGAACTCGAAGTAGTCTTTGATAAACAAGACGCAAAGGACAGGAAGAAGGGGCAAAGTAACAAATACCACGGGCCAGGAAGGGAAGACGACAACAGATCGCATAATCGCACTGGTCAGTTAGGAAACCATGGTTACGGAAGTCAAGGTTACGCTATTCAAGGTTATGGAAACCAAAGACACGGAAACCAGAACGTCAGGGAGCAGGGTCAATCTAGACAAGGAATCTGGGATAGGAGGAATAACGAACGGCAAAGCGACCGTAATTGGAGAGAGCGAAACCAAGGACAACAGTGGAACCAGGAGATTGAAACTAGATCCGCAAATCCTAATGCACGTCAGAGGAGGGGGAGCTTAACAAGGGATTGACGCCAGACTAGTGCGAACACAGGCCGCCGGAATATTGCACGTAATCTCGGACCTGGCCAACTACGGATGATACATTACAAAGATTTATCAGAAATCCTGCTCGAGGAACATAAAGCAACTCTTCGACAAGATCGGCAGCCTCTTATCACAGTAGCAATAGCTGAAAAGAGTATGAATGCGATAATAGATAGTGGAAGCTACATAACAGCAATATCGGAGGCAGCATACAAGAGGTGCTCTCAGGAGATGGACTGGCCTGTCCTATCGGTTAAGAAAACCAAAATAAAAGGGGCATTAGCGGGTAAATGTACGGAGGTCACCCAACAAACAAGACTGGAATTCTCCTGCCAAGGACACAAAATAGAGTCTAACTTCTGGATCGTGCCAAATCTGGCGATCGACATGATAATAGGAACGGACTTCCTAAATGAACATGAAGCGATAGTTGATCTAGGACGAGGTGAAGTGGTTTTGAGGAAAGGGAATCCCGTCCACATTAAGTTCGACGACCAGCTGATCCCAGCTCAACTACCGTCTAACTGTGTACGGATAAACTATGCGTGTCTGAAAGACAGAAAGGAAGAACAGGTCGACGTTGCGGGTAGGGGAGAGGACACGGATGAAAATGAAGTCGGAATAATGGGAGAAATAAAGGAGAAAATAGGAGAAAAAGTGGAAGCAATAAAGAATATAAGGTGCGACCACCGCAAAGAACTTCATAAATTACTAGTAGAACATGCGGAGGTCTTCCTTCCCAAGACAGGATCAATAAAGAACTTCCAATATGAATTTCGTGTACGTCCGCACAACCAGTTTCGTGTGCCACCCTATCCAATCCCGTTGGCATATCGACAGAAAGTAGCAGCTGAAATTACGCGAATGCTGAGTGAACGAATAATAGAACCTACGGCTTCAGCCTATAATAACCCGTTAAGAGTAGTCGAGATGGCAGATGGTAGTATTCGTTTAGTCTTGGACTCGCGACAAATTAATACCATAATAGAACCCAAAACAGACAGACCGGAACGATTAGAGGAACTCTTACAAAACTTCCATGGAATATCAATCTTCTCATCAGTTGTTCTAAAATCGAGTTTCTGGCAGATCGAGCTCCATCCAAATTGCAGACAGTACACAGCCTTTTTAGGATTTGGAAGATGTTACCGGTTTAGTCGTCTACCATTTGGTTTGAACGCTTCATCTGCCGCATTCACTCGGGGGCTGGACGGCATACTAAGCGATAATTTGAAACGTCATGTCACCAGCTATGTGGACGATTTGCTGATCGCGGAGAAATCTTGGGGAGAGCACAATGCGGTCCTCGGTGAACTCCTTGCGACATTCAAGGAATACGGAGTGACTATCAATATCGAAAAATCGAATTTTGGGACGTCCTCTGTCAAATTTCTAGGACATACCATCACGGGTGAGGGCATTGCGCCAAATCCCGAAAAGATCGAAGCGATTGAAAAGTTTCCCATTCCTACGACAAAGAATCAGTTAAGGGGGTTCTTGGGGATCATAAATTTTTACAACCGCTTTATACGTGTCAAAACTCAAAGCAGTCCTCGGTTGCATCAACTTACAGGAAAGAAGATTCCTTGGGAATGGGATGAGGCGGCCGAATCCGAATGGAAAGCATTAAAATTCGCATTATTACAAGCACCCATCCTATCACACCCTAATTTAGCATAAGAGCTTTGCATAGTAACGGACAGTTCATACTCAGGTCCGGGTGTCATGGTGTTCCAAGACTATGTACATGAAGGAAACAGGGTGTGGAAGACAATTGCGTTTGGTAGCAGAGTACTAGCCAAGAGTGAGAGGAATTACTCAGTAACCGAGTTAGAGGCGCTGGCTATTGTATGGGCGTTTGAAAAATTCAGATACCTTCTGTTTGGTCGCAAGACGAGGGCCTACACAGACCACAAGACACTCGAGTTCTTGATGACTGCAAAGCTTAATCACAGGCGGCTCATTAGGTGGGCATCATATCTGCAGCAGTACAACTTTTCGATAGAATATATCCCCGGCAGTCAGAACATTATTGCAGACGCCTTATCACGGTCACCGATCGGATTTGAGCACAACACGGAAGAAGATCTGGAGGAAAATCACTACTGCCTTTTCTATATGCAGAAAGTAGCCTTTGAAAATTTTATTACCTGTAGTATGCAGGACATCAAGAAGGAGCAAGACAAGGACCCTGCCCTAGTGTTATTGAAACAGAAATGGATAGACAGAAGACACGCCACCATCAGGCAGTTCTACCTCTTGCGGAAAGGCATAATTTTCCACCGAAATTATGCCAATGACAGTGAATGGGGGGTATGCATCCCTGAACACCTAATAAACAAGGTTATATGGCATACTCACCTCAGCTATGGACACTTCGGACCACGCAAGTGCAATCTCAAGCTAAGGACCATGTGTTACTTTCGAAACATGCAGCGTCGAATTCGGAGGGTACTGTCGGTGTGTAAAGACTGCCAAAAGGCTAAGCACACCACTGTGAGCATGCAGGCACCATTATACCCAATCGTACCGACCAAATTAAGACAATTAGCAGCAACAGATTTGATGGGACCTTTGCCAAGAACAAGAAGAGGATATACTTACGTATTAGTGTTTGTTGAACTAACGTCCAAATACGTTACCTTTACGCCACTGAAGAGGGCGACAGGACGAACTGTAGCCCTAATCCGAGATTTCCTACCACAGGTTGGTCATGTGAGTAGAATTATTTCTGATAACGGGCCACAGTTTAAGTCAATAACATGGAAGGAGACGTTGCGTCGATGTAAAATTGATCCCATTTTTATATCTTCACACCATCCGAGCTCGAATGCTGCAGAACAGGTTATTAAAGAACTCGGAAACTTGTGCCGGTTGTACTGTAACAAACAGCACACGACATGGGACGTTTTCCTTAAAGACTTCCAGGAGGTGATCAATGAGGCACCCCATGGGATAACAAAATTGGCACCCATTACAGTACTGAAAAACCGGATTCCTAAGGATTTGATAACCGAGGTCGTAAACTTCCCACCAAGGGCGCGAACGCAGCACCAAGCCATAGTGGATTAGGCTCTCAAGAGGATACGGGCTGCAGCAGAGGTCAGGAAGAGACGTGCCGACAGGGGAGCTCGTCTACGACACTTCCAAATTGGACAAAAGGTGCTCGTTAAGTCTTTCCGACTTTCGAACAAACAAAAAATGAAATGCCAAAAATTATATTCTGTTTACAACGGCCTGTACCGTATAAGGAGAGCAGCTCACCACAATGCTTATGAATTGGAGACACTGAAAGGAAAGAAGTCCATAGGACTCCACCACATCTCTCACATAAAGGAGTTCGTGGAATAGTAGTAGTGTAAGTGGTGTACATAGTAGAATGGGCAAATACATGAACCTTGCTATAGTAGTAGTGTAAGTGGTGTACGTAGTAGAATAGGCAAAGATATGAACCTTTCTTCGGGGAACAATAATCGTTGCATTAATAGATTAATATCGTTAAAGTATTAACACGCTGCGTTTTCTCGCATAAGAATTTACTGCTGTTAACTTTTTTGTCTATGTTCGGGATCTCCTCTGTCGTTGCGATAAGAGGCACTACCTTTCCATGAGCAATGTTTTTGTCCTTTCCTATTTGGTGTCCATGTTAAGGGATAAAGATGAGTGACGAGATGTCGCACAAATGGGCGCATACAAGAACGTGCTCTTAAAAGCGTTCTGAGAAGTCGTGATACGCACCATAGCGGCCACAACCAGTTCGTGAGACGTTCATACCAATGCTTGCAGGCACGCGTCAGTGCACTGCAAGATTGTGGTATATTGCGTGATTTCGAGGATGAGTATGGGCAGTATAGATTTTTTTGCAGAGCTGCGCCAGCATCGTTGTCTTGCAAGTCGGGGTGAACCTGTGAGCGTTTGACTCCAATGGTGCCCTAGACGAGAGAAATGCGGGCATAAAGCCTACCATGCCAATGTGCTGGTTGGGGAATTAGCGTGCTGCTCATGACTGTCACAGATGAATAACCAGGGACTTATACTTGGATATTCGTGACATACTGTGTAGCTGGCGTGTGTTGGGCGACTGAATCCTCAACAGGAACAGTCCTGGCTTGGTCATATTACATTGCTTCTGGAAAGGTGTGCTTTGATCACGAAAACCGCATCACATAGAGAAGGAAGTTGCAACTATAAATTTATTGTCGTGTATAGCCATGGCTAACCCAGTCTCTGGAGTTTGTTAGGCGTAATGAAAACTCGGAGGTCATGTCGTACGGCGCGCACATCACTGTCGGCAATAGCGGCGAGCAGCGAGACATCTCAACGTAACAGGAATTATGTAAGAGTATTGTATAAGGTAAACAAACAAAAAAAAAGGAAGGTACGATATACTAGGATAAGTTAAACTGTAGGATTTAATAATAACTAGATTAATATTGTGGGGGTTTTCTACCACAAGTGTTTGGCACGCGCCTGTTGGGGTGTTATTTTTCAGGTCATCAAATCACAGACCCAAGATGGAGGGACGACCGGCGAGTGAACGTAGAATAGTTGCTTGTTCTTTATAAGCTCAGTAAAACTTCGACCTGCATAATAACATAATTTATTCAAAAGACGTAGAATGTAGATCGTTGGCAAATGGTAGTTAATTCTTGAGCATGTCTACTGTCGATCTATATAATTAATAGCAATATTAGTTCAGGCCCGCACATTTAGCTGTTCATCCAGTGTAGCGTCACACACCATGTACAGTAGTGAGACCGGTCTCTATTTTGTTATAATGATAGCCATAGATTAATAACTATAAAAGTAAAATAAGAGTGTCTGAAGTGACAGACCATCAATGTGTCATTATGTAAATTTATTATAACATGGAAGGTCATGGGAAAAAGTTAGGCATAAGATTTTTGTCAGAACTGTGCAGATGACGGGTATCATGGCAATGCAGAGGCCAGCCAGCGCAAAAACAAGAGGTCTTCGTCTACCTGCAAGAAGGCGAGCGTCCGGTCCTGCAAGCTGACAGTCACCGGGCCATATACCTGAGGCATTAGGCGGTGTCCTCGCCGGGCCACAAGCGAAAGTGAGGCTGGCCGTTGACACTGACACGCGACCCACACGCGACAGCCTGCTAGCTCTCCGGACGCAGCAGCCGTTTGGAGGGATTCCCTGCGGCAGACCACGTTGTCGTGAGTACACGAAGAAGATCACATATCGTGTCAGAACCTGCGCCTCATGTGCCTCAGGACAGAAAGGGACGCTATATACTCACCTGTTTGGGTTTTTACAACTCACTAGCATTGTCCGATCTGCATACACAAAGCAGTATCGTGCCACACTAACAAATGTATGGTCTCATTTCTAACTTCTCTCTATTAGAGAGCAGTTTTAGCAATCGTCGCTCCTAGTTCGATCCTGTATGGATGACCTCACACACTTGTGGAGTCACTCCACGTGCCATCATCCCTCGTTGAACTGCAATATTGGGAAACGTAAAGTACTGTCCTGCGAGAGAAGAGACCTAGACTAGTGATGTATCCCAACAAGTAGACCTCAGAGACAATTTATCGACGTGAGGAGAGCATATCACTGTGTCTTCCTACCGTACTGCCGTGATCATATGCGTGGGTCTTGGTGCAATCTCAACAGAGTACTGCAGATGCTCCAGCACACCCTATTGCCGTTGAAACAACGTAGCAACAACACCCGACGTTTAGCCCTATGTGATATCAGTACTGTGGAATTTGTGAAGTGCTTCGAATATTTCTAACAATGTGATTTAGTGCCTCATTCTCAGCACAGTCGTGAACTTTGTGCAATGTGCACGCACAACTTGATGCCCCATGAACCTTGTTTTTTTTCTTAAATTTCTTTCTCTAGTGTTGTTTTTGTAATGTATAATATACCTTGTAAGTGTTTGTGTTTTACACTGTAATTCTTATTACAAATTACTGTATTGTTCTCCACACCATGTTTTTTTGTATTTTGTATTTATTGTTGTGTGTATGGAAACAGTGTGCCTGAAGTCCCCATAAACCGAAGCAGATACCACCACTGTCATTGTGAATGGACCATCAGTTCAAGGAACATTTTGTAAAGGTTATTCTTGCTGCAGTGGGACAGAATGAATCGGAGGTTGTAATTAGATTCTGAAAGCTCACAGAGAAATTGTTAACTTAAATAGTATCATGTGTGAGTGAGTTCAGGTTAGTTTAATGATTAAAATTGTTGTAACATCTTGGGCATTTAATTGCGGAGCACTCCAACTCTGATTGTAAAGAATAAATTGCTCCATATTTGGCTCACATGCCCGGGCCATATTTAGAGAGTGAATGTCTGTGTGAATCGGTGTTTGGAAGGGGCTCCCTGGGTATGGATGTGTGATGTGAGTGTTAGTGTTCCATATTAAGAAGGTGAAGTTGGCTACATCATAAATAATCCTCCCTCTATGAGCCGCATTTTTCAGTTGCAGTGATTTTCTTTATAGAGTGCGGCATGTCCAGCCTGTTTGCGAGATTGTTCTTGGGCGATTGACTCACTACCTTGCTCCTAAGTGAGCCAGCCGCTCACCAATTACAATCTAAAATGGCGTAGGGGCTATGAGAGGTGGCATGAGCCCCCTCTCATATTTCTATCTTACGATTTTCCTCTCTAATTGCATGCAGTGAAAAGTCGCTATTCCTTCACACACGGACTTCCCACAAAGCGTCTCTCATCACCCGGGTGGTCCGGTGACAGGCGGGCTCTGCTGATCTGGAAAGCATTAAGCCGACGGGTGTGAGGAAGTTGAGTGAATGCTTTGCAGACGCCGACATTGTCAAAAGACACGCCCGGAGGGGTCTGAAGTAGCGGCTGGGCTAGAGTTTCCGTTACTTCGCAGAAACTTTGCGAAAACACTTTCTGGCGGGCTACCAGCGAGGCGTGGGAATGACTTGTGTACCCAGGCAGTTGTGGCGGGAAAATTCCCGCGCTTTCTGCTAAATAGTAACTGTGATTGGCTTGCTCAGGGCATAGCTCCGTGACGTAGCAAAATCAGCGCAGAAATTGGCGCCAAGAATCTCCATTGGTGGAATGGTAGTGCTCCGGCAATAGAGTGGAATTTTCCGCCGGTTTTCGAGTTGCTGATTGGAACGTTTAACCACGGCCACTGTAGTGGGGGCGGGAGTGTTGTGTGTTCGGCCTGTACAGGTGCTCTAGGTAGTCGGCTCTCGCCTTTCGGTCGAGGACGTCGAAGCAACCAGCCATCGCCTCCAGTACGCCAGATCGTGTTCTGGCAGTTAAGAAGACAGTTTGGTAATGTATGTGCGCAGCACCGGCAGATAGGGATTTTCCTAAGTGATAATCAGAGCTCAGCAGAGCGCGCCTGTTCGTCTTTTTCTAACTTTGTTCTGTCTTGAGTAGCAGCAATTAATGTTGGGTTAGCTGTGTGTCTCTCTTAAGATTTGAGTGGCAAGGAATTGGCTCCACATACCACTTCGTCTTAAACCTCACAATCTAGTTCAGGGACAACTTCACCTTCATAGCGTTTGTTTGAGTATCCAATTTGAGCCAATTTGATGTATTGTAAATGTTTCATGTGTTTTTGTTTATTATTTTGGGTTTAGTCTTAATAGATCATATTGTTATTTTGGACAGAACTTTCATTCTGTTAATCGGTAGAGCAACCCTATCATTCCTCACTATGTTAATGAAACCTTCGTTTATTTAACCTGTTTATCAAATTAAATTATGGCAGGTGCCAAACTCTCTTCTACTCCACTGGCAGGGTTGATTAGAGTCAGTTCGCGTATTTTTTTTAATCCTTGTGCAACAGCAAAGGGCGGAGTTAGAATAGGGGGGCGGGGCTTAGAGCATCATTTACATATGTAGATTCTAGAAGAATTTAGTGTTAAATACACTGCTAGGCCCGGCACCTCGCAAGGTACAATGGACACATAAAACAATTAGGAAGCTATGTACGTTCAATAAACTGGATAAAAAAGCAATAATGTTATATCTCTATGAGGAACATCAAACTTTCAGCATAAGACAGGAGTATGGAGAGAAATTACGGCTCAAGTTTAAAAAAAATATTTGACCATGCACTGGATATTCATGTACCCAATAGAATACTTCATACTGGCAGGGACTTCCATGGAACACACTGTAAAAAAACTTGTAAATAAACAGACTACTGCGTAAAAGGTGCAAAAAGGAGCATAGGACAATAGATGCAGAGATGCTGAATAAACCGCGTTTGGCTGTCAAGAGAGCAGTGCGTGAAGTTTTCAGTGAATTCTGTAGCGTGATTATTGTCAAATGATCTTTCATAAAACTCAAGGAAATTCTGATCGTATGTAGAGGTGCAAAGGCTGTTAGTAACACCAAAGACAGGGTCCAGTCACCTGCGAATAAAACACTAATCTGAACTGAGGGTACCAACGCAAAAGTCGAAATGCTTAACTCCCTTTCCAAATGTTTCTTTACAAAGGAAAACCAGGACAACTGCGTCAACATAATCCTCGTAGCACTGACGAAAAGAGTGAAATGAATGTTAGCCTCAGTGGTGTTGAGAAACAGGAGAAATCGTAAAACATGAATAACGCTCCAGGGCTCAGTCATTTTTCACTCATTTTCCAGCTGAGTTAACCTCTCTTCTAACTATATCGTATAACCCTCTAGTAAAAATCCATGCCAAGTAGTTGGAAGAAAGTGCTGATCACACCCATTTATATGAAGGGTACCTGAAGGGATCCACAAGACTACCGTCCATTATTCTCGGTATCGATTTGTTGTAGATTCTTAGAACATATTCTGTGCTCAAACACAATAAAGTATTTGTAACAGGATGGCCTGCACCACAACCAGCGTTGACTCCGAAAACATCGAACATGCGAAACGTAACTTACACTTTTCTCACATGACATTCTGAAAGCTTTGGATCAAGGCAGTCACTTAGAGGCAGTGTTTTTTGATTTCCGAAAAGTATTTGACTCAGTACCACATCTATGCTTATTGTCCAAAGTACAATCATAAATGCCTTGTGGCTAAATTTGTGACTGAATCAAGGATTTTTTGTTAGGCAGGATCCAGCATGTTATCTTGGACGGAGAGTCATCTTCAGATGTAGAAATACCTTCGGCTGTGCCCCAGGGAAATGTATTGGGACCCTTGCTGTTCATGTTGCATATTAATGACCTTGCACACAACATTAATAGTAACAGACTTTTTGGAGATGATACAGTTATTTATAATGAAGACAAGCAACACTGCGTGAAATAACCGCAGAAATCAATGAGGAACCTAAGACGAACGTATCTGTTAGGACGGTGTGGCAAAATCTGGCGTTAGTGAGTCATGGCAGTAGGCGACCAACAAGAGTATCTGCAGCGCCTCTCCTGGGGTCGTCACCACAACGAATGGACCCTAGACGACTGGAAAAACCGTGATCTGTTCAGATGAGCCCTGATTTCAGTCGCTAAGATCTGTTGGTAGAGTTCGAGTGTGGCGCAGGCACTACGAAGCCTTGGTATCAGATCATCAACAAGGCACTGTGCAAGCTGGTGATGGCTCAATAATGGTGTGGGCTGTGTTTACATGGAATGAACTGGCCGACTGAATCGATGATTGACTGGAAATAGTTATCTTCAGCCACTTGGAGATAATTTGCAGCCATTTATAGACTTCATGTTACCAGATAAAAACAGGATTTTTATGGATGACTGTCCGCCATATCACAATCCCACAATGGTTACCATTGGCCTGAAGAAAATTCTGGACAATTCGTGTGAATGGTGTGGCGAACCACATCGCCCGACGTGATTCCTATCGAATATCCATATGGCTTAATCGAGAGGGCAGTTCATGCACGAAATCCTGCACCGGCAGCACTTTCGCTATTACGGACGGCTACAAAGGCAGCATAATATGAAGTTTTATTTATTTATACGTCAAGTTCCGTAGTACCCAATTGAGGAGCAAATCTCCAAGGTCATGGAACGTGTCAGTTCATGAAATTACAACATAAAATTAATAACAGATAAAAATAAAATATTTATGAACCCGAAAAAAGTCAGTCCATAAGTTTAAGTAAACGCAATCAATAATACAACAAGAATCAGGTTAAGTTTTCAAGGAACTCCTCGACAGAATCGAAGGAGTGACCCATGAGGAAACTCTTCAGTTTCGATTGGAAAGCGCGTGGATTACTGCTAAGATTTTTGAATTCTGGTGGTAGCTTATCAAAAATGAATGCAGCAGTATACTGCACACCGTTCTGCACAAGAATTAAGGAAGTCCGATCCAAACGCAGGTTTCATTTCCGTCGAGTATTAACTGAGCGAAAGCTGCTTATTCTTGGGAATAAGCTAATATTGTTAACAAGAAATGACACTAAGGAATATATATGAACCCAATGTCAAAATACCCAGACTCATGAACAGGGGTCGACAAGAGGTTCGTGAACTTACATCACTTATTGCCTGAACCGCCCGTTTCTGAGACAAAAATATCCTTTTAGAATGGGAAGAGTTACCACAAAATATAATACCATACGACATAAGCAAATGAAAATAAGCAAAGTAGACCAATAGACGAATAGTAAAAATGGCAGCATTGACTCTTTGAACAAGCTCCTGAACGTGGGCTTTCCATGACAGTTTACTATCTACCTGAACATCTAAAAATTTGAACTGTTCAGTTTCACTAATCATATGCCCATTCTGTGAAATTAAAACTTCGGGTATTGTTGAATTGTGTGTTGGAAACGGTAAAAACTGAGTCTTACTGTAATTTAGCGTTAGTTTATTGTCTACCATCCATGAACTTACGTCATGAAGTGCGCTATTTCAAATCGAACCAGTGTTGCACACAACATCCTTTACTACCAATCTAATCTCATCAGGAAACAGAAATATTTTAGAGTTAACCGTAATACTGCAGGACATATCCTTTTTATAAATAAGGAACTGGAGTGGCCCCAACACTGATTCCTGAGGCACCCCCCACTTGACTGTCCCCCCCCCCCACGTCACAGCCATTCTCAACACTGTGAATAATGACCTTTTGCTCTTTGTTGCTAAAGTAAGAGGTCAACCAATTGTGAGCTACTCCCCATATTACGCAATGGTCTAACTTATGGAGAAATATTTTGTGATCAACACAATAAACCCCTTAGTTAAATAAAAAAAATACGCCTAGCTATCGAAACCTTTTGTTTAACCCATTCCTTACCTCTCAGAGAAAAGAGAATTTTCAGTTGTTAAAAGACTTCTAAAGCCCAACTCTACATTTGACAGCAAATCCTGTGTTATAAAACAATCAATTTGCCTTACCTACACAGCCTTTTCAATAACTTTAGCAAACACTGACGACATAGAAATAAGTGTAAAATTGGCTACATTATCCCTTTTTCCCTTTTTAGAAAACGGCTTTACTACGTTCGAATCCTGACTTGGGCATGGATGTATGTGATGTCCTTAGGTTAGATATGTTTAAGAAGTTCTAAGTCCTGATGACTTCAGTTGTTAAGTCTTATAGTGCTTAGAGCCATTTTGAAACTGACCATTGCTAACGGAAAAATTACAAATATGGCTAAATATAGGGCTATCATGTGCAGCAAAGTACTTCAGTATTCTGCTAGGCAATCCATCATATCAATGAGAGTCCTTAATCTTCAGTGATCTAATTATTGACTTAATCGCCCGCTTGTCTGTATCACAGAGGAGTATTTCAGACATCAGTCTCGGAAAGCCATTTGCCAAGAAAGTTACATGATTCCCTGTAGAAACTAATTTTTTTATTTAATTTACCAGCAATGATCAGAAAATGATTGTTAAATACTGTACATATATGTGATTTACCAGTAACATAAATATTTTTACTACGAACTGACTTTATATCGTCGACCTTGTCTGCTGACCAGACGTTTCTATCACAACTGACCATATTGATTTAATTTTATCCTGTGAATTAGCTATTCTATTTGCATACCAAATACTCTTTGCCTTTCTAATAAAGAGTTTAAGTAGCTTGATTGTGACTACTTCTAACATTTTGATATAATTCCCAATTTGTTCTACATGATATCCTTATCGCACTAGTCAGCCAACCAGGCTGCCTTTTACTGCTAGTATCCCGTTTAGAACGTTCTAAATTAAAGCAACTCTGAAGGAGCGTGAGAAATGTGTTAAGGAAAGCATTGTATTTGTCATCATGTTATCGGCACTATAAACATCCTGCCACTCTTGTTCCTTGACGAGTTTTAAAAAAAACTCTCTATTGTTGTTGGATTAACATTTCTAAATCGTTTCTAATTATATATGACATTTCTTTCAGGACAGAAGTCTTTTAGTGCTAAAATTTGTCCATCATGGTCTGAAAGGCCATTCAACCTTTTACTAACAGAATGCCCCTCTAAGAATGAAGAGTGAATAAAAATATTGTCTGTCGCTGTGCTAATGTTCCCCTGCACCCTAGTTGGAAAACACAGTCTGCTTCAGATCATATGTATTCAAGAGATCTACTAACATCCTTTTTGTTGCTCCTCATATAAAAAATTCATGTTGATGTCACCACACATTACTAATTTCTGGTACTTCCTATAAAGTGAATCGAGAACCCTCTCTAGCTTGAGCAGAGTTAGGTTACAATTAAACAGCAAATATGAGGACTTAAATGTCACTAAATTCAACTGCCCCTGCACGTCATACAAATATCTCACCTGGCACCTCTGAAATTTAACCCGTGCCCCCTGATATCCGCGCCTTCTCCAGCCCGTGTTAACGCATCTAACAGCCGCATTAAGGTGAGGCTGATCTTGACGCTGAAATAGTTGCACGAAATGCACATTATTGCCACCAGTTTGAGAAGCTACCTTTGCCAGGTTACCATCTACATCATATTCCCGTCCCTGTCAAGACTATTCCCTGCTCAACCCACTATTACTACCTGATTCTCCTTCGTAAAACTCCTTCGTAACTCTCCTATGCTGTTAGTCACCTGAGCCAACCCTGCACTAAGCTTCACAATGCTTGTGACCTGGTACTCACTCCCCAACACTTCCTGCAACTGCTGACCCACACCTCTAACATGCGAACTACCTAGCAGCAGAACCTTCTTTTTTCAGTTCGACTTTGCAGCTCACCTAGGCCTCCTAACTGTTGACGACTGCTGCATGTTCCCTACAACTGCAGCTACAAGAGGCTCCTCTCCACTCAACTCTGATAGTTGGTCAAATCTACTGCATATACGCAAAGTATAACTGTCTGAATACCTCCTCCTCGCAGCTGCCTTGTTGCCAATTGCCAGTTCCCATTCTCCAGCACTCTCCACCCTCCTCAGCCTATCTAGTTCCTCCGTTGCGTGTTTTAACTGTTGCTGAAGGGCACAGATCTCACTCTTCTGCTCGTCTATCAACTTATTTGTACTGAAAATTTTGCATTCCCCGGAGTGGATCTCGCTAGAATGCCCACTGGCTTCCCCACTGCATACTGTGAACAAATCCCACACGATAACCATCTACTCATAAACCTACGGCAGATCCCACACAGTTACTGAAAAACCCTATACGTCTACGTTACCTAAGTTCAGTTACACCAGCAGAACTATTTGTAGAACTAATAATAGCGATCTCGAAATTCTCTCTCTACTAAGGAAGCAACTACTTGCATTAATGCCGGCCGCGGTGGTCTAGCGGTTCTAGGCGCTCAGTCCGGAGCCGCGCGACTGCTACGGTCGCAGGTTCGAATCCTGCCTCGGGCATGGATGTGTGTGATGTCCCTAGGTTAGTTAGGTTTAAGTAGTTCTAAGTTCTAGGGGACTGATGACCATCGATGTTAAGTCCCATAGTGCTCAGAGCCATTTGAACCAGTTTTTGAACTTGCATTAATACTACTAAACCACAACTAATACCAATACCAACAAAACTTCACAAAATTAGTAGCTAAAACTGAAAATTCAAGCGACCACTGGAACACTCAAAGAAATGGAAACACTAAATGAAAATTTTGCTGAAATATTTCAGTAGAAATGATAAGAAACGTCAGCTGAAAACTAAAGTACGAAATTTACTAAACGATGTCAAAGCACAGAAAACTCTAAAAAAACACAGTTTATTAAATCCTTATTTCGCCACAAACAGCACGAAACAGTGCCAAAAACTATTAAATTTAATAACTGTATAACAGTGTACAAATAACTTTGTCAATACCTTGTTTTATAGCCGCTACAGCTCCAAATGCACGCCGCACACCACTGAGGCGTGAGGCTTGGACTTACAGCGAACCGGCCGGAGTGGCCGAGGGGCTCTAGGCGCTACAGGTTGGAACCGTGCGACCGCTACGGTCGCAGGTTCGAATCCTGCCTCGGGCATGGCTTTGTGTGATGTCCTTAGGTTAGTCAGGTTTACGTAGTTCTAAGTTCTAGGGGACTGATGACCACAGCAGTTGAATCCCATAGTGCTCAGAGCCATTTGAAGCATTTGAACTTCCAGCGACTTGTTGGATCCATGTCACATCGAGTTATTGCACTACGCCGGTAAAAAGGAGGTCCTAAACGACATTAGGAGACATCCCATGAGTTTTGTCATTTCAGTGTATATCCCGGCAAGAAAACGTTTCAGAATGCTTCCCGCCAAAAGGAAGATAGGAAGAAAGATCTATGTCACATTTGTGCCTAAAGAGAGTGGTACTGCCACATGTCATCTGGCCACAATTATTCGGAACTTTTTTGAAGAGCATTTTGGACAACGCGAGCGAATGATTTGCAATTCATGGAACACTTACGTGATGTATGCGATAGGTCAGTTCGTGCACGAAGTCCTGCAGCAGTAACACTCAGTTGTGGACGGCGATAGAGCAACACAGCTCAGTATTTCTGCAGGGGTCTCCCAACGACTTGATGAGTCCTTGCCACGTCGAGCTTCTGCACTATGCAGGGCAAAAGGAGGTCCGACACGATGCCAAGAGATATACGATGACTTTTGTATTTTTAAGGTACAATACATGACATAGGCACTAATTCTAACAAACATGAAGACGCCAATACGTAATGATGATTTGATTTAAATGCGTGGAATCTGTGAGGTAAACAGGAAGGCTAGTTCCCTTCATTTACAGCCCTAAATTTACCCAGGACATATTCGCTTTTTTTTCCTACGATAGGAGCAGATTTTATTCTGGTAATTTAAGATGTGAATTGAGTTTCATATAAAATATGGGAAGTGTACTTCCTTCCTGACTGTATACTAATGGAGGAATGCCTTCCACGGATCAGATCGCCGCCGTGGACATAGCGCGCCCGCCGCCCTCCAGAGGGAGACGCGTGTCGCCGGTCGCTCCTGGCCGTAGCTTGTTGAGGGCCATGACAGTGCTCTTGGCGGTGATGGGGGCCGTGAGTCGCGGGCCGTGGCCAGCTGCCTCGTATCGCCGCCTTCTGCAGGGCGCGGCCCCCAGCGAGCAACAGGATAAGGTGTAACAGCCTTTTGAAAGATGTCGTCACAGGTAACACAGCAGTGCCGATCCTACGGCATACACTGTACTGGATAGAGGCCACCTGCAGCGTTACTTGGTGCTGTGTCAGCACGTGATAACGGGGGGTAATAAATTGAATGCGGTAGCCTTTTGAACAGTACCAGTGCCTGCAAGATAGTACCACCCACCACCACGTACTGGCCAAGATTTTGGATACCGTGTGTAAGGGTAACAAGATAACTTTATGTGACAACCTCTTGAACAGAGCTACTCCCGTCGGTGGCTTCATAAAAGCAGCTGAAAGTGCCACTGTTATCTCTTATTGACATGACATGCTGACACGTAGGTGGGGCCCAGTACTCTACATGTAAGAGGCGCTTTGTCGGGAGATATCACTTGGTTGACAGTCCGCACTGATATAACATATTCAAAGATGAAACGGAGTTGCATGGACTAATTTGATGCGACTGGCAAGCGTCTTCGATCTGAGGTGGGTGGGGATATACCGTCACCCTCAATGAACGAAAACAACTTCGAAGGCTCAGTAGAGCTACTTGGCGCTTTTCCAGAAACATCAACAAGCGAATTTTGTGAAAGTAAGTATACTTTTCTCTCTGTCCCTCAGTATGTGTCAATAATACCAAGATGATTATCTAAGGAAGTGCTTCTTCTTTGTGGTAGATTTCTCAGTGAGATAGCAGCGATGGGAATGGAAGTAGCATCCACCAGATGTGCATGTCACTTGTACGGCGAGCCTTTCTTCTTTTTAAGGTTCCGTACCTCAATAGCTAAACATGGAAGCCTTAGAGGGTCACTTTTTTTCTGTCTGTCTCTTCGACTGTTAAAACTTTTTTTTTCAGGAACTGGTTGACGTATCAAGTCAAAATTTATGCCACTTACTAACGTCCACAATCCCTTGGTTCTGTATAAAACTGAAGCTTCTAAGTCAGTGCAATCAAATAATAAGGCCGTTTATGTCACAAATTTTGATACTCGCAGACTCTCTCATCAAAATCTATAGGGTACTTCCCGTTGACCTATTACGACAAAATTTGGCAGAAAGCAACGATTCACAGTACTACAAGTAAAGAAAAAAATACTTAAACTCTTAATCACACGAAAAAACTGTTGCCGTTTATCAACTGTTTCTCTGTCCGTCCGTCTGTTATTTTCTCAGGAACGGGTAGACATATGAAGCTGAAATCTCTGCTACATACGGAGGTGTATGTACCTTGGCGGTGTAATAAATGTAAGTTTCTAGGTCAAGTGAACCAAAAGATACTTTTAATGACATATATTTTGATATTCGCAAACTGTATCTAGTCATATCAACCTACCCACAAGATGTTTCAAGTTACATCAAAAGTTTTGCCATAGGATGTTTACCACAGCTGCAGTAATTGAAGTGAAAGTCTCATGAAAACCTATAGGGTACCCCCCTTTGTCCTAGAAGCATGAAATTCGGCAAGAAGGAAGGTTTCACGGTACAAATAAAGAAACAGTCCTAAGACTATTAAAATTCAATTATATCACACGAAAAATTCTCCTGATCTGATTCAGATGAACCAATTCTGGAACCCTATGGGGCACCACCTCCAGGCCCAAAAATAATTGGCCCGCTATTTATGTTAATTAGTTGACCTGCGCACAGGCATGTGGTACCTAATGCATCCAGAAAGCTACCAATGATTATTGAACCCATACCAAGCTGAACCACTGTTTCACTGAGTTCCAAAAGTGGATCAGTACACTCTTAAGGAGGTGATCATGATACTTTGGTACATCACTGTTTGTGTTCGTCTTTTTCCAGGATGACAACTAGGATCGAAGTATCTAAATTTATTCGTAATATTCATTGAATGAAGCCTTGTTCCTACTGTACTAACTGATTAACGAGAAAGTAAGTGGTTACAACTTTAATATGCATTGTCAGTTTCGTGCATGTTTTTGTGAAAATATGAGAACCTACATTGTGTCTCTTTGAATCCAGCGACACAGTATTCCAAAGAACATTATGCATTTTGCATTATAGGAGCTACAATATGACTTAAAATTAAGCGCTTAGGATAAAAAATTTCAACATACCATATTCAACACAATGGGTCCTATGTTTACTGCAACACATAGTGCTCAAAAGTAATGAGAGATGTCGAACATCCATACGACAAACAGGCCCAAAACGTGGATGATTCACCTGCCTGCTGAACCCATGGGATTGGACGCATGACACATGTTTTAGTGTCAAGGCACCCACACTTCTTCAAAAATCATCATGTGTCAAATACATCCTGCACTCACCAATAATGCGTTCTTGACACTGTTGATTGATGTCCCACTCCCAGTGCTATGCTATGTTGAAAAAAACTTTCATGGCAAATTGATAGATTTTTGAGGTTAACTGATCCATTTTTTGTGCAAACTGGAAGATTTTTGGGGTAAGCTGAAACAGTTTTCACGTAATATGATACATTTCAAGGCACGTTAATACAGTTTGCGGATGTAAGATAATTAAACTGATACATTTTTGGGACATAAGAGGATATATTTTTGAGGTTGGCCTGGTTGATACATTTTTTGTGTAAGCTGATACATGGTTGCGTTGCCCAAAAGTATGAGACATATGACATGTTAATAGATTGTGTCAATGTGCACGTGAAAATGTTAGCAACTTTAATTCTAACATCAACTAAGAAACTTGAGACTGATTTTAGGAAGCAGTAGCTTGTTCCAACAATCAAAACTCATTTCATAAATATCAAGAGACTGTAAAGTGGTTGACCCACTAAAAAAACCAGTAAAATGAAGAGGATATTTACTGTGGCGTATAAATCAGAGGGTTGAAATTATGATGATGCTGATGATGATGCTGATGGTGAGAGATGTTGAATTACTGTACATAGTTGTTTGATGTTGCATGGATATGAAAATTATATTAACTTACTCCCTCCCCCTCCCCCCCCCCCCCCCGTAAACAGTGTATCAATTTAATTCACAAAAAATGTAACAACTTTCCCCAAAAAGTATCATCTTACCCCCAAACTGAGTCAACTTCTTGAATGGAATCACCTTACCCAAAACTGTACCTAGTCATATCAATCTAGCCAAAAAATGTTTCTAGTTACATCAAAAGTTTTGCCATAGGATGTTTACCACAGCTGCAGTAATTGAAGTGAAAGTCTCGGTGGTAAGTTGCAAATGAGAACATTAAATCTAACCTGGGTAAATAATGTGGAATTTACTCCATCGAACTGATTCCTTATCGACTGATCCCAGAGACGGTAAGATGAAAGCATCTTCATTAGGACCATGTTACTATGATTTCCAAGAAGTATGGAGGAACTCAATTTACGAGCATAAATTTTATACTTCGCTAATTTCCAGTGCAACTTAGGCTGTAGTGTCCATATGTATGTATGATGACTAACTTTCACATATTTAAATGAATGTAATTTGTGGTACAGAGATCAAACTATCGCTTTGTACTAATCTATAACTGAACTGGTAATTTGAAGAAGGAAACGAATCCAAAACCTCCTTTGTGGGGAAATACAGAAAAACCCATCCTGTTGTTACTTTTGTCTTAACCAAACATACATATAAGCTTCTTGACATCAGCCTTCTATCTCAGCATCTTGGCCACATGAACTGAATTGTCCTGAAGGACGCAGCACACTATTAAGAACCGAGGATTTGTTACCTTTTGAAACTGATGGTGAATGAAGCATTATAACTTCTTATCACAACATCACAGATAGTTACATTTTCACAAAACATTCACAACAGAACATATACAGGAAATTTCCGTACTACTCACAGGTTATGAAAGCATTGTGTATAAAATTTTCTCTGAAAATTCTGTCTTTCGTTTTTATCGTCCCCTATAGTAGCTGTTGTTGGTCTCATCAACACGTCATACAACTGTCTGTACTCATATGGAATGTATGTAACTGTATTGTGTACATCCTTCATCTTGTCTTGTAGTGGGATTTACACCATTTCCGTTGGAATGTGGGGCACTGTTTTTCTTTTGCAGTAAGAAAGGGTTGTTTGCCACACCATCAATGAATTCAGATGAGGTTTAAAACCAATAGGTAGAAATATTCCAGTTGCCTACTTTAAGATCGGAAAGGACATTTCTACTAAACTAATATGACTTTAAACCATCTAGAATAGAAACTATACGAATAACTGTTATTCATTTACCTTTAATGTATAATGTCTAAACTCAGACGTGAGACATTAAACACAAAACAATAATCTGATACACAGGAAAAGCGAGCCTTAAGCAACTGAACAGCAGATACGAACACCAGCTGTTAGAGCGACCACAGCGTTAAGGGTGGACGAACTCGAACCTGGCATATATTCCCCTCTTCAAACTAACCATTATTTCGAAGTGTGATTAAACCGTCGCCTGTTTCCGTTCCCTTTTTATAGCTAACGACGTGTATATATCCGTCGACACAAGTTTGGTTAAAAAATGGATTTTTTTGTGCTTGTAGCCTTCTTCAAGCCACCGATTCAATTTCAGTAGTATCAATTATCGAGCTGTCAGTATTTTTATGAGTTGTACAGACAACTTAGTTGGGAAAATTTTTAATTTGAACATGGACGTAACACAGACAATTTAGATGTGAAAGTATTTAGTTTTTAGGTCCATTCTGCTTGAAAAATGTGTTTTGTGCTCAAAATCATAGAATTATATTTTGGTGCCAAGTTTTAATTTTCAGGAGGAATAATTATACTTGCATGATAGCTACAATTGTTTTTTGTGCTCAATAAATAATAAATAATTTTTTACTAAGCATTCGTGGTGTGTGTGTGTGTGTGTGTGTGTGTGTGTGTGTGTGTGTGTGTGTGTGTGTGTATTTATGGCAGGCGGTCACCAGTTTAAATGCTGCATCACAATAAAATCATTAAAACAACTTCTTCCTTCCTTCTTAAAAACGTGTTGCAGTTAAGGCGATAAAAAGATCTTCTTACTTTCTTCCTAAAATCGTGTTTGGTTACTTTGTGCGAGTGTTGTATTTCACATAACATTTTTTACTACATGTTGATGTTTTTTGGGTGTCTGATTATAGGTAAAATACGGCGTGCAAACTTTTTAAACATTTTTCGATAGGTAAACAAGGTAGAGAACCTTGGTACCATGTTCCCGATGAGTAAATATTAGAACAGTTCACTTTTGTACTTAACCTCGACTAGGCCCAATCATTTGTACGTCAACCGTTAGTTCAAATGGTTCAAATGGCTCTGAGCACTATGGGACTTAACATCTGTGGTCATCAGTCCCCTAGAACTTAGAACTACTTAAACCTAACTAACCTAAGGACATCACACATATCCACGCCCGAGGCAGGATTCGAACCTGCGACCGTAGTGGTCACGCGGTTCGAGACTGAAGGACCTAGAACCGCACGGCCACCCCGGCCGGCAACTGTTAGTTTGCATTTTATTTGTAACTATTTAAGCATAAAAATAGGATTGAGATACTTAGAGTTCAAACTCATATTTTGGATGTCTATTTAACAGATATGTGCTTATGTGGGAAATAACATTGCAGTAGTTGACATAAACATTATACTTTTTCGTGTTGAAAAAATACTTTTTCAAACATCTTATACTTGGAAAGCACGTTGTGTAACTTGAAAAGCATCACAGATGTGGAAAACAATTAATATGAGGCTCTGTTCTGTCTTAAACCAACCATGATACGCAGATCGAAGTGTGAACGTCGTCATGTGTTTGTTGGTGACGACAAGCAACAGGAGCGTAAAGCAACAGCTGACTTTCTTTCGTGGTTTTTATGATCTACGGAAAATCATTTAAAGTGAAACTCATCTTTGACAACTAAATTTTCGTAATTTGGAAACTACGTTGAATAACCAAAGGTTGGCTTTTAACTATTTAGGAAGCTGGGTTTTACGCTCGTTTCGTATTCCGTAAGACGTTTACCTGCTGTTAATCAGGCCAGATGCGTTTAGGCATGGAAATGATATTGGGGTGCTTATTTTAGTGTTCAGGATCATGTTTTACACATGAAAATTATGCAGATATTGCATTTTTTGCGTATTTTTCAGGTATTTCATGTTTGGAAGAAATATTGTGACAGTTGACGAGCAATACTGATGTGAAAAATAATTAATTTGTGGGGTCATTGTAATGTTTGACTGAGTTAGATATCAGACATGTTTATGTGTCAATAAGACTGCTTACTCCAGTCGACAATTGCACTTTAAGCTGTAGTGCCCATGTGTGTTTTGCAGTGTGGTATGAATTTCATGTTTGTGTAGAGCAACATATAGAATCATGTATGTGTGAGCTTAAACTAAATAATGGCACTTTTATTATTGTAGCTATGTATGTGTCCCTATTGGGAAATTTTAAACTATTTTTGAAAAACTTGTATTCATTGTGTGCTGTTAGTCAAATTGAATTTCAATATTCTGGATTAAATCTCACTCTGGTACATAAAGGGATGAATTATGCTGCCACAAAAATCTTTGGTCACTTGCCAAATAATATTAGAAGTCTGCCAGACAGCCAACCAACATTTAAATCAAATTAAAAGAATTTCGGAATGACAACTCCTTTTACACAATAGATGAATTCTTGTTACGACTGTAACAAAAAAATTAATTTATTATTTTGTGTAAAGAAAACTTATGTTAATGTGGCACTTTCCACATCATTACGAAATGTCATATTCATGATCTATGGAACAAGGATTAATATATGAATTTATGTATGTATCTTACACTGATCGCAACAAGCAAAAATCACTGTCAGAGAGTTCAGCGTTGCCTATGCCTGCCTGTCCGTCTTCTGACACATGACACATGTGGGGAAACAATTAATTTGACGCTTTGTTAGAACTTTGCACGTACGCAGGTCCTCATTTAGCTAATATTTTGGATAACCGTAGTGCTTGAAATTTGAGAGCATTCAGATACTTTTGAGCACCTTTTAAAATACCATTAAATACTGCAAGTTACACCCTTTACGCAATTTTTGGATAAATGTGTGTGTGTGTGCGCGTGTGTGTGAGAGTGTGCATGTGCGTGCATGCACTCACAAAATGGAATAATGTTTTCCACACACGATTGCTGGATTATTGTGTGAGAGCGGTATCAGGTGCAATGAGTAATTTTTGTTTTATTTTATTTATTTATTGAAACTACATTCTGACTGTGCTGCCTCATTTTAATACTACTCTGCTATTGGGTAGAGAGGGAAGGGGTCGATGAATCGGTGGCAGAGGAGGAGGGGAGGGGGGAGGAGGAGAGGGGCGGGGCTTCATGACACCACACGGTTAGAGCGCCGTCACTGTAGCCCCAACTATAGGTGCAAACTTCAACTAGGCACGAAAAAATGCACAGACGTACTATAAGCTACCTACACTCGTTAGTGAGATTGTGTTCGTTTTCCTAAACAGGAAGTCCCAGATGTGGATTAACCGCTTTGCAGATAACTGATGTACAGGGTGTTTATGAATGAGTATTGGGGTTTTAACGCTTTATAATATTTATTATATTAAACTTACAGTTATAAATGATAAGTTAAATGAAAGAGCAACTCAAACAGTTTTACCAAGAACCTTATAAATGTTCAATGTGAGCACCATTTGTCTTATGGCACATATCAAGTCTATAGCCGAGTTCTTCCCAAACGTTGAAAAGTGTGTCTTCAGAGATTGTAGCAACAGCTTCTTAATTCAGGGAGGTCTGCTGGTAGTGGAGGCACGTACACACGATCCTTGATGAAGCCCCAAGGGAAAAAATCGCATGGCGTGAGGTCGGTTGAACGTGGAGATCATGCAAAGCAAGCCCTGTAATTGAGCCCCTTGCGGTCTATCCTGCGCTTGGGTACAGTAAAGTTCAACCAATCGCGTACTTCACTATTCCAGTGAGGTGGCGCACCATCTTGTTGGGAAATGAAGTTCTCTGGCACATCTTCTTCCAACTGAGGGAAGAGCCATTGCTCTAGTGTATCAAGGTATAAAATGCCAGTTACAGTAGGTTCACCAAAAAAGAAAGGCCTATAGACTTTCCGCCAGGATATGACACAAAAACAGTCACTTGAGGGGAATCTCGTTGCATTTGTACCACCTCGTGAGGATTTTCTGAGCCCTATATGTGCACATTGTGAGTGTTAACATGTCCACTAAGGTGAAAGGTTGATTCATCACTGAAGACAACATGACCCAGAAAATCTTCATAGTTATGAAACAACATTTCGTTTCATTTGGGAGGACGACGGTTCAATCCCGCGTCCGGCCATCCTGATTTAGGTTTTCCGTGATTTCCCTAAAGCGCTCCAGGGAAATGCCGGGATGATTCCTTTGAAAGGGCACGGCCGACTTCCTTCCCCATCCTTCCTAATTCGATGAGACCGATGTCCTCGCTGTCTGGTCTCCTTCCCCAAAACAACCCAACCCAACGCAACATTTCGTTTGCAAAGTTGGCTCATAATCCATGGTCTGCTGACTTTAGAGCCTGTAATAACTGTAAACGGTAAGGACATAGTTGTACACGTATTCTTAAAACTTTCCAAACAGTCGACACATGAACTTGTAATTCACGACTAGCCTTCAGGACTAATTTCTGTTTGCTACGAGTGAACAACTCTCTCACTCGCTCAGTAGTCTCTTCACTAACTCTTGGTCGTCCTTTGCTCTTCCCTTTACAAAGGCAGCTGGTGTCTTCAAATAGATGATACCATCTACGAATGTTATTATCACTTGGAAGATCACAACCGAACTTCAGCCGGAATGCACGTTGCACAAAAATAACTACAGATCCGGTCTTTGCAAACTGTGAAACACAAAACGCTTTCTGTTCACTTGTCGCCATCTTCACTACTACCGCTGTCTAGCGGATTGCGGCAGAAACATTGCGCGATGCACATGCGCACTGGTGCCAAACACAACTGTTTGAGTTGCTCTTTCATTTGACATATCATTTATAACTGTAAGTTTAATGTAATAAATATTATAAAGCGTTAAAACCCCGATATTCATTTATAAACACACTGTATTATCCGATAATTTTTGAAATAATAAACAAGAGAAGCCTGATGCCTTCTGTTATAATTATCTAATACTAGCTTAGCACCCATGCTTATCTCGCGTAGACAGTATGGCCAGCAGAGAAGTCTTTTTACTTCTATTTCATAAATTTTCATATTGTTCGGAAACTGCTCCACCTTCTGGTCTTTCCACGCTAATTAAGACCATATAAACATAGCCTTTACCGAATGTAGTTCTGACCAAAAGCAATTCTGGTAGCTGGAGTCCTTTTGCATTCCATACTAACTTTCATCCCCTAGCAAGTATTTCTATATATTTAATCGAGAAGTGAAATGTCAGTTTTCTTAAATTTAGCTTTATAACTTTTTAATGTTACTGAATATTTTCCTAAAAATTTTCACGTCCTATTGCACTCCATTAGGGGTTGAATTTTCAGAAATATTGAAACACCTGTGGTACCGATAGCTACGATGCACGGCTTAGATACCAGTGAAGTTGGCACTACGACACCGACACCGATGACGGCGCCCTCTAGCCGGCGCTAGAGAGCTCTATGAGCATCGCTGCAGATTCTACGCATTTCATCACGTGCAGCCAGCCACGACACTTTGCTTCAGCATCGCACCTCCGCACAAAGCTATGTAACCGTTTATCACCTTGTTTTTGCACCACTAAACCATTTTCTTGCAGTACCGACTTGTATTACCTTTTCCCGTTCCTACCCACGCGCCGCCACCCAGGCGGGATACAAAAACACCTATTTTTTAAAAATTTCTTATCGAGAAGTCAAATAACAATATTCATAGACATAGCCTTAAAAATCTTTTATCAATTATTTATTTTCAAAAGAAAGCTTTCACCCACTATTTAACCCCCATAGGTTAAATTTTCTAAAATGCTAACACTTGTATTTCTTTATTTCTGACCGAGAAACCAAATACCAATTATCGTAGGTCTAGCTTCATAATTGACTTAATAATGACATTTGTTTAAAAAAAGCCTTCACTACCTTAGGACTGGAAATCCGAAAAATTTCGTCTTTAACGACGACTGCAGTATAAGATCCACACCTTCACCAGATTTCAAGTTTTTGGGCTTGGCGATGGTGAGTCATTCAGTCAGGACATTGCCTTTCATATACATATTTTTGTTTACAGTTCACTATTATGCAAGTAACTCGTGCTTCATCATGAACTCCAAGACATCGAAGCGCATTGATTTTGGTTCAGGAGTCACAAAATTTGACCGAGACCATAACTTCACCCTCATAAAATGAGAAGAGTCTACAGGAAAGAACTGAATGAGAAAACGAAACAGATAGAATTGTGCGATTATTTCTAGAATTTGCATTGCAAGCAAATGCTATGAAATAAAATGCCACTCGAGTGCGATTTTGTAAGTAAGTTGTCAGTTTCCCACTAGTAAGGAGTAAGTAATACTGTGAGCTTTCAAACGTGATCCGTAGAATGTTTTGTAAATACAATGAATTGCAGTTTTCCTATCTGTACTTTGGATTCCGTTTGTTTTTCGGTTATCCATTCAGTCTTGGGTTATCACTGAACCCGGGTAAGCGGGAGACCGCACATCTGCGGGATTTGTCTTCGTGTAGCTCGACTCGGTACATAAGGAAGACTGCAACTGACGCAGCATTATCACAATTGCATTGTGAAGTGGTACTCTGCTTTATTGTAGGTGTGTAAACACGAATGAAGTAATGAGGGTTTAGAATGAATCTCTCACTCTCTAACGGAGCGGCGCTGAAACCTGGAACCTCGCTTTCTGTAAAGGTAGAAAAATAGTCCTTACGGATTTAGATCTACAAGGGCCGGACGTCAGTCGTGCTTGAATAGTTCGGTAGTAAACCTCTGTAATAATAATATTTAAAAAAACCTGACGAAAGTTTTCATCATTTGAGTGGCAACATGCAGTACCCATGCAGAATTACTGCGGAAAAACTGCCAAAGAAACAGATAAAAAGAAAGAAGAAAAAAAAGCAGAAGAACACTGCAGGCGAAATGTAAGGTTCCAGGTCGATCATCAGAGTGGCACAAGCTTTTAATCTATACTATATTGCCAGCCGGAATGGCCGAGCGGTTATAGGCGCTACAGTCTGAAACCGCGCGACCGCTACGGTCGCAGGTTCGAATCCTGCCTCGGGCATGGATGTGTGCGTTGTCCTTGGGTTAGCAGAGCCATTTGAACCATATACTATATTGTTCCGATTACCAAATTTGAGCAGATTTCATGCTAATCTAATCTCAGCAGTTACTTTTCTTGATATTCGTTTGCTTCAGATGGCACTTAATAATATAACGAAAAGAAGCTGTCTAGGTCACAAATAGTGCTTATTTTTATGATAACTGGTTTCAGTCAAGGATAGACAATCTTGAAACCAGTAGTCATATCTGTCATTAATAAAGTTGGCCAGGAATAATACAACTATGTAAATATATAGCACTAAATATGCAACATAATTACAAAATAAAAATACGTGTATACTCCAATTTGTGACGCGTGCAGTAAATGTGCAGAGCCGGCCGCTGTGACCGAGTGGTTCTAAGCGCTTCAGTCTGGAACCGTGCTGCTGCTATGGTCGTATGTTCGAATCCTTTCTCGGGCATATGTGTGTCTGTGGTGTCCTTAGGTTAGTTAGGTTTAAGTAGTTCTAAGTCTAGGGGACCGATGACTTCAGATGTTAAGTCCCTTAACACTCAGAGCCATTTGAATCATTTTTGAAAAGCGCAGAGCCGTTTTAAAGGCCGAGGAGGACCCACCGTCGTCTGTTGGTTAATGTAGGGGAGCTGCAGGTTATAAAGAGAGGGCTCTGCCCATTGATATGCTTGTGATCAGTTGAACAGCAGTATCATTAAAAAGTAGATAAAGTCCAGTGTTCTGCCCCTTGAGGGGATAGTCGGGCCGGAACGACCTCTGCTTCATACTCAGCCAAGGTGTCATTGGATGCCTTATGGAGCGGCATGTGGTCAGCCCACCGCTCTCTCTCAGTCGTTGTCGAGTTCATTGACCTTGAAACTGCTACTGATCAGTCGAGCAGTTCCTCAGTTGATCTCACAAGGCTGATTTAATCCCGTGCCAATTCTCCCGCCGAGGAAAAGCCCCTGGCTGTATCGCGATTCATCACTAGTGCCACGATTACAGCTGTGGAGAACTTTATACAGACGAATCGTTGGATCACCATAGGAGTCACTTCTTTTAAACTACCTACAAGGAAAAGAACTGTGCATCGCATAATGCAAGAGAAGTTTCGTTATGGCAAATTTGTACACAATGTGCGCCCGAGCATCTTCTGGAGAATTAGAAGACAGCGAAAATGGGTGTTTGCCTGACCCATCTGTTGAGATTTGTGGAGCAAGGTACGGATTTCATTGCTCAGACTGTGGCATGTGATACAACGTTGTATCAACACTTCGACTCTGCCTACAAACGGATGATCATGAGGTGGTGGCATACCGGCTCCCCTCGTCGGAAGAAAACTTAGTGTGCCCCGAAGTAGTGATGCTCAGTTTCTCGTTCGATAAAGATGGACCTCTGGGCATCTGCTGGTTAGTTCGAGGTGCAACAGTTCATGCTGAAAAGTAGTGCAAGACGTTGCTGAGGCTCAAAGTCGGGGGCAAGGCCTCGAATGGGATAGTTCTTCTGCAGGATAATGCTGCACTAAATGAGGCACAGTAGACCATCGAACTCCTTCAAAAATTTCGATAGGTGGTCTTGGATCATACTCCTTATAGCTCCGACATCTCCCCATGCCACGCCTATATCTTCATTTCTATACTGAAGCCGTTTGCTTCCATACTACACCATGGGATCGGTGTTTCAGTATCAACAGCAATTATGTATATTTGTAATGATGCACATGAAATGCTATTATAATATTGATTTTAAAAGTTCTTTACATATAACTGTAATTTCCTTTCCATTTGGGCACACCTTAAACAATGCGGTCAGAAACAGTCTAAAAAGCTTGTAAGGGTAGATTGTGCTGAGAAATAATCGTTAAGAAGAAATTCGATACGTTGCGCCGTTTCTGAGTTAATGAGCACTGAAGTTAACCAGTCAGGCGGCTGCATGCGCAAGGTCAAGAGGCCCACCAGTCACGGCGTCCCAAAATAAATTTCCTAAAGCTGAACACGAGGGGGACACAAAAATAGGACGTGGGACGGTATGAGGATCGAACCTAAGCCAGAGGGTGAACAGTCTCGTTAGCTATCTTCTACGCGATGAGAAAAATTGACGTCAATTGCACCTGGCAGGCCGCTTGTATTTGCGTACGATATGACTTTGGGAAATGCGGTGTTTAAAGTGAAGCGTGGGAAGTTCCTACCTAAGTACCTGTCCCGTAATTTACATCGGCACGGAAAACACCCTGCAATCAATGACCTATAATCTGTGCGCAATGGAATTAAATGCAAATTGCTATATGGGCCAGGCTAATTGATTGGAGTACTTTACGTATCTTTCTCCAATTATCAAGCTAATCAAGTTATTTCCCCCAGTAACATGACACCTCAAAAACAATTATATCGGGATACCATTTACTTGAATTGTAGAACATTCTAAGGATCACGAAAATGTTTATTTCCAATCAAAGAAAAATTTGGATAATAATAAGTACATTGATTGATAAACCTAACTACCACACTCCGGGTAAAATTAATTAGGGGTGGCGAAGTGGAGGAAGTAGAGGAAATATTCTCGCATCTTTTCCCTTGGTGAAATGAATCGATACCGGAATCTAATAAATTAATAAAAAGAGAAAATGGTTGAACCTTGCTGGTTGGTGGTCTCCTAAAATTGCAAGTACAGCGGCTCTCGCTGTTAAAAACGATTCAGTTTTACGTCAACAAGCTCCTGTGTGAAATTAATTTGCCTAGGCTGTGATGATCTCACCTGCACTCAACACAATCTGCAAGCTGATGATACAGTGGCAGTGCGTAGTTTCAGAAGTAATCTCGCACAGACGGGTGGTTGTTCCGGAACCTGCCCAAGCAGACTGCCGTAGCATTTGTCTTTACTTGACAGGTCTGCTGGCCGAAGTCTCCTTCTGCGATGCCCCAGGGCGGATTCGTCACTCTCCGGCTCCCATGGCCGTAGTGTTCGTACTGTACGACGCCCACCGACGAAGTCCATACCGTACGTTCGCTCCCTAAAATTTCGACATTGTTCCACACGGAGCAGTCAGAAAAATATTTTAGAACACCAATGCGAGCGTTGTTCCGCATTTATACGCCAATCACCCTCTTTCCAGCATCATAAAATCACCCTCAGGCGAAATACCCTCAGACTTCAAGAAGAATGTAATAATTCCAATCCCAAAGAAAGCACGTGTTGACGATGTGAAACTTACCGAACAATCAGTTTAATAAGCCACAGCTGCAAAATACTAACACGAATTCTTTACAGACGAATGGAAAAACTAGTAGAAGCCGACCTCGGGGAAGATCAGTTTGGATTCCGTAGAAATACTGGAACACGTGAGGCAATACTGACCTTACGACTTATCTTAGAAGAAAGATTAAGGAAAGGCAAACCTACGTTTCTAGCATTTGTAGACTTAGAGAAAGCTTTTGACAATGTTGACTGGAATACTCTCTTTCAAATTCTAGAGGTGGCAGGGGTAAAATACAGGGAGCGAAAGGCTACTTACAATTTGTACAGAAACCAGATGGCAGTTATAAGAGTCGAGGGGCATGAGAGGGAAGCAGCGGTTGGGAAGGGAGTGAGACAGGGTTGTAGCCTCTCCCCAATGTTATTCAATCTGTATATTGAGCAAGCAGTAAAGGAAACAAAAGAAAAATTTGGAGTAGGTATTAAAATCCACGGAGAAGAAATAAAAACTTTGAGGTTCGCCGATGACATTGTAATTCTGTCAGAGACAGCAAAGGACTTGGAAGAGCAGTTGAACGGAATGGATGGTGTCTTGAAGGGAGGGTATAAGATGAACATCAACAAAAGCAAAACGAGGATAATGGAATGTAGTCGAATTAAGTCGGGTGATGCTGAGGGTATTCGATTAGGAAATGAGACACTTAAAGTAGTAAAGGAGTTTTGCTATTTGGAGAGAAAAATAACTGATGATGGTCGAAGTAGAGAGGATATAAAATGTAGACTGGCAATGGCAAGGAAAGCGTTTCTGAAGAAGAGAAATTTGTTAATATCGAGTATAGATTTAAGTGTCAGGAAGTCATTTCTGAAAGTATTTGTATGGAGTGTAGCCATGTATGGAAGTGAAACATGGACGGTAAATAGTTTGGACAAGAAGAGAATAGAAGCTTTTGAAATGTGGTGCTACAGAAGAATGCTGAAGATTAGATGGGTAGATCACATAACTAATGAGGAAGTATTGAATAGGATTGGGGAGAAGAGAAGTTTGTGGCACAACTTGACCAGAAGAAGGGATCGGTTGGTAGGACATGTTCTGAGGCATCAAGGGATCACCAATTTAGTATTGGAAGGCAGCGTGGAGGGTAAAAATAGTAGGGGGAGACCAAGAGATGAATACGCTAAGCAGATTCAGAAGGAGGTAGGTTGTAGTAGGTACTGGGAGATGAAGAAGCTTGCACAGGATAGAGTAGCATGGAGAGCTGCATCAAACCAGTCTCAGGACTGAAGACAACAACAACAAAATCACCCTCCGTACAATTTTGAAGCGTAGCTTCTAACATGGCAAGGTGTTTACCCAATTGCAGGCCATCCTGTCTATATTTTCTTTTTTCAGACGGTTTATGGCGAGAGCTGACGCTATCCTAAAACAATCTTCTAGCCGACCGTTCCCATGGCGGTTCTCACAAAGTTCTTCACACCTCTCAAAGCTGCGATCACTTATGCCTTAAAACAGTTTTTTTTCTCGTGAGCAGTCGCTTAATTAAGGGGACGGGACGTGGCATCGCCGTTTCGCTTGAGGTTCAAATGGCTCTGAGCACTATGGGACTTAACATCTGAGGTCATCAGTCCCCTAGAACGTAGAACTACTTAAACCTAACTAACCTAAGGACATCACACACATCCATGCCCGGCTTCGCTTGAGGAAGTTCGCCCTTTGTTCAAACCATAAAATTTCGCTGGCGTCTCTCTGCTTGCGTCCCAGGCTACGTTTGACAAAATCCTCCGAGCACAAGAGAATAGCTTCGCAGTGTAATGGCCACCCGAATGTCACCATACTAAAGCACACCTCATGCTGTGCCAGACACAACGCCTACTCGCACCTCTCCATCCGGCTGGCCCCCTGTCTCTTTTAGAATGTGCAGTACCTGTCTGCCACCTTTTCTCTTCCTGATGAGGCAAAGTACCTCTGTTCATTCGACGGCTATTCCCAGCAAGCGATATTACGCTAGGCAAAATGCCTTCACTCACCAGCCAAATCCAGAAATCAACTGTTGTCAATAACGTTTAAGATATGAACCTAATCGTGCAGCACAATTCATCACCGAATTAACTGGTCTAATGTACTATGTACTATGACCTTAAAGTGAAACGAAAACAAGTGTAAATGACGTCTTACGTTTCATCCTAACTGGTTAAGTTCAGTGCTAATTAACTCAGAAATGGCATCCTTTCTTTCTTAAGAATTATTTCTCCGAATAGTCTTCCCTAGAACACCCTTACCAACTTCTCGGACTGTTTCTGACCATCCTACACATATGTGTGTGTCCTTAACTGGTCTAACATTTAAATCACCGAAATTACATGATATAAACTATGTAAACATGTATATTCTTAATGTAGTCTTTTAATCGTGAAGTATACCACCAACTTGCGTAATGGAAACGGTAGAGCCTTACCACTGGCATTCTGACATGGTTAGGCGAAGCTAATTGCCATATAACGGCCAACCATGCTCTGAAAGTCTACTATGAGGTATCTCCTGGCAAGCGATTTGTACCTACCTAGGTACCAATTGACGATTTATCTATGTTGGCAGCGCTATGGTGGTACGACTCCACCAAAGTAACAAAATTGTCTTACAACCACTGCATTGTATACCTTTTTTAATTCAGAACATTTCTGTTCGTTTTAGGTATGATGATGAAGAAATAACTGAAACAGGTTTCCATTGAATGCACTTCACAGTTGTGGCTTCGGACTTTCAATTACCCCATACTTAAACCAAGTCATCTGTTTCGCTGATAACATGTTAAAAGTAGTTCATAATAATGTCATCAATTTGCTAAGGAAGAGAGTCCAGAAGTTCCTTCTGGTGTACACAAGGAGGTATTGTATGGAAAATTGTCATGACGTCACAAGCTTGAGGCCGACATCGGCAATATTAGTAGCCCCAGACATTACGTTCTGGTGCAAATGTTTTGATGCAAAGTGCCAATTTGCATAATTTACAGATATACTAGCCGTTCGAATTATAGTCTAAAATGTCCAGGAGTCTGATTTCATTCGTAAATGGACTCGTTCAAGCGATATTTTTTTTTATATACACGAATTTTTGTTGCGCTGGTTACTTTTCATATAGTGGTTGTATTTCTTCAATTTGACTTTAGACTTCCTATCAATACAACTCGTAAAACGCTTTTGTTGTGTGCTGTGGGAAGGAAATAGTGAAATTCGTTCAGACGTAGCAAAATATCTTCCCAACGTTGGGGCATAGACAGAACATCAGTTTCGTCATTTGGAATAAAGGGAAACGCTAGATTACGAAATCAGCCTTTCCACATCACGTACTTAGCTTATTGGTTATTCTAAACATTTAACAAAAAGAAAGTTACGTTAAAGAGGCCGGAAGTATCTTATTAATGGATAAAATATACCTTTAAAACCAGAAAACTTCTGAAAATGCGTTGCAGACGCTGTATTATTCGCGGAAAGACTGTAAACTATTTAAAACAACTATTTCGTACACACGATAGAAATGAAGAACAAGAAGTAACTGTCAACAGTTGTCCGCTGGTGTTGAGGGCCCACTAACATGGCAGCACCGACTTCAAAGCAATGTACAACTAACTTTTGTTGCGTCACCGTTCCTTATTAGGCCCCATTGGTATACCACTCGAAGCTGAAAAGCCTGATTGATGGTTAGATCCTGTAAAACTATCGAAACGTTGATTGCGATGTCACACACGCTATTTAGAATGGTTCCAGACACTTTCCATAATATTAAAATCATGTGATGTAGCAACCTAGTCGAGATGCGAAAAGGTGCTTTACTGTTCGTCAAACTAGGAACGTAAGCATGCAGCCCCGTGAATCAAACTCTTGACATTTTGGTAAGAGGTGTTATCTACAATACATTCAAAATGGAGAAGTAGGAAAAGAACAATGCCAGAAAACTAAGAATGTTAAAATAAACATCCTTGTTCATGTTTCCGGTAATCTGGCACAAGCAAGTGTGCCCATTTCCGGGACCGATGGGGAGCAACGCTCACCTACCTCCGCTCTCCACCCCCGCCCCCCCCTTTTCGCGCTCTCAGAGACGGAAAAGAATGTAGTATAGTAAGATATTTTTATTTCAATAAGGTGTATTCTTTTTTATAGAGTATGAGACCCGTGGCTTAGTATTTTAGTAAGACGACAAAGCTTTCAACAGGGTCGAAACTACAACTTTTCATGGCTACCTACAAGTCGTCATTCATCTTCCAGAATAATAAAGATACTACAAACGCAGGCGTAGGATCCTCCCACAAACTATCACATGGGTGTCTTTGACACAAGGCATGGAAGTAGAATCAGCTTAGAAACATAGTAGTATGGCAGGCCTAACTACATCCTCCACACTTTGCGGTGTAACGCTTCGTTGGGCCGTCAGTGTTCTCTGCATTTTGCCTACTTAGGAAAGAAGCAGTCACAATTCGTCGGACCACACTATACGCTTCCAGTCAACCGCTGTCCAGTTTCTGTGTTGCTTGGGCCAATGAACCCATGAAGCCTTGTGTCCCGATGAGTAAAGCTGTTTCGTGAGGTATTCAGCTCCAAATGTCTGCTGCATGCAGTTCCCTCCATAATGTTCTCTCTGAAACTAGTTGAAATGGGCTTCCAATGACTGACAGCAGAAATTCCAGCCGGATTTGAAGCGTCACAGAAAAGGCATCATACCACCTACACTTCCTATTCACTACGACCTTCCACGACCACGGCTCTTACGCTATGTTACATTGCTGTGAGTGAGACACGATTCCTGTAAGTACGTTGGGGAATTATCATTTATAGACCAACAAATCGGTAACTTCATCTACGGTTTCTTTACAAGTACGCCATTCTGTCAGGTCTCCTACTCGATCCATGTTACTTGTATTGCTCTGATTCTATACAACCGACTGGCACATACCAGAGGTGTACAAATTCTCCCTCCAGCCTGCCTGCTCCTCTCTCCATCGCAACCTTTAATGGAGGTCAGCCTGCCGCAACGGAGACACGGGAGCGAAGCACAGTTGTTAAAGAGCCACATATTGGGTTTTTGATTTCCGCTGGTCTGGAAAGCTTTACGGGACCCATTCAGCCTGCTGCTTGTGACAAGCTGGGCTTTCAGTCCATCGTGAGCACCATGGTATATGTTCGCGTACGTAGTTTCACTGCAGCTCATTTATCATTACGGAGGGAGCATAAAAATGAGATAACCAAATTTGAAGAAGGTTGAGGAAAAGGTAAGAAATGGGTAATATATACCAGTCATGAAACAGGGCCAAAGCCCAGCAAGCGAAAAATTGTCGTGTATTTAGGACGCAGCTTCAAGTAAATCTGTAGGTTTTGCGCAATGCAAAATTGAGTAAAACATTAATAAACACTCATTCTTGCAACTCGAGTGTGTTACGAAATCTTTGTAAATTTGATCAGCAGTTTCCTCACTCTATAAGTACACTGATGGAAAAAAGTCCGCGGTTTAAACGAAAGTTAGTAGCCGTGTTCCTACGTCTGAAAGATGATGTCTATTGAAATTTCATGCCAGGCGCATGGTAATAGCACTAGCAACTCCAGTATGAGGATGCAAATCAGGTTTGTTTTAAATACACGCTGTAAGGGTCGTGAGCGTTAGTCACCTTTGAGGTAGGACGTGGAGAGCTGATTTTAGTCAAGAATGCCTGTAAGGCGACACACATATCATCACCTACACCTCATTGAGTTTAAACGAGGTTGTATAATACGGCTACGACAAACAGTGATGTCAAGCGAGAGCTCTTTGGAGATCAGGCAGGAGGTCTGTTCTGTTTCCTGATGAAATCTGGTTCTGACTCGAAGCCAGCGATGCGCGTGAGTTGGTTATAAGGAGGACCTGCAAACAACCTGTCTCCTGTCTCTGATACTATAGGCAGGAATATAGCCACTGTACATGATTGCTGGCAGTGGTGGTCACGAGAATGTAAGGTCTCAGAAGTCCGGGCGTTGGACGGCCACGTGGCACTACTGAAAGGTAAGACCATCTTGTTTTCGGCGTACTGCTCTGGCGCATCGTATTGCTCTTTCGACAGTAATTTTATCAGGAGTTGGCACCAAGTGATACAGTGAACTGTTACCAATCGGTTACTTCAAGGACAGCTAAGAGCCAGCCGTCATTTAGCGTGCAGTCCATGGACCCCAAACAACCGCCATTTGCGACTTCAGAGGTGACAAGCGAGAGTTCGTCGGAGAACAGGCTAGAGGTCCGTTGTGTATCCTGATGAAATCTGGTTCTGACTCGAAGCCAGTAATGCGCGTGTGTTGGTTCGAAGGAGGGCCTACAAACAACCTGTCTCTTGTCTGCGTACTAGACACATTGTACCTACACTGGGAGTAATGGTCTGGGATGAGATTTCGTATTACAGTAGGAGCATTCTCGTGATTATCTCACGCACCCTGGCTGCAAAAGTATACGTCAGTTTGGTAATTCGACCTATTGTGCTGCCATTCATGAGCAGTATACCAGGGGTGTCTTCCAACGGGATAAGTACCGCAGCTGTAATCCAAAATGCTCCACACAGAGTCGACATGTTGCCTTGGCCTGCTCAATCCCCAGCTCTCTCTACAAGCGAGACATAAGGGACACCATCAGACGACAACTCCAGCATCTTTCCAGAATGAAATTTTCACTCTGCAGCGGAATGTGCACTGATATGAAACTTCCTGGCAGATCCAAACTGTGTGCCGGACCGAGACTCGAATTCGGGACTTCTGCCTTTCGCGGGCAAATGCTCTACCGTCTGAGCTACCCAAGCACGACTCACGCCACCTCCTCACAGCTTTACTTCCGCCAGTACCTAGTCTCCTACCTTCTCGCAGAAGAGCTTCTGTAAAGTTTGGAAAGCAGGAGACGAGGTACTTGCGGAGGTAAAGCTTTGGGGACGGAGCGTGAGTCATGCTTGGTTAGCTCACACGGTAGAACACTAGCCGGCGAAAGGCAAAGGTTCCGAGTTCGAGACTCAGTCCGGCACGCAGTTTTAATCAGCCAGGACCTTTCAATTCCAGCATCATCCACAATCAGCATTTACCGTTCCTATATTGAACGACCAAGTGCACCGGGCATGGAACTCCAAACGAAAAACTGACATCCATAACCTGTACAACTTTTGTGTGCTTACATTCAACATTACGGGGGTTACACTGATTATAAATGTACCAGCACCTTATCTTGCGCTTACCTTGATCAGTAATCTTTAATGTTAATAACTTAAATATGTTTCCTAGACAAATGTATTCCCAAAATTTCATTATTCTGCATTAATTATTTTTCGTTATTTCTATTCTTTGCGTCAGTGTATTTTAAAAGAAGACAGAGACTTTGTGGCTGACAAGTGTGTTTAAACGTGTGCTAAGGACTTGAGGCCATTTAGTCATATAGACTTTCTAAATTCAGGAAAAAGTTGACTGAAATAGGAAAAAATAAGTTCTGTACATATTGATAACTACGTTCTGGTGGTATGCAACGGAGTGCGAAAAAATTTTAGTATGGAACAAAAGTTTCTTCTATCAAACGTAGTTTTTAGATTAATATTATACGAAAAACGCGTTTCGTGTTTGCTAAAATGAATTTGGGGAATTTATAATGATCTATTTTGGCCACTTAGAATGAATTCAGCGAACCCGAATACACATTCTGGATCAAGTAATTGAAATTAGTGTAACTGGGGTCATATTTGACTAGAACACAGTACGTTTATAGTGAAACCTTGCTTTAGTTGGCGGTGCAGTAGAATGGATATCTTACTGTTCTCAGATGGAAAGGATGATGCTAACTGAGGACAGTACTATTCGAAAGAGGATGAAGTAGCAGAGAAAACCGTTCGTGTCCAAGTAAATAAACCTGAAATACGCTGATAAGGGGACAAGGATAAATAGCCAACAAAGGTCTACATCTACATTTATACTCCGCAAGCCACCAAACGGTGTGTGTGGTGGAGGGCACTTTACGTGCCACTGTCATTCCCTCCTTGTTCTAGTCGCGCATGGTTCGCGGGAAGAACGAGTGCCGGAAAGCCTCCGTGCGCGCTCGAATCTCTCTAATTTTACATTCGTGATCTCCTCGGGAGGTATAAGTAGGGGGAAGCAATATATTCGATACCTCATGTGTCCCAAAAAAATATATACACTCTTTGAAACTGAACATCTCTTTAATGGAACGGTTTAGAAATACAATTTTAGTGGTGTTACGTGCCTCATTCTTAAGAAGGTAAATGTTCAAACTGGCGTCCGTCCATTGCAATACACCGTCGACAACGACTTACGACTGAGCGACATGCCACTTCATTGTTTCCAACGAAATAGCATCACAGGCTTCCATCTAGTCTGTGTGGTTTCGCAGCTAAACATATGTTCTTGAGAATACCCCACAGAAAGAAGTCTAGAGGAGTTAAATGTGGAGATCGAGCGGGATACTCCACACTACCTCTTCGTCCTATCCATCTGGCACGGAATGTACGACCGAGAAATGCCCTCAAATCCTGGTGAAAGTGAGATGGCGCCCCATCCTGTTGAAAGTAATAACCTTCATTTACAAACACAACGATAACGCCAGGAGTTATCACTTACAACATTTCAAGTACGAGTCGCCCGTGACAGTGTTATCAAAGGAGATTAATCCTCTAGAAGGCAGACCACACCAGACTGTTAGTCCTGGTAGATTAATATGCCTTTGCTCGGTTACCTATGGATTCTCCCTGGCACAGTGCACGCAATTATGGCGGTTAATTGTTCCATCAAGTTTAAATGTCGCTTCATATGCCCAAAGAATTCGATCTTTGAAACGTTTCTCTTCTTCGCATCTGTTAATGAACCGCTCACAAAATTCGATTCGGCTATCAGGATCATCCTCGTTAAAATCATGGAGACGTCTTGGAATGTAAGGCTTATAGTTCTGAGACCGCAGAATTTTATGAATACTGCTTCTGCAGAAGCTAGTCCCACGAGAGCATTGCCTCACAGATTTCTTCCGGGATCGTATGCCTGGATTACTGCATCAACACTCTCATTGTCTGTTGAACGTCTCTTTCGTCCGCTGTGCCCCTTCTTCATATCGCGCACCGTTCCATAGACTTCAAACTTATATCTGATTCTTTTAATTGTTACACTAGGTGGTGATGGTGTTCCAAATGCAACTCTCCAACGTCGGCGTACCGCACTCACATTCTCTGTTTTCCAGTAACACTTTACGACCCATTTCCGTTGTTCAAACGATAACGCCATGTTTGCTGACAATCCTGAAACAAAAGAAAATATAGTTATGTTCTCCACCGCCTTCTAAATTATTACAAATAAAAATTGTATTTCTGTCTCCTTTAAGCGGAGGTTTACTATCGTTTGGTTCAAAATATCATTTTTTAATTGCATTTTTGGATCCATAGAAGTGTTTAGAATCCACCCCTGAAACGGTTTTTCCGAATACAGATCGGAAATGTTTGTTATTCGCGGTTGAACAAAAAATTCACCTGCCTCAAATCGGCCTTTTTCACGCACCACTTTTTTTCTTTCGGAGTACGAGTTATTGTATCGGTGCTTGGGAGGAAACACACGAAATTCAAATGAAAGTTTGAACGCGTGTGTTTGGAAGTTAGCCCCAAAAAACTTGAATTCTGGTGCGAAGTCTGTGGAGATTGCTTCTTTCCTGGCAGTGAGCAGCTTCAACGACGGGTATTCAGCAATTCTGAAGACCATAACAACGATGGATGTCAGCCTGGGACTCTATTCGACGCAGTTCGCTAAGCATTCGGACGACCACCGGATTCAAACGGCCGAAAACCGCTTGCCAACGGCCGTACGTTCGGCTCTGGAGCAGTGCAGGATGGCCCAGATCGAGCAGGACGCCCTCTATGAGGAAGAGGAAGGACTAGTTTATAAACCCGGAATAGCAGATTGAATTTAAGTTGCATAATATTGCATTTATATGTAGTCAAAACTTGAACTATTTTTTTATCGCGCGGTATGGTAACTTCAAATTTACTGAACCGATTGGCATGATTCTTTATTTCTGACGAAGCTAACTAAATTGTCTAGGAGTTGTACCACTTTTATTCCGATCCATCAACTATAAATATTTTTAATTGGCGTACGAAGTCGAAAAATCGATGAAAAAACCCTACTTTTTTCAAATGGTCACCATTTTGTTTCCTATGGCCCAAATAACTTAAGACAGGTACAATTCCTAAAGAATCTTATATACTTCGTTGACGTCAACTAAATTTTTATTTTAGACGAGCCGGCTGACCTGTGACATATCGCGCGTGGAGCTCTACATAGAAATTTTGTTTCGTTCCGACGGCACTTCTGCCTTTGCTCTTCGACATTTCTGGTCAAAATAGATTTCAGTTTGTAGAGGAAATATCAATAAACATTTTGACCAAATTTGACATTGAAATCTAAAACACGTCCCGAGAAAAAAATTCTCAGAGAACATGCTTTTTTCGGGCCAAAGATAGTAAACCTCCCCTTAATTAAAGAGATATTCTGTTTCAAAGAATGTATCCATTATTTTGGGACACCCTATATATTTCATTGAGCTTCGTCTTGTGATACTCGAGAAAAAAGACCTTTTCATCAACTTCCGAACCCTGCTTATAACGCTAAAGTGAAGGCGTACAGAATAAACTGCAAGTAAAGTAGCACAGCTGGAATACGGGCAGGCAGGCGAGATTCGTTTAGCCTGCTTAGGTTGGACGTAGCTTGGCTCGGATGAGGGTAAGGCAAGCTACCCGTTCTGCTGACAGTGTCCGGCAGCTTGGTCTGCCTGGCTAACAGACCAGCAGGGGCCTGTTAAAAGCGTAACGCGTACAACTCTGGCTTACGCGCACCACGCCACTGCCGTTGGAGGCTCACGTGACACCACGGCACCAGTATTACACAACCTACTGCACTCAAAAGCGATCAGTATGCCATTTTAACAGAGTGATTAATATTTTGACTGTTGTTCTTAGAGTGTAGAGTGGCTTGCGCAAGGTATGAACTCATCCTGACGAGATCTGGAATAACACAGATGACTACAGAGTCCGCCAGAAAAATGTATACACACCTTAAGGAAGGAAAAGTATTACTTATCTGTTTATTTTACGCTTAATAATTGATCACACATGTTGTACAACGTTCAGTTTAGTACGTGGTTACTTTAAATTGTTATTTATTTATTTACACGTCAAGTTCCGTAGGACCAAATTGAGGAGCAAACCTCCAAAGTCATGGAACGGGTCAGTACATTAAATTACAACATAAAAGCAATAACAGATAAAAATAAAATGTTTATGACCCCGAAAAAAGTCAATCCCTAAGTTTAAGTAAACGCAATCAATAATACTACAAGATTCAGCATAATTTTTCATGAAACTCCTCGACAGAATAGCAGGAGGAAACTCTTCAGTTTCAGTTTGAAGGTGCGTGAATTACTGCTAAGCTTTTTGAATTCGAGTGGCAGCGTATTGAAAATGGATGCAGCAGGATACTGCACACCTTTCTGCACAAGAGTTAAGGAAGTCAGATCCAAATGCAAGTTTGATTTCTGTAGAGTATTAACTGAGTGAAAGCTGCTTATTCTTGGGAATAATATCGTTAACAAGAAATGACACTAAGGAATATATGTTGAGAGGCCATGTCAAAATACCCAGACTCGTGAACAGGCGTCGACAAGAGGTTCGTGAACTTACACCACTTATTGCCCCAACCGCACGTTTCTGAGCCAAAAATATCCTTTGGAATGGGAAGAGTTACCACAAAATATAATACCATACGGCATAAGACAATGAAAATAAGCAAAGCAGACTAATTTTCGTGTCAAACGATCACTCACTTTGGATACCGTTCGAATAGTAAAAATGGCAACATTAAGTCTTTGAACAAAATCCTGAAGGTGGGCTTTCCACGACAGTGTACTATCCATTTGAACACCAAAAAATTTGAGCTGTTAAGTTTCACTAATCATATGCCCATTCTGTAAAATTAAAACTTCGGGTTTCGTTGAATTATGTGTTAGAAACTGTAAAGCTTAGTCTTACTGTGATTTATCGTTAGTTTATTTTCTACAAACCATGAATTTAGGTCATGAACTGCACTATTTGAAACCGACCCTGTTTTGCACACAACATCCTTTACTACAAAGGTAGTGTCATAAGTAAATATAAATATTTTAAAGTTACCCATAATACTAAAGGACATATCATTTATATTAATAAGGAACTGGGATGGCCCCAACACTGACCTCTGGGGCAACCCCCCACTTGACTGTACTTCACTCAGATCCCACATCACAGCCATTCTCAACATTATGAATAGTGACCTTTTGCTATCTGGTGCTAAAGCAGGAGGTGAACCAATTGTGAGCTACTCCCCGTATTCTGTAATGGTTCAACTTCTGGAGCATTATTTTGTGATCAATTCAGTCAACCCCTTAATTAAATCAAAAAAGTATGCCTGGCGTTCGAAACCTTTTGTTTAACCCATCCAGTACCTCACAGAGAAAAGAGAATATAGCATTTTCAGTTGTTAAACGACTTCTAAAGCCAAACTGCACATTTGATAGCAAATCCCGTGATGTAAAATGGTCAATTATCCTTACATATGCTGCCTTTTCAATAACTTTAGCTAACACTGATGGCGTATAAATAGGTCTAAAGTTATCTACATTATCACTTTCTCCCTTTTTATAAATCGGCTTTACTACTGAGTATTCTAATCGTTCTGGAAATTGACCATTATTAAAGGAAAAATTACTAATGTTTCTAAATACGGGGCTAACATGTGTTGCACAGCACTTAAATATTCTGCTAGGCACTCAATCATAACCATAAGAGTCCTTAATCTTCAGTGATTTAATTATCGGCTCAATCTCCCGCTTGTCTGTATCACAGAGGAGTATTTCAGACATCAGTATCGGAAAGTAATTTGCCAAAATTTTTTATTTAATTCACTAGCAATGCTCAGAAAATGATAGCAATGATAGAACTATTCTTACTACGAACTGACTTTATATCGTCGACCTTGTCTGCTGACCAGACATTTCATTCACAACTGACCGTATGCTTTTAATTTTATGCAGTGAATTAGCTATTCTATTTGCATACCACGTACTCTTTGCCTTCCTAATAACATTTTAAGCACTTTACAGTGCTGTTTGTAATGGGATACTGTAGCTTGATTGTGACTACTTCAAACATTTTCATATAATTCCCGCTTTGTTCTACATGATAAGCTTATCTCACTAATCAGCCACTGAGGCTACCTTTTACTGCTAGTACAACGTTTAGAACGTTCTAATGTAAAGCAACTCTCAAGGAGCATGAGAAATGTGTTAAGGAAAGCTTTGTATTTGTCATTATGTTATCGGCACTATAAACATCCTGCCACTCTTGTTCCTTGACGAGTTTTTATAAAAACTCTCTGCTACTGTTTGATTAACATTTCTGTATAGTTTCTAATTGTTTGAGGACGAAGTACTTTTAGTGTTAAAATTTGTCCATCATGGTCTGATAGTCCGTTCACCCTTTTACTAACAGAATACCCATCCAGTAGTGAAGAATGAATGTCTGTGGCTGTGCTACTGTTCCCCTGCTCCCTAGTTGGAAAAAACGCAGCCTGCATCAGATCATATGAATTTAGGAGACCTACCAACATCCTTTTTTGTTGCACCATCATACACAAAATTTTCATTGATGTCACCACATATAACTAATTCCTGGTACCTGCTACAAATTGAATTAAGGGCCCTCCCTAGCTTGAGTAGAAATGCTCTGAAGTCAGAGTTAGTGGACCTATACACAACAACAATTAGAAGTTTAGTTTCACTAAATTTAACTGATCCTACTCAACATTCAAATATCGGTTCACTGCAGTGCCTTGATACGTCAATGGACCCACCCCAGAAGAAACTCATTTAAAAACAGACAGCTAATCTGTATCCTGGTAAAGGAAGCCCTTAAACTGTCAAATTATTTAAGACATATCAATAACTTCAGAGTCAACATCTGTAAACAGTTCACTAACGTCACTAACCTCTTATATTTAGATGAAATATGCTAATTCCTTCTCTACCTTGAAAAACGACGTCCTGTGAATGTGAGCCCTTAGAGGGACATCCTTTAAGCAGTTATACCTATCAGCTGACTTCAATCTAAAAAAGGTGCAGCTCTAACACCAACTAGTACAGGAATTTTCTCATGAATGATCCCACCACAACCCACTACACTGTCACCTATAAGCTTTGCCAGCCTCCCCTCTATTGAGGTGCAGGGCATTCCTATTGAAACCCGATCTACTGATAGCTGGCACCATTGAAATGTGACCTATGCCCTCTGCCATGAGTGCCCTCCCCAGCCCCATGTTAACACACCTAAGAGCTGCATTAAGATGAGCCCGATCATGACGCTGAAACAGTTGCACAAGATGCACGTTAATGCCACCAATTTGGGTAGATATCTTTACTAAGTTACCACCTAGTATGACTCCACGTCCCTATCAAGACTGTTTCCTGCTCCATCCACTATCACTACCTGATTCTTCTTCGTAAAATTCCTATGTAACTTTCCCATGCTGTCAGTCACCTGAGCCAACCCTGCACTAGGCTTCACAGTGCTGGTGACCTGGTACTCACTCCTCAACACTTCCTTCAACTGCTGGGCCATACTTCTACCGTGCGAACTACCTAGAAGCAGAACCTTATTCTTTCTGTTAGACTTTGCGACTGACCTAGGCCTCCCAACTGCTGAGGACTGCTGCATGTTCTCTACACCTACGGCTACAAGAGGCACGTCACGACTCAACTTTGACAGTTGGTCAAATCTATTGCATATACGCGAAGTATAACTGTCTGAATACCTCCTCCTCCTAGCTTCTTTCTCGCCAACTGCCAGTTCTCATTCCCCATCACCCTTCACCCTCCTCAACCTATCTAGTTTGCTCGTTGTAACTGCACCTAAAGGGGACAGATCTTACGCTCTGCTCCTCTAACAATTTATTTCTACTACACATTCTGTACTCCCAGGATAGGATCTCGCTGGAATGCTTACTGGCTTCCCCACTGTATTCCCCTCCCCCCCTCCTCACTCCAATGAAAATACTTTGAACAAATCCCACACCGTAACCCACTACTTACAAACCTACGACAGAGCCCACACATCTCACTCATGGTAAAATTTTACAGTTACTGAGAAAAACTATACGTCTACGTTACCTAAGTTCAGTTACACCAGTAGAACTATTTATGGAACTAACAATAGCGGTCTCGAAATTCTCTCTCTACTAAGGAAGCAAATACTTGTATTAATACTACTACACCACAACTAACACCAATACCAACAAAACTTCGCCGGCCGAAGTGGCCGTGCGGTTAAAGGCGCTGCAGTCTGGAACCGCAAGACCGCTACGGTCGCAGGTTCGAATCCTGCCTCGGGCATGGATGTTTGTGATGTCCTTAGGTTAGTTAGGTTTAACTAGTTCTAAGTTCTAGGGGACTAATAACCTCAGCAGTTGAGTCCCATAGTGCTCAGAGCCATTTGAACCATTTGAACCAACAAAACTTCACAAAATTAGTAGCTAAAACCGAAAATTCAAGCGGCTACTGGAACACTCAAAGAAGTTAAAACACTGAAAGAAAATTTTACGGAAATATTTCACTATAAAAAATAAGAAAAGCCAGTTGAAAACTAACGCACGGAATTTATTAAACGACTTCACCGCACAGAAAATTAAATCGTCATTTCGCCTCAAACAGCTCGAAACACCACCGAAAACTATTAAATTTAATAACTGTATAACCGTGCAAAATAACTGTCAGTATTTAGTTTTATAACTGCTACAGATGAAACTACACGCCGCAAAATGTAAACACTCTACTGAGGCGTGAAGCTTGGACGAACGACGTAAGCACACTCACGAATAACAGACTGAGATTAATGAAAATCCACTAATAATTACTTTTATAGCAAATATTAACACAAATAAACTTTAAAATAAGTAACTGAACACTAAAACTTTATGAAATATTGACGAGCAATTTCAACAGCAGTCCATCACACGTGACGCCAAAATGTTTACCGTTAGCGGCTATACGCGTAACAGAATGACGAGCGGTCGCCGCATCTACGTCAGTCAATGTTACAGTGGAGATCACTGCACATGCCGCTGTAGTCTCCTGGCGAAGTTCCTCCAGCGTGCGTGGCTTACGTAGATAGACGTTATCTTCACAGTTACCCCTAAGTAAATGTCCATAGGTGTTAAATTTGGCGACCGTTGAGGGAACTCAATGGGCCCTCTTCGTCCTATCCAATGCCCCAGAAAACTGTCATCCAGGATAGCCCATACGGCTAGGTGGTAGTGTGGTGGCGCCCCGTACTGTTGGTGGATCTCTTCATCAACTCAATAACGGGCACGTATACCCGGTAAAATTGATTTGCGTAACATTTCCAGGTACACTTCTCCAGTGGCAGTAGCATCAAAGAAAAAGGGTGCTACTAAGCCCCTAGAAGCTGATCCACACCACACGTGAACCCTTGGTAGATTGACGGTTCCATTAATTTTAAATTGGGCCTCGTCCCTCCACACTACCTTCGTCACAAATCGTTCGTCATCAGTTTCCATTTGCTGATACCATTCGCACAATTGCATTCGGCGATCACGATCGTCATCATTAATCGCGTGCTGTAATCGTGGAATGTAAACTTTCCACTTCGAAGCTTTCAAAATTCTTCGTACACTTGTACTGCTAACCCCCACTTCAAGTGAACACTGCGTAGCAGACATCTGTGGAGAATTAACAAAAGTTTCCAACACGAGAGCCGACGAAGCAGGACTTTCAGCTTTACGCTGTCTTCCTGATCTTCAGTTGTGAATATCACAAATCGTTCGATGCAATTCAAACTTGTCAATGATGCGTTTAATTGTTAAGCGGGTTTGCGGTTCAGTTTCAAACTCCCGCCACTGACGTTGCACTTCAACAGTTTTATCAAATTTGAAAAACCACTTCACAATACATTTTCGTTGTTCGAATGTCAACCGTGCTCCAGCTATCTTGTTTCCTCAATACCGAGATGAAAGTACTAACATCTGTAGAGTCCAGGACCGTACTACAACACACTCGTAAATCAAATGGAACGACAATATAGATATCTCGATAGAGCCTGATAAACAGTGTATACATTTTCCCCGTGGACACTGTATATAGCTATTTTGATAGCAACATTCCCAGTAAAGTGCAGAGTGTGCTTAGAGAGAAAGCGAATTATTCGAAGTTTGCTCCTGTTTGGTAGATCGGTTGCTACTGCGTGGCTGGAGACCGCACGCAGCTGCCTGCATGAACGGCTAATTGAAGGGCTGTCCCTGCACCGAAGCGACGCCATTAGCACGCTGTTTGTGCGGTTCGCCTGTATGGGCTGCCGAAAAATGTCCCGGCGCAACGGTTTTGGGTGGAGCGCCGCCATGGCGCGTCGTGGAACGCATGGGCGTAAACTGCTTGCCCGGGCCGCGGCTCGCCTTTTGTTCGACCCGCATATTCCCCTCCACATCCCCTGGCCGGCGTCGTGAATGGCGGTTGTAGCGTTATCCAGTTTTATCTGCTCGCAGCACGGCTCGGTTCACATTCCCGCATTTAGACCGGGGGGTAGTCCGATAAACTGGTGGCGGAAAAATCAGCCCTCCCGCCGATACCGCGTTGCGAAAATTAACAGGCTGACCAAAGGGTCGTTACATCGCGCGCCAACAGTTTTACAAGAGTGAACTCCAGTACAGCCGGATACATGTTCTCAGCAACATGAACAGAGTCACGTAATTACTGCTAGCAGATTCATTCTTGATTCTATTTGCATCTCTTCTCGTTTACACGCAGCTTGAACCACTACTATATTTTTCTTTAAATATTTTTAACTCATTAAGAATATTACTTTGTTACTTTCAGTTCTGTACTATGGTCCTTGCCATTTCATATTTTCACATCGTCACCAGCATTTGCCGTCGGAGTGCAACGTTCATGACAGACAGCCGCAATTTATCGTTTCGTTCCAGCCCACACTCTTCCCTGACGACTGTTCTAATGTGTCCATGTCATGCGATTTTATGGCAGACACTTTCTCTTTCAAATATCCACAGAGCAAAAAGTCTGGACTTCTCGATGGCTACTCAACATTTCCGCGACGTCTAATAACGCGGCATGGAATGCCAATGTCAAGCCATTCTCATGAAATCAACGCAAAATTGAGAGGTGCCTCACAGTGCATGAAGAGCACATTGTCCAATCCGTCCCAGGTTAAAGCAGTGGGACGAACAAAAGGTTTTAGCACATGCCCATACCTCTGTGCATTCATTGTTTTACAAAGAATGTAAGGGCCGATAAGAGTACCATTATGAATACGACACCACACAGTCAATGAAGGACGTGACTGCAATTTTTCAATCCTAACTCCAGGACTGTCGTTACTAGGACTCCAGTAATGGCTGTTATAGCGATTTATGGTTCAAATGGCTCTGAGCACTATGGGAGTTAACATCTGAGGTCATCAGTCCCCTAGAACTTAGAATTACTAAACCTAACTAACCTAAGGACACCACACACATCCATGCCCGAGGCAGGATTCGAACCTGCGACCGTAGCGGTCGCGCGGTTCCACATTGAAGCGCCTAGAACCGCTCGGCCACTCCAGCCGGCGGCTATTTATGAACCCACCCACATGGAACACCACTTCGTCTGACCGCAAAATGCTCCTCAGGTTATCGGTCGTTCTTTCATCCATTTTAATCTTGATGCATCAGATGACATCCTGACATCGCACTCTTCCAGTGACAGTGCTTGGACAATGTGTGGTTTGCACGGTCTCTAGACGATCTCCTTCATTATCCGTTGGACCCAACTATATCATAAACCATTTTCCCTCTGATATTGTCTCACGGACTTTATGGGACTTTACGCAGACGCCATAGCAGCGATCGCCGTAGTCTCTTCAGTAGCAACCGTCTTTGGGAGCCCAGCACTACTTTGATGAGTAACAGAACCTGTATGCAACAAATTCACATGCAGTCCCTTTATTGTTTTCACATGGAGAGTCGCGTGTCTTCCCCTCTCCCATTTCCAGCACCCTTGTCCCACAACAAGCGATTGCCATACTTCCACCCTAACCGCAATCCGGGCTCAGTCAGAAATCTGCAGTCTCTACGTCATCTTCATTTAATTCGTGGTTAGAGCTGCAACAAACAGCAAATAGTAACAATTACATGTTATAGAATAGGCATAATTTAATCGCAGAGTGATTGATTGTACATCGTTTATGATAAAATAACAGTAAAATAAAAATTGGGACACCCTCTGACATAACATCGCCAAAATCCATAGCAAGATGCCCTTCCTGTAGCCACCCCATATCCCCAGGACGGAATTAGTGTACCCCAGCTGTCTGTGTCTAGTATAAGCCATGAAATAGTGTGAACGTTTTCAAATGTCTGCGAGTCGTGTAACTGAGGCGGGTCGTGGGTGCCAGCCCGTTATTTACCTAGTGGGATGTGGAAAACCGCCTAAGAACCAATCCAGGCTGGCCAGCATGGCGGCCCTCGTCGGTAATCTGCCGGGCGTATTCGATCTGGGGCTGGCCTGCCTACCCGAGTCCAAGAATCAGCGCATTATCGATCTCAGCTAACATGGCGGGTCCCTAGCAAGCGACTTGAATTATTAAAGTCGCTTGCTAGCATGCCTGTGTATATGCACTTTAATCTCAGTAATTGCTGTAGAGATTTTGATCCCACTTTTACTGACAGATACACTGATTCTGTGTCTTTGATTTATAATCAAAACGTCTTCGATCCCGGGTTCGATCCCCGCCACTGCCTAAATTTTGATAAATAATCAGCATTGGCGGCCGAAGACTTCCGGCATAAGAAGTCAGCCTCATTCTGCCAACGGCCTTGTCAAAGAGGGCGGAGGAGCGGATAGAGGTTCAGGGCACTCTCTTGTCCTAGGGGTGGGAAATTGCCCCTAAAGACGGAAGAATCAGCAGTGATCAACGACATGAGGATACAGAAGGCAATGGAAACCACTGCATTAAAGACACGTAACGTGTATCCACAGGACATGTGTCCTGTAATTGAAGAAGTGTCATGATGATCTCTCCATTGGCAAAAGATTCCGGAATAGTCCCCTACTCGGATCTCCGGGAGGGGACTGCCAAGGGGGAGGTTACCATGAGAAAAAGATTGAATAATCAACGAAAGGATAACGTTCTACGAGTCGGGGCGTGGAATGTCAGAAGCTTGAACGTGGTAGGGAAACTAGAAAATCTGAAAAGGGAAATGGAAAGGCTCAGTCTAGATATAGTAGGGGGTCAGTGAAGCGAAGTAGAAGGAAGACAAGGATTTCTGGTCAGATGAGTATCGGGTAATATCAACATCAGCAGAAAATGGTATAACAGGTGTAGGATTCGTTATGAATAGGAAGGTAGGGCAGAGGGTGTGTTACTATGAACAGTTCAGTGACCGGGTTGTTCTAATCAGAATCGACAGCAGACCAACACCGACAACGATAGTTCAGGTATACATGCCGACGTCGAAAGCTGAAGATGAACGGATGGAGAAAGTGTATGAAGATATTGAAAGGGTAATGCAGTATGTAAAGGGGGACGAAAATCTAAGTCATGGGCGACTAGAATGCAGTTGTAGGGGAAGGAGTAGAAGAAAAGGTTACAGGAGAATATGGGCTTGGGACAAGGAATGAAAGAGGAGAAAGACTAATTGATTTCTGTAACAAGTTTCAGCTAGTAATAGCGAATACCCTGTTCAAGAATCACAAGAGGAGGAGGTATACTTAGAAAAGGCCGGGAGATACGGGAAGATTTCAATTAGATTACATCATAGTCAGACAGAGATTCCGAAATCAGATACTGGATTGTAAGGCGTACCCTGGAGCAGATATAGACTCAGATCACAATATAGTAGTGATGAAGAGTAGGCTGAAGTTCAAGACATTAGTTAGGAAGAATCAATACGCAAAGAAGTGGGATACGGAAGTACTAAGGAATGACGAGATACGTTTGAAGTTCTCTAACGCTATAGATACAGCAATAAGGAATAGCGCAGTAGGCAGTACAGTTGAAGAGGAATGGACATCTCTAAAAAGGGCCATCACAGAAGTTGGGAAGGAAAACATAGGTACAAAGAAGGTAGCTGCGAAGAAACCATGGGTAACAGAAGAAATACTTCAGTTGATTGATGAAAGCAGGAAGTACAAACATGTTCCGGGAAAATCAGGAATACAGAAATACAAGTCGCAGAGGAATGAAACAAATAGTAAGTGCAGGGAAGCTAAGACGAAATGGCTGCAGGAAAAAATGTGAAGACATCGAAAAAGATGATTGTCGGAAGGACAGACTCAGCATACAGGAAAGTCAAAACAACCTTTGGTGACATTAAAAGCAACGGTGGTAACATTAAGAGTGCAACGGGAATTCCACTGTTAAATGCAGAGGAGAGAGCAGATAGGTGGAAAGAATACATTGAAAGCCTCTATGAGGGTGAAGATTTGTCTGATGTGATAGAAGAAGAAACACGAGTCGATTTAAAAGAGATAGGGGATCTAGTATTAGAATCGGAATTTAAAAGAGCTTTGGAGGACTTACGGTCAAATAAGGCAGAAGGGATAGATAACATTCCATCAGAATTTCTAAAATCATTGGGGGAAGTGGCAACAAAACGACTGTTCACGTTGGTGTGTAGAATATATGAGTCTGGCGATATACCATCTGGCTTTCGGAAAAGCATCATCCACACAATTCCGAAGACGGCAAGAGCTGACAAGTGCGAGAATTATCGCACAATCAGATTACAGCTCATGCATCGAAGCTGCTTCCAAGAATAATATACAGAAGAATGGAAAAGAAAATTGAGAATGTGCTAGGTGACGTTCAGTTTGGCTTTAGGAAAAGCAAAGGCTAATAATGGAAGCAAGGCTAAAGAAAAATCAAGACACTTTCATAGGATTTGTCGACCTGGAAAAAGCGTTTGACAATATAAAATGGTGCAAGCTGTTCGAGATTCTGAAAAAAGTAGGGGTAAGCTATAGGGAGAGACGGGTCATATACAATATGTACAACAACCAAGAGGGAATAATAAGAGTGGACGATCAAGAACAAAGTGCTCGTATTAAGAAGGGTGTAAGACAAGGCTTAGCCTTTCGCCCCTACTCTTCAATCTGTACATCGAGGAAGCAATGATGGAAATAAAAGAAAGGTTCAGGAGTGGAATTAAAATACAAGGTGAAAGGATATCAATGATACGATTCGCTGAGGACATTGCTATCCTGAGTGAAAGTGAAGAAGAATTAAATGATCTGCTGAACGGAATGAACAGTCTAATGAGTACACAGTATGGTTTGAGAGTAAATCGGAGAAAGACGAAGGTAATGAGAAGTAGTAGAAATGAGAACAGCGAGAAACTTAACATCAGGATTGATGGTCACGAAGTCAATGAAGTTAAGGAATTCTGCTACCTAGGCAGTAAAATAACCAATGACGGACGGAGCAAGGAGGACATCAAAAGCAGACTCGCTATGGCAAAAAAGGCATTTCTGGTCAAGAGAAGTCTACTAATGTCAAATACCGGCCTTAATTTGAGGAAGAAATTTCTGAGGATGTACGTCTGGAGTACAGCATTGTATGATAGTGAAACATGGACTGTGGGAAAACCGGGACAGAAGAGAATCGAAGCATTTGAGATGTGGTGCTACAGACGAATGTTGAAAATTAGGTGGACTGATAAGGCAAGGAATTAGGAGGTTCTACGCAGAATCGGAGAGGAAAGGACAATGTGGAAAACACTGATAAGGAGACGGGACAGGGTGATAGGACATCTGCTAAGACATGAGGGAATGACTCCCATGGTGCTAGAGGGAGCGGTAGAGGGCAAAAACTGTAGAGGAAGACAGAGATTGGAATACGTCAAGCAAATAATTGAGGACGTAGGTTGCAAGTGCTACTCTGAGATGAAGAGATTAGCACAGGAAAGGAATTCGTGGCGGGCTGCATCAAACCAGTCAGTAGACTGGTGACCAAAAAAGAAAAAAAAATCACCTATTCGCACGTAGGAGGCGTAGAAAATGTTGTTAAGTAGGAAAACCAAAGACTGCATTTTATTGGCACATCACTTAGAAGACGCTACAGATATCCTGAAGAGACTGCTTACACTATGCTTGTTCGTCCTCTTTTAGAGTACTGTTGCGCGGTGTAGGATCCTTACCAGATGGGATTAACGGAGTACATTGCAAAGTATGAAGAAGGGCAGCACACTGTATATTATCGAGAAATAGAGGTGAAAGTGTCGTGGACATGTTATAGGATTTCGGGTGGAAATCGTCAAAACTAAAGCGGTTTTCGTTGCAAACGGATCTTCTCACGAAATTTCAATCGCCACCATTCTCCTCGGTATGCAAAAATATGTTGTTGACGCCGACCTACATGGGAAATTAGAGCTCGCACAGAATGATATAGGTTCTCGTTTTATCCGGTCGGCTGTTTGAGAGTGGAATAATAGAGAAATAATCCGAATCTGGTTCGATAAACTCTCTTTCAGGCATTTAAGTGTCATTTTCAGAGCAGCCATGCAGATCTATATGTAACTTTAGATTCACGAGGAAGGTTTTTCAAGCTGTCGCTTGCTTTAATCATAGATATATCTCTGAGCGAAGCTACTCGTGTACCACCGCAATAAAATAAAAACAGTGAATAGTACAGTAAGTGTGTCTGAGAACAATGGCGTATTTAAGTTTACAAGATAATAACAGGTTTCATTAAACCTTTAGTAACTACAACTAGGTGATAAACTTTACACAAAAAATGACGAACACAAATCAGGTAAATCATACATTGGAGTGGAAACTATACAGTTTCTCCGGTGAATTAATCGTTTTTACAATGCACTACGACTTTTTTTATCTGAATCCACTGTAAGGTCCAGCTCTACTCAAATGGAAGCAACTACGACCAAGTACCCCACAAACTTGTTCACCTGAGAACAGGGAGTTATGAACGACATTTAAGAACCCTACGCATATGCTGCGGTACTTTACACTTTCACACTGATTCAGGCCGCAGCAGAAAACGGCGCGATGTTGGCGAGGGGTGGTTACTGCGGCAATGGCAGGTGTCCAGAAAAATTTGCAAACTACGCGGTCTGCCGTTCTGTTCACCACAACGCGGGGAACTTCCCAATTAGAGCCCTTAAATCCTGGCAGATAGTGTGAGGTACATCCGTTCGCTGGTCTGGCAAAACAAATTTGACATACAGGCTGGAATTGTCAAACATAAGACGCCCGACTCAGGGCGAATAACACCCTTGTCATTCGCGACATGTCTGAGATGATATGCAGTTCCACAGTCAGTGCAACTGGATATTGCCACAGGCTCTTAGTCTACCAAAAGATACAGACCACAGGTCTCACCCACTAGGGAAAGACCTGCACTTCACTACCAGGGGAGGACCAGAAGATAAAGACCTCAAAAAACCACCACCATTTTCCTCCAGACCTCGGTACGGGAACCGAATTAGTAAAACGAGTCGGCCCCCACGTTGCGTAAGCCAATCTAACTATCCTCTACTGATTGAATCTTCCCTCTTGACTGTTCTATCGGCCTGGTAGTCAATCCAGATACAGCACCGGTGTTTCCATGCTGGGGGAGCCTCTACTTTTCGTCTGCCGATAGGAGCCAATCAGCGACTCCAAATCGCTCTTGTCTGAAAAAGAAGATTTTAGATTAGGGAGGCGTCCTTCTCACGGAAAGCATGGCCACATTTTGGCAAAAAACTTCTACCTACATGGGTCCACAGTTCCCCCATTTACAGAGTGATCTTATCTTTCCGGGCCGACCATTTTCAGTTTCTGAAAGAAGGCTGTTAAGTTTCTCAGACAGTTGTGCCCATGTAATATATGTTTTTGCCGCTCACTAAAAGAACCTGGCGACTTCCTGGCGTCAGGGGGGTGGGGGGGGGGGGAGGTGGGTGGTTTGGTTACAGTGATACGTCCTCCAGATACATACTCTAGCCGCTCTGTCTGTATCCTCCCAGCTACTAACATGAGAATGCACGGAATCTTGTGACATATCCACCATTTACACAAAACCTCAGTTCACTGCAGTGTCTCTTAAATGGATTCCTCCACGCCTTTTCAGCCATCCGGCTGTCTTCCGTGGTAGACTGGCGCGTGGTTCTGGTAAAATGTTTTGCGAACCAGCACCCCTCTATCCGACCCTAAGTGGAAGAAGGAGAGTGCTTTTGCCAGAAGTCCCTCTGTAGGCAAGAACCACTGAACACTGTTCCCAGAACCACTCGCAAAGCCAGATCGCTGCGCTCAGCATTTATGGCTCCAGTTCTTCTCTCTCCCTGTCCTCAATCGCCTCTATTATGGCACACCGGGTACAAGCTCTCTACAGGTTACACTTGCAGTTACAAGAACATTGTGCCCACGATTTCCTGATGTAGAAAAACTCGTTAACCACACATAGCATATATAACACTGTGAAACACTGACATCATGTCCTAAATATGAATGGTAATCTGACTGACAATTTTGTTAAAGCGAGAGAGAGTGGCGTGCAAACTCTCAGATATCATACGTAATTTATAAATAATTCGTAGAAATTGTTTGAATTATGACGAATAAAAGTTAAATTCTGAAAACGATGTCATTGCCAAGTAATGAGCTGCCACCATAGCCCGAGAGAGCAGCTGTGCCTTGAGAACGCAGCAAGTGGCATCTAATTTGCATCTGGTGTGATAGTCTGATGGCAGAGCGTGTGGCTGGAAACCGAAAAGTTGCGGCATCTATTCCTGGGTAGGTCAATTTTTTCAAAATGGTTCAAATGGCTCTGACCACTATGGGACTCAACATCTTAGGTCATAAGTCCCCTAGAACTTAGAACTACTTAAACCTAACTAACCTGAGGACATCACACACATCCATGCCCGAGGCAGGATTCGAACCTGCGACCGTAGCGGTCGTGCGGTTCTAGAATGAAGCGCCTAGAACCCTCGGCCACAACGCCCGGTGTCACTTTTTTCATTATGCCTTTTTATCTATTATTCATCTCTCAGGAATATTTTGATACGCATTTATAAATATGACAAATATTTCAGACTGCCAATTTCTGCTCCCCTCACATTAGTAATCGCAGTTTGCACTATCGATTCTCTGCAAATTCTTCGAACAACGGTCAGACAGTTATTAAACTTTCAGGTGGTACCTTAATAAGTGTGATCAATTATGAAAAACTATAAACCTCATTATCAGGCAGATGTGAGTCATACAATATGAAAGAGTCAAGTAATTTTAAGCATTAGTTCCCCTACAATCCTTTGAGAACAGCTGCATAGCGGAAAAACATGTGAACTCAAAATATGTGGTGTCTTTTTTTTATGCTTCAAGTTAGACGTTTCACGAGCAACTGCTTCAGGATTCTTCCTTCGATTGCACACAGTTCGTTCTTTCAGCAGCGCAGAACATGACCCAACTTTCTGCTTTCCTTCTATTGAGCCTAGATATGGACACGAATGTTTGGGTGAAACGATGAAGAAGTCTGTCATGACGAATCCAGGCCAAAGAGGTGCGAGAATAAGTCTCAACAATACATTACAATGTGTACTAAGCTTCAAAAGAGGTGTGCATCAGTACGCGCAAATCATGTTAATCATGCACTATATTTCTTATTTTTCCCTTAATTAGTGCCATCGCAGCCACTCTCCGATACATATTAAATCACTCACACTAGCATATAGCACAACGTTTCGCACGTCGTATCTGTTGTAAACATATTACTTGCATTAGAATATGCTCCCATGATTTTCTTGAGATGTCTCTCGGCAGTTCAATATGGAGCACATAACATTTATGTCTCCTGACAACTTTCCTGCTGTGCGCTTCTTACATCGCGAAAGTTGTATGAAGGTGGTGATATTCAGTTACTTAACATTATTCTCTAAAAGGTAGTCATAATTCTACGCAGTGGTCCGAAAAAATACATAAGTAAACGAGACAAAATAAAATACGGTGCGGCACTTAACTCATCTGGCGGGGGCTGAGCTCACAGCTCCCCTTGCGCCAAATGTCATTGACCTCAGTACACCAACAAGTCCGCCTGTGGCAGTGTCGGCCACATTCAGCCTACAGCCACATTGACTGGAGTAGAACTGTCTTCGGATATGAGCTCTGCTTCGAACTGAACCCCGAGAAACGGCCAAGATACCAGCCTGACAGTCGCCCGCCATACGCCCAGACAACAAGGTGCGATGTTCTGGACTGCCATTTGATGTCATAGCAGGATCGATTTAGTTGTCATCGGCTGCGCCCATACAGCACAGCAGTACGTCGACGATAACCTAAGTCCCGTTTTGTTGCGCTACCTGGTAAGCCATCCTGAGCTTACATTTAAGCAAGATAATGCACGCCTCCAGACGGTGAGAGTTTCTACTGCTTGTCTTCATCCTTGCCGAACCCTACCTTGGCCAGAGAGGTAGCGGGGTCTTTTCCTAGTTGAGAAAGTTCGGAGCATTATAGGCAGGGCCCTCCAACCATCTCCGGACTTTGACGATTTAACCCGCTAACTCGACAGATTTCTGTTTTTCACAGTATCCCTCAGGAGCACATCCAACAACTCTATCAATCAATGCCAAGCTGAATGACTGCTTGCATAAGGGTCAGAGGCGGACTAGCGCGTTATTAACTTGCTCAATTTGTGAATCTCTCCCTCTTGAATAAATAATCCATTTTTTTCTGGAATCGTAGCAATTTGTTTGTCTGTACATCTCCACCACCACATCTACCGATTTCCATCCCAGTCGGATTATTACTTCATTGTGCTTAGCTGTTTTCGTCTTTCATTTTATTTTTAAATAAATTTACTCAATTGTTACTTCAGCACTTTCTATTCGATAAATAAGAACAATTGTTACTCGTCTTGTCCAACAGAAATTTTTCAAGTTGTTACCGGTGTTTCGGTATTAGTAGCATTTCATGTGTAGGGTATTTTTTGGTCTCTTCATGAAACATTCTTCCCGAAACTGGCTGCACACATTCAGATGTTTTGCAAAGATGACGCGGTGTTGGTATCAAAGAAGATGAAAGTTCCTTGTGGAATGAAACTGATTCTCGGACCGGGAGTCGAAGCTGGCAACTGCTCTACCAACTGCGCTACCCAAGTACAACTCACGACCTCCTGTCACGGCATGACTTCCGCCAGTACCTCGTCTCCTACCTTCCAAACTTCACAGAAGTTCTTTTACAACGTTGCAGGACTAGTACTCCAGGATGAAACGATGTTTCGGAGTCGATCTGTGGGATCGTTACTTTTTTTCTAGGAGTGCTATTCCCGGAAAGTATGCAAAAGGCCCGCTGTGAAGTTCGGAAGGTAGGAGATAAGTTACTGGTGGAAATGAAGTTGGTGATAGGTGTAGTGTCCTGGGGTCGGCAGGAAAGAACTAAGAGTCAGTTTGAACACACTTTATTACAGTTAAAGAAAAGACCCCTTCTGGGCATACACAAAGCTTTAAACGCAGAACAAACAGAAAAAAAACCACAACTCTGTGGTGGCAAAACAGATAAGGAACCAAGACAATGGAAGAAAATACTGACCAAAACTGCTCTACAAAATACAACGTGCTACTAAAACGCTACGGCGAGTGAATACAAGGCTAGGGCCGGCGTAAGTACTGGCTGGAGCTGTTCCTAGCGGTTAGTAAACACTGCCGGTCTGACGGTCTAGGAGTGCTTATAAAGCCAGGTCGGTTGAGTGCTACACCAGTCATATGAGTTCCGATTGGTGGAACACAGTAACATGTTGTGTAGCGAAGTAGTGCCGTGTTTATTTGGAAAGTCTGTTAATGGTTTTGTTTGGTGGAAATGTTTCTCTCCATGCTCCTGAAAAGGGATCGACAGCTCATCTTGCGAGTCGTTCTGTAGGCGCTCTAACAATAAGGGACTGCTACGACATTTCTCCCCCTGGGAAAAATGCCCAGCACCACAAACGTCCATACGAGTAGGGGTGTCCTGGTCGACGTCCATGGGTTCGTGGCGGGAAGTGGCGACGCAGCACCTGCACCTGGCGGCAGAGACAGCGGCTGAGCTGGAGGCAGAAGCAGGTGTTCTGCCACAGGGCAGTCTACGATAGGCACTGGTAGTGCCACCAGAGCATCATGGCCCACCAGACGGGGACGGAGCTGGTTGATGTGCCGGCTGGCGGCGGAACCGTCGGCCCACTGGAGAGACGTCATAGCCCAGCCGCAGAGCTCAGTGATGACTGCAGTCGCCCAGCGCGCCCTTGGACCAGAGAAGGTCTGGGCCCAGACCTACTGCCCGACGCCAAAGGAGTGCGTCGGTGTGCGGGTGGAAGGGTGAGAGGCCTTGAGAACCAGGACAGGTAAGAGAGAGCGGAATAGTCGACCGTGAAGTATCTCCACTGGACAATTTACTGTCAAGAAGAGTGGCGCACTATGTCGCCAAGAAAAGAAGCACGGCCTCCTCCAGCTTATTAAGCTGGGTCTTGAACGTCCGCACGGAACGTTCTGCCTGACTGTTTGATGCAGGGTGAAATGCGGCAGTATGGATGAGGGACATTCCATCGGCAGTACAGAATTGCTTAAACTTGGTTGAAGTAAGCTGTGGACTGTTATCCGTAATAATCGTTTTGGAGAGTCCCTAGACAGCAAAGAGGCGCCGGAGAATTTTGATAGTCTCAGCAGAAGTGGGGTTTATCTTGCAGGAGACATAAGGGTATCCCAAACCGGAGTCAATCAGTATGAACCACTGGGAACCATGAAACGGCCCTATGAAATCCAAATGGAGACGTTCCCACAGAGCAGCTGCATCCAGCCACGAAAAATACTGCCACAGGGGTGCTGACTGACGTGTTTCGCACGTGGTGCAGGCCGACATGTCTTTATCCATACCGCGCCAATAGAGGTGTCGACGGGCCAGCTGTTAAGTGAGGACGATGCCTCAATGGCCGGTGTGGATAAGCTCGAGGACATGGCAGCGCAACGCGTGGGGTATGACCATCCGGGGATCCCAAAAGTCCACATGAACCTCTGCATCGCAGACGCTACGGCGGTTGGTCAGACAACCCCTGACTAGGATCTGCTGCGATTTCTCGTCCATCGACAGCTGCAAATAAGCATTGTGCAAATCAGTTTTGGCGAAAACGGTCGAGCCCGCAAGACGTGTGAGTATGCCATCCACCGATGGGACAGGATAGGCATCGATGACGGACTGTTACAGTGATTTTAAAATCGCCACAGTTGCGTAAAGCACCATTCGGCTTCTCGACTATCACGATAGACATCGCCCAGCGACTCTGCGCGACGAGAGAAAGAAAGCCTTTATCTTGTAAACGGCGAAGCTCCACCTGGAGCCTGTCTCGCAGAGCAAAGAGGATCGGGAGGGCCTTTTTTTAAAAAAAAAAAAAAAAGAGGGCGGAGCAGCAGAGGGAAGAAGCTGAACACACGCGGTGAAATCCTTCACCCCTGGTGTGGACAATGAAAACACCGTGTAGTATTTGCTATTTGCTGAGCAATGGGGCGAAGGGGGTATCCGATAAGGGAATCGACACCGCCTGTACCGCGTCCTGCACTGATAAAACCAGATGACTAAAAGTGACCACACCCAGAAGATTAGTAACGCCAGAGGATCCGACCACGAAAAACTGAGCGGTGAAGGAACGACCACTATAAGAGATTTGTGTGGAAAAACGCGGTCGACGGATATAGAGTGATTACTAAAACTGCACAAAGCGTGAGTGTATGGGGATAAAGCCAGCGATCCCAAACGTTGGTATGTGGCACCATCCACAATAGAAACGGATGATTCCCTGTCAATTTGTAAGATCACCGGAATATGTGGGACCTCCAAGGTAATGAAAAACTGGGCACCCGGTTGGGAAATGATGGGGAATACTTGGCCGTCAATGGAATGCGAGGCTTCCAGGTACTGATATGACGATTGGTGACGAGCCTGTGTGTCCGCAGGAAGCGTGGCATCGACGCAATGTTTCTGCAAAGCCTGATACACCACGGCGTTGTGGCCCGCTCGGCTGCAAGCCGTGCATCTTGCTCTCCGGTAGGGGCACACCGATCGTTGGTGAGTCCGGAAACAGTCCGGACAGGATGGAAGCCGCGTGAAAGACTTCCTGTCACAGAGTAGGCCAACGGATCGACGAAGCTCCCGCTCGGCGCTAGGCAACTGGCGAGCCGCGGAAATAGCTGGATCAAACGCACGAATGATCGACAAACGGGTGTCGAGGGACGGGTCCTGTAACTTCAAAATATCAGCCCGAAGACCCTCGTCTGGTACGTGAATATCGCGAATCAACGGAGAGGAGGAAGACTGCTTGCAGGCAACGTTGGCGCACCGGAATTTACAATCGCAAGAGAGACCCTGGAGTGTCATAATCCATTTCCGATAAGTCTGACCTGGAGAATTTCGACCAGAAAAGAAAGACTGACGGGCGTAGGTGATGTGCATTAGTGCGCCTAAAATGCAGCCCTTAATGTGAGTAAATGAGAGATCTAGAGGAGCCTGCTCAGGGTTCAATTATTGAATTAAACAATACACTGTCACTAACAAGAAAGCCTGATTTCGATTTTCGTCAAGGATCTCAAGTGCCAATAAATGTTGTTCCAACCGTTTGACATAATTTGACCATGGTTCGACAGACCTATCGAAAGCCAGAAACGTCGGTGGAGCCACGTACAACGTGTTCAATTTACCTGCGATGGAATCGATCATATTGGCTACTTCTTGCAGCGCTGGCGAGTGAGAGCGAATTTCATAACGCGTGATCATTGCCTGAATCTGCTGTAGTGTTTCCACCAAGGTCTGAAGAAACTCCTTTGAGGAGCCCATTCCGTTCGAAAATGGAAATACCATCCTCGTCGCCAGTAATTGTAGTGTCCTGCGGTCGGCAGGAAAGAACTGACAGTCAATTTGAACACACTTTATCACATTAAAGAACCCTTCTTGGCATACACGAGGTTTTAAATGCAGAACAAACAGAAAAAAACCACAACCCTGTGGTGGCAAAACAGATAAAGAAACAAGACAATGGAAGAAAATACTGACCAAAACTACTCTACAAAGTACAACGTGCTACTACAACACTACGGCGAGTGAATACAAGGCTAGGGCCGGCGGAACTACTAGCCGGAGCTGTTCTTAGCGGTTGGTAAACTCTGCCGGTCCGACGGTCTAGGCGTGCTTATAAAGCCAGGTCGGCGGAGTGCTAGATCAGTCATATGAGTTCCGATTGGCGGAACACATGTTTTCTAGCGAAGTAGTTTCATACTTATTTGGAAAGTCTGCTATTATTTCTGCCCGCTGACGATGTTTCTCTCCGCGCTCCTGAAGAGGGGTCGGCAACCCATCTTGCGAGTCGGTTCTACGGGCCCTCTAACAATAAGGGGCCGCTACAACAACAGGTGTCGGCTCGCTGTGAGTTGTGTTTGGATAGCTGAGTAGGTGCCGGCACAGTAGCTGAGCCTGTTCGGTTGGGGAACCGGTCACCCCCTGTAATTAAAAAAAAACTGAGTGAAGGTTTCAGTAATGAACATAAAGAGGTGTCATGCGGCGTCGCCACCGACAAATTGACGAAGAAAATTATACAATGAAAGAAAAGACGTCGGTAAAACACTTGCTGGCGAACTTTCGAGGTTCCAGTCCTTGTCAGGGATATCATTGTAATCTGTCAGAAAGTTTCAGATCAGTGTATGCTTCGATGTGGAGTGGAAATTCATTCGAGAACCAAGTAACATAGCTGACAACTGTCCAGAGCTTTGCGTTTTGATATGTGTTTTGGTTTCCATTTTTAAGGATTATATTTCACCTAATTGTTTTAGGCATAGTCCTCCGTCTGCAAAGAAGTAAAATAAAAAATAAATTTTTGGTTAAGCAGATGCACATTCTTCAGGGAGAACTCTTGGCATCATGACGGAAGCTCAGCGATTGCACTTGATTAAAAAAAAAAAAAAAAAAAAAAAAAAAACCGTAACAGATTAAACAGCAATTTCTTTTCGTTCTGATGGAGGTAACTGGTTTCGCTTACGATAAACGTCATCAGGCCAAGAATCCAAAGTGCGTGAGTAGACGATGCCAGGAGCCACTGTTTAATACCATACGGTACCCGTCACCACCAGTGATGCGCCCAGCAGCTACGCTGTTCACAAGGGTAGCGCTATGTCATCTTTTCAGAAGAGCCTCGCGTCCGTGTGCACGATCGGGGTGGACGTATCCGTCGACAATTTTAGAAGAACGAACATTACCGCTCATCATCGTCATAAAGGCCCATCACCTGGCGTGGTGGTACTGAGTGCCGCTCGGACTAGAGCACCATCACTTCTGGTTCGCATAGCTGATGTTGTGAACACCAGTCATTACTATTTCTGACGTGTTGTGGCCTATTGTTCAAGTCTCTATGACGTCATATTTTAATAACACCATCCAAGTTGCCATCCTGCCTTGGCCTGGAGAGTATTCAACTTTTGCCTTGGCCAGCACGTTCTTCTGATTTCTGACCCACTGAAAACGTCTGATCATAAGATGTCGATAGAATCGCACGCCACCATTCACCAACCGCACGATTGATGAACCACGCCATAGGTTTAAAGCAGCATGGAATTACATATCCTTATGTGTCATCCAAGCTCGGATAGACTCGATGTCCAACTGGATTAGAGCCACTGTTGGTGACGGAAGTGGCATCTATGTGTACTAAATCACGTAAATCATCTAAAAAATTGGGCATATATTCTTTCTACTACAATATTCTAACATATAGTAAGTAAAATTTGATTCTCTGCTATCCATCCTGGTGATCGCTCTTTTAGTGGTCAGCGGTGCACACATTACAATATTTCCGAAGCAGAGATCCGTAACAAACATCAGAGACTGTAATATAGTGGCTTCTTGGTAACTGTCCCAAAATTGTCTAGACATCACCTCAGTCGCCAGAGCTTCAATCCTTATATAATTTAAGGAACAAACTCGGTACAAAGATCAGAAAAACATCAATCAACTCGAAAGAATGAAAAAGAAGCTGAAATAAGAAAGGGAGTTAATAGGGTGTGAGTACACAGCAAAATTCGTTGGTGACATGGAAGAACATTTGAAACTGAATTTAGGTGGTATATCAAACTAAGTAGTTTATTCTAATATTCGCTCATATGTGAACTTTTAACTTCTAGCAGAGCAATTAGTAATCCAATAAAATTCGTGCATGCAACCGCCGAATTACTACTTCTTCCACTGATATTTCGGCCGCGTACCGTCCAGCCAGAGTTGCAAGACTGACGGTGAGATGCCAAGTACGACTTTATATACTCCACCACGACGCTATTGCGCATGCGCGTCACAGGTGCTGGTCGGCGACAAAGAGATACACTCACACACGCGCCATCTGTGGTGAAAGCGTTCTAACGTTCGATTCGCTTATCGATGTGTTTTCGGCAGCGGTAGCACCTTGACGAGTTCTCTGCAGTTTCATTACACCAAGAGCCGAACGCCATGCTTTATACAAATTCACCATGATCTCTGTTTATTAAGTTATTGGTTAGTCAAATTTCTGTGAATTCTTTGGAAATAGAAACCCAAAAGGAAGATGTGGATGCTAAAAATCTTCGCGTCACTGTAGGCCATCGAATAACCCGTATCTATACAATGTTCTGCCACAGCTCACTTTTCTGGCTGTAGTAAGCGTGTGTATCTCTGGCGTTCCACGCACCCGTCATGAAATGAGGGTGTTGGCTGACCTGCATGTGATATATTACAATTCACACAAGGAATCTGATACACAAACGGCTTACGAAGCGTATATAATGATACTATTCCAGACCTAACCATAAAAAGTGTATTATTTAGTCTGAGGTCGCTAAGTCTCTGAATAACATCCATAGAATTACAAATGTGGTGACTACATTTTCCTAACAATTGTTTTAATACTGAAGCTAAATTTTAGGAGAGAGATACGTTGGTGAAACATTAGTGCTCGTTCTTGGCCGCGTAGACAAATCCTCTAGACGCTCATCCTTATCTAGAGGATTTATCTATGCGGCCAATAAAGGGAACTGTTCATTAGTGTGTTTTCAGTTCTGTCGCCGAGTGCGTTACTAGAAGTCTAATAGATACGTTGGGCCATTTCACTGTAGTTACACACATACTGCTTGCTTAGTTTCCCGTCCTTTTCCCTGGAGTCTTCCTGAGTTTTTCCAACCGGTCTGTAAGCTCCTACTTCTTTATATTTTAGTTCGTTGACTGGATTTTGCAGCCCGCCACAAATTCCTCATCTACGCTAATCTGTTCATCTCAGAGTAGCACTTGCAACCTACTTCTTCGATTATTTGTTGATTGTATTCCAATTTGTGTCTACAGTTCCCTCTGAGATTATTCCCTCATGTTATAACTCTAGTCCTGTAAACCAGTCCCTTCTTCTTTTCAGTGTTTTCCATATGGTCCTTTCTTCTAAGATTCCGCGAAGAATCTCTTCATTCTTTATCAGTCCACCTAATTTTCAACATTTTTGTGTAGCAGCACATCTCAAACGCTTAGTCTCTTCTGTTCCCATAGGAACTTAACAGTTCTCATTCAAAGTGATGATGCACTTTCCTCTTGTAACGCTACTTCTGCTACGTCATTTAAACTATTATTCTTGCTTCTGCTGATAAGAATGGTCTGTATTGTCAGTCCCTGAAGGGAACAAGGGAGTCTTTTAACTGCACTATTCCCGTCCCCTCGTTACGGCAACGCTAAATGATTTGAATAGCTCAATCATTGACGCTTCCGGGGTGAGAAGGCTTGCATCAACGATACAGGTAGCCGTACCATAGGTGCAACCACGATAAAGAGGTAGCTCTTGAGAGATGAGACATACGTGTCGTTCCTAAAGGCGGACGGCCGTCTATCCATTAGATACAGCGTCACTGTTTGGATGAGTGAATGACCTGATCTTGTGACAAATGCCAACACGGCTGGTTGCTCAGGTACTGCGTAAAATATTCCTGAGGTAAAATAGTTCCTCATTCGGATCTCCGGGAGGGGTGCACCCAGGAGGATTTCGTCATCAGGAAAAACAAAAGCTGACTTTCTACGCGTGGGATGTTAGATCCTTCAATCAGGTAGGTAGGTTAGAAAATTAAGTTTAAAAAGTGAAATGGATAGCTTCAGGTTATAGTGTAAGTTATTGAAGTTCGGGAGCAAGAGAAACTGGAGTTCTGATCAAGTGAGTATAGGGCTATAAATATAAAAGCAAATAAAGGTAATGCTGGAGTTGGTCTAATATTGAATGAGAAAAAATAGAGATGCAGATAAGCCACTATGAACAGCATAACGAATGCATTATCATGGCCAGGCACGCATAAAAGTAGTATAAGTTTTATGCCAACTAGCCCCGCAGATGACGAAGAGATTGAAAGAATGAGTGGTGCAACGAAAGAAATTGAGATAGTTAAGGGAGAGGAAAATTTAATCATGATGAGGGAGTGGAATCCGTAGTAGGAAAAGGAAGAGAAGGGGGTATGGACTGGCAGAAAGGAATGAAAGAGGAGTAATCTGGTTTAATTTTGCACATAACATAATTTAATCATCACTAACACTTGGGTTAAGAGAAAATTTTATACGTGGCAAGACCAGGAGACACCAGTGGTTTCGGACTGATTCTGTTATGGTAAGACGGAGATTTCAGAAGCATCTTTTAAATTGCAAGGTTCTTCCACGGGCTTATGTGAACTCTGAACACAATGTATTGATTGTGAACTGTTGATTAAAACTAAAGTAGTTGCAAAAAGGTAGGAAATTAAGGAGATGGGACGCGGAGAAGCCGAAAGAACCAGAGGTTGTTGAGCATTGGGCAACGATTGACAGAAATAGAGGGAAAATACAATAGAAGACGCATGGGTAGGCTTAAGAGCAAGAAGTGGAAGTACCAGAAGATCAATAGTTAAAAAAACGCCTAATAGAAACACATGGGTATCATAGGAGATATTTATTTTGACTTGTGACAAAATAGAAAAATGTACCAAATAAGGAGGCAAAAATGAATATAGACGTCTAAAAAATGAGATTGGCAGAAAGTGAAAAATGGCTAAGCAGAAATGGCTAGACGGCAAATGGAAGGCTGTAGAAGCATATATAGGTAGGGAAAAGATATGTTACGAGACAAAAAAAAAAATGGTTTCGCTGGGCGGGAGCGTGGTGGTTCCTGTTGAGGTTGGGATGAACGTGTGCAGCAGCAGAGGACGAATCAGGTGAAGATACAATAACTTCTTCATTACTTCATTAACAATTTATACAGACTGGATCCTACCATGTAACAGGTTAGAAGCAGCTGTATTCAGGTATAAGAATAGACACAACAACTCTTTAATTAATCCAGCCAATTCACGCGGTAATTCTATTACGTTTCCGTCTTCACGTAATATTCCGACGTTGATCGGAGAGTAGGGAAGGGGAATTGGAAAACTTACTTCATCGCTTGAACAGCCTGTATAATAATAGTAAAATCACGCACGCAAACGAAAATAACGTCACGTTACCTTTTTCGCACCGTAAACCAACTCATACAAAGTGGTAACTGCACGCGGAGAGTCACAATCACCCAAGTCATATATATTCTGTTCTACATACGTTGATTGCACATGCCTGCCAGATAAGTAACAACATCGAAGAAGAATTAAGCAGCTACACCACACATTTCACGCCAACATTTATGATAACAACATTACAAGAAAGGCAACCAGGGTCAATCGGAATAAAGCAAGAGAAGTAGAAGGAAGGAAGAGAAGCTTCGACTAGTGCACATGTTTTATGTGAAGGGTGTCAGTGAAACGCTAGGCAACGTCCTCCACCGATAACATTTCTAACCGATTTTCCGCACCTGCCATAGGATCCACGACATGATAGGTTCCAACAAGAAAGCAGTGGACGAATGTAATACTTCAGAACTATATGAACTACGTTGTGATAGCGGAACTAACTACGTAAGTGACACAGGGTAGCAAATAAAGAGCTCCCAACGCGAAATACGAGAAACGACTGAAATTATGAAGCAGACTGACGATATTAATAGAGAGAATGGCTACCAGTCGATACAAATATTATTGCACCTGGAAGTCCGGCGCTTCGGTCGGCTCGTGTGTTTACTTGTGCGCTTGAAGCCGATCAGAATGTGTTCCGCTGTTTTAATGACCAGGTAACTTGCCCGTGAAGCTATTCATAATTCCTCTGTGTATAAGACAGTAAAAAAAAACCTGATGTGGCTTTTGTTTACTGTAAGGTCTCTGCGCGTTTCGGATAGCGGCCACGGCAGGCAAAATGTAAAATTATCGTGGTAGGGTAGTAAGCACTTCTGCCATACTAGTGCACGGGTGACGAATTAATGCAGATTGTGTGCGATAAACAAAAGCATATTTCCTTCTGAAAAAGCCAGTCTTCCCCTTAGCGAGACCGTTGTAATACGGTCGGACGAAACTTCGGTTTTATAGTTTCCTAATAAAGCATTTTACAAAATGACATGGTACACGCCTAGAAGAATTTTAATCATCACGAGACCAGCCGTGGGAATCTACTTTGTACATCATCTGGAGTATATTTTCATTTCACTGTTCGTCCCTGTTCGCTCCATGACAGTGACACCTCTTAGCCCGTGGAATAGGCATCGTTAAATGGACAAGTCTATTAGTCTCTCCGAGTCTGTCTAGCGTGTTGGTTCTGGACGCTAGAATCCGAAAACATGTGTGAGTGACGTTGGACATCAGTCCCCTAGAACTTAGAACTACTTAAACGTAACTAACCTAAGGACATCACACACATCCATGCCCGATGCAGGATTCGAACCTGGGACCGTGGTAGTCGCTCGGTTCCGGACTGAAGCTCCTAGAACCGCTCGGCTACCACGGCCGGCGATCTTGGACTCCCGTTCTAGTTACAGGCTCACGTGGTTCTTTCCGAAACTGTTTCCTACTTCTGTACTGTTGCTTCATGTGCTCGGGGTGCAGTTGTATCTGTACGTGGTTAGAACTACGGTTGATATACGTTGGCTTTATTTAATGTTAGAAATCTCTTCGCTGTCTATAAATTATGTCTATGTTTCTGTCATTTCAGTCCGAGTTCCATTTCAAGGCAACTACAATCTCTTTTTTGTAGCTAACAATCGTACTCCCATCGTGTTAAATAGCAACAATAATGAATCATCTCTCGTTTATTACATAGGTACAGTGTCGTAGGTACGCCATAATTACACTTCACTTTATTTACAAAACAGACAGTTACTGCTGTGGTCGACTTTTATTAAGGATGCAGTCACACACACCACGTTCATAGGCCAAAATTCTCACTCTTACTGTGTACACTTCTCACTTCCCTCTATTTATCGAACGACAATCAGCTTTCGGCCTTGGTCGCGTGCGGACTGGCTCCGCAGTTGTTTACTTCCACGTCGCGGTATTTCGTGTTGTGTAACATTCTTTACTACTGCGCCTCATGGCACACTGTTACCATCGAGCGACACTTAATGTAACATCCCAAGCCGAATATTCACGACGAAGCGCTTAAGAAATTGGACAATTCATAAGTGAAGAGCTACGCCTGGATCCCCAGGAAGCGATAGGTATTCACTTCTCTACCACTGGCAGTATCGTCTATATTAAAACTACGACGGAGGCTGCATGTGCTGAAGTAGTTCGACAACACGCACACGGGCTCAAGTTCAAGCATTCAGACGGTCATATTCGAGAAGTAACAGTAGATCACGCTGGTCTTGGTCTTCGAACAATTCGGGTCTTTGAGCTCCCTTTCGCAAGTGCCACAAGACGTGGTCGTCGAAGCTTTCCGACCGTACGCCAATATTTTGGGTCACATTGCGGAAAAAGACAGACATTCACGACATAGCATTTGTTAAATGATGTCCGACAGATCAAAATCAAACTCTCCAATGCGAGCCGTCGTTATGTATGATGGCCAGTCGCGGACGTGTGCCGGTTGAGGACAAGAGGGGCACGTTCGGTCAGACCGTCACCGCCGACATTTGCTCCGGATCCCGACCAGTGACTCAGCTCCAAAAGCGACGGTCACTTCTTTACCAGACAGCTATGCGACAGCCGTACGCAGCCCCGATGCGTCACTTCAGGGAGCACCTATTCTCCCCCAGGCACTTCCCACTGGAAATGACGGTGCTGCCGCGGCCTCATCGGCACCATCTCCTCCTACGGCTACGACGAGACCACCAACTCTCCAGAGCTCGACGACCAGCCCGCTCACTGCGATGGATATCGATGCGAGTGCGCTCCTTAACTCTGCTTTTCTTCAGGCGGGTGCGAGCTTGGACACTGAACGTTCACATTCCGATAAAGAATATTCGAAAACGGAAGAAGAGAAGTCTAACGCCATCCGATTTCACACTTCATGTGACATCATAGACAGTGGATCCGATACAAGACAGTGATCCCCATTCGAGCACCCTGACGACAGAAGTGGCCACTCCTCATGTCCCATCTGAGGAATGATCCCACCCGACAACCATGAATCCAATGGAGGGTGAGGCCCTGGACCCCTCTACAGCAGCGTCACCACAACTCGTCCTCGATGAGCGCGACATTCGCTTGCCACCTATTCCAGTCTCCTGGGATGATGATGTCGACAATGGAGCAGATCGTGATGGTGGCCCTTCAGTCAGGTAGTGCTCCTTTGAGGTGCCTGACGCACCTTCTACCCAGTGATTGCGGCTACAGTGACTGCCCTGGATGCTACATGCCAGCCAGATAACTTTGCCGGAACATCTGTGCGAATGGTAGGAGCAAGTCCACAACACTACCGCATCGCGACCATGAATCTGGCCACCATGCGGGCTTCCCACAAACTGGCATTGTTCCGAGAGACCATTTATGCTGCTGATGTCGACATTACCCTCCTCCAAGCAGTGATCATCGCTGATTTCTACACCCCCACTGGATACACGACACACATTCCCCATGCGTCTGACAACGGTAGTGGAGTCGCCATCCTCCTCCGTTCTGGACTTCCTCCTGAAGATGTACCTTCCCAATGCTAGAGGTATGGTCTCACTCTGTTCGAAGTCCGCATCCTCAATGTACACTGCTGGCCATTAAAATTGCTACACCAAGAAGAAATGCGGATGATAAATGGGTATTCATTGTACAAATATATTATACTAGAACTGACATGTGATTACATATTCACGCAATTTCGGTGCATAGATCCTGAGAAATCAATACCCAGAACAACCACCTCTGGCCGTAATAACGGCTTAGATACGCCTTGAGTCAAACAGAGCGTGGATGGCGTGTACAGATACAGCTGCCCATGCAGCTTCAGCACGATACCACAGTTCATCGAGAGTAGTGACTGGCGTATTGTGACGAGCCAGTTGATCGGCCACCATTGACCAGACGTTTTCAATTGGTAATAAATCTTGAGAATGTGCTGGCCAGGGCAGCGGTCGAACATTTTCTGTATCCAGAAAGGCCCGTACAGGACCTGCAACATATGATCGCGCATTATCCTGCTGAAATGTAGGATTTTGCAGGGATCGAATAAAGGGTAGAGCCGCGGGTCGTAACACATCTGAAATGTAACGTCACACTGCTCAAAGTACTGTCAATGCGAACGAGAGGTGACAGAGACGTGTAACAAATGGCACCCCATACCATCACGCCGGGTGATACGCCAGTATGGCGATGACGAATACACGCTTCCAATGTGTGTTCACCGTGATGTCGCCAAACACGGATGCGACCATCATGATGCTGTGAACAGAACTTGGATTCATCCGAAAAAATGACGTTCTGCCATTCGTGCACACAGGTCCGTCGTTGAGTGCACCATCGCAGGCGCCCCTGTCTGTGAAGCAGCGTCAAGGGTAACCACAGCCATGGTCTCCGAGCTGATAGTCCATGCTGCTGCAAACGTCGTCGAACTGTTCGTGCAGATGGTTGTTGTCTTGAAAACGTCCCCATCTGTTGAATCAGGGATCGAGACGTGGCTGCACGATCCGTTACAACCATGCAGATAAGGTGCCTGTCATCTCGACTGCTAGTGATACGAGGCCGTTGGGATCCAGCACGGCGTTCCGTATTACCCTCCTGAATCCACCGATTCCATATTCTGCTAACAGTCATTGGATCTCGACCAACGCGAGCAGCAATGTCGCGATACGATAAACCGCAATCGTGGTAGGCTACAATCCGACCTTTATCAAAGTCGGAAACGTGATGGTACGTATTTCTCCTCCTTACACGAGGTATCACAACAACGTTTCACCAGACAACGCCGGTCAACTGCTGTTTGTGTATGAGAAATCGGTTGGAAACTTTCCTCATGTGAGGACGTTGTAGGAGTCGCCACCGGCCCCAACCTGAGAAGCTAATCATTTGCATATAACAGCATCTTCTTCCTGTCGGTTAAATGTCGCGTCTGTAGCACGTCATTTTCGTGGTGCAGCAATTTTAACGGCCTGTAGCGTATATGCACCGTCCGGCTCCAGTCGACTTCGTGACCGACACACCTTGTTTGCAGAAGAGGTAACGCAGCTTTTTGAGGGTCCCCTGGCTGAAATGGTCCTCGGTGGCGATTTCATCTCAACACAATGGCCTGGTGACCAGCTTCCACGTGCGGCCCTCTCAGCCATCATCGATAGACTTCTGCTTGTTGACACGTGGACAACGGTTCTTGGCACCCGCGCAGGTTTCACATACTATACGGCGCATTTGTCCAGTCGCATCGACCCTATATACCTCACACGTTCCCTTCCTGCCCACACTCGACATGCCGATGTATGGCCTTTGGCTTTCTCTGATCATAACGCCTACATCTGCGATGTCGTCCTCGTCCGCCAACATGTGTGGCACAGCCGCGGCCTGTGAAAATTAAATGTTTCCCACCTGACTGTACCTGATTGCCGACGGATCGTTGAGGATGCTTGGGGTCCTCTGTCGTCGACGTCGCCTCGCATACACATCCACCTTATCCTGGTTGCTCTCCTGCGCGAAACCAGCTCTACGCAGGCACTGATGAGATATGGCAAAGACTTCAAAGTATGACAAGGGAGCACCATGGACTTTTATTTACTAGTGCTTGTGACTGCACTTCGATGACATTCTCTCCTGGCCGTCAGACGATAGTCCATCGTGCTAAAGCGCAGATCACTTCACTCATGCGACGACGCTTGGAAGCGACCCTTGTCAGATTCTGCACCCGTGACCGTATGCCTCACTATACGCCATCGAGGTGCCACCTCCCCAAAGAACCCCGACGTCATCGTCGAGCTCTCATCCACGACCTTGCTGATGCGGAAGGACGGCGATACACTACGCAATGCGCCACTGGTCACGATTTCTATTCTTATTTCCGCCGGCTGCGAACTGTCGTCCCACATCCCCCACCTTAATTGAGAAGGTAGCAACACTGACGGTCAACAACATGCCAGATGATGTGGCTCAAGAACAAGTGACCTACGATGACGTCGTAGATGCTATGAAGGTGGAAGCTGCAAACAAGTCTCCAGGGCCTGGCGGCCTCCCCCTCGAATTTTACAAGTGTATTAGCTATCTTTTGGTACCAACTTGTACGTCCATCTGTCGTGAACGTATGTCACCCACAACGACGGTCGCAGCCACTTTTCTTAATGGAGTCATCATCCTGGTCCCTAAGACACATGGGCGATCACGGATCTGTGATTACCGGCCCATCATTACAGGGGCATGATCGCGCTCGTGAGGTCGCAACATTTACCTGGCGCATCAGGCATTCGACCTTGTCGACCATACCTTTCCGAAATCGGTCCTTCAACCCATGGGTTTTCCGGCTCGTATAGTAACAGTGGGAATGCGGCTCTTGAGCGGCGCGACTTCAAGAATATTCTGTAATGGTCGCCTCACCATGCTTCTAGCGATGGAGCGCTCAGTCCGACAGGGTTGCCCACTTTCCACGATACTGTATGCTTTGGCATTGGAGCCCCTACTCCAGGGGCTTCACCAACGCCTGGTGAGCTTGACATTGCATGGGCACCGCTTCTGTAGTACAGCCTATGCTGACGATCTAGCCCTCTATCTCTGCAAAGAAGATGATGTTCGCGCGGCTTTGACTTGGGTGGCGAAATATAGCGTGGCATCGGGCAGTTCTTTTAACATTTTCAACTCAAGGGTTCTGCTCATTCGTGAGGCTCTACCTGAGAGATATGTCGCTCGTAAAAGTGTGGCCACCAGCGTCCGCTGTTTGGACACTGATTTTATGAATGACCGCCGTCGTTCAGCGGCAACTAACAGTAGACGCCTACTCCAAACGATCAGGGCTGTCCTTGTCGGCCACCGTCTTGGATATCTCGACATTCTACAGCGTGCGCAATAAGTGAATGTTTACCAAGCATCCCCCATGTGGCACAAGTGTTCCTGGTCCCGATTACCTTCAAACTTCGGCAATTTTTGTTTGCTCCCAAATGAAAGTCTGGCGTCGCTGCCCGACGAGCCTGACTGGGCTGCTCTTGCATGAATACGCGCCATTCTCCAAGTCAGCCCCAGCAATGTTATTAGACATTTCACCCCTCCCCCCCCCATCCCCACCCTTTATCACTTTTGGTACTTGAATTAAGTTACATCCTGCACTACTTACCTCTTCCACGTATACTTCAGACAAAGACTGTAGACGACACATTACAAATGTGTCGAACCCCCAACCCCACTGAACACAAGTTTCCGAATATCATATGGCGTCGTGTGTAGAAAGTGGTGTATGCTGGTTATCTCGACACCAGCGTCCAGTCCACCTGGTATATCACCGTCAATGGCAAACAGATCAACCAGTTTCGTTTGCACCGCATCCGCATCGCTGACACACCCCTCTGTGTTCACTGTGTTGTAGGGGACACAGACGCTTATCGATTCTCATGTGATCTGTCGTCTGACGTCTGGAGGTTCGCGCAGCGTATCTTGGCTTTCTTTACCCAACAGACACCTGCTCAGATCACTTTCCTGACTCTTTTACACCCGGATGTGATTCATTACCCCGCAACAAAAGCTAACGCTGTTGATTGGATACACGGTCATACGATCTGCTGCCTTTTTGCCCCGACGAGAAATCAGAACTAGGTTACTGGACGTACCTTAACAATCGACACTGTGCACTTGTTCGCAACCACAGATACAAGCAGTTCTTTTCCAATTTTCTACGGAGCACCTTTCATGACCCTCCTTCCAGTTGGAACGTTCAAGCCATGAGATGTTGATTTTTCTTTATTTTTTCTTTTTTTTTTGCCGACATGATGTTCTGAACGCACTACAAACGGAGTCTCCATTAAAATTTCGAGAAGACACGTCTGGATGTTCCGCCAATCGGAAGGCGCTAGTAACTTCTGGAATTCTCGTACAGAGACTAAATTATTAAAAAAATTAAAAAAATAAATAAAAGAAAATAAAAATATATGTACAAAAAACGAAAAAAAAAACAAAAAGAAATACAAAAATGCAATAAAATAAACCAAAAAATAAAAGCCAATACAGAGCTACTTTGATTTTCATCGCTACTCTCTATGTTCTTCCCTCCTCCTTTCTTCCTTTCCTACACCCTTGCAGTAATAGGTTAGTTGCTTTGGGATAGGCGTAGATAGGCGCCAACGCCTGAAAAGGTGCATTTTATTTTTTTTTGTTAGGACACAAGTGGCAACGGGAATTTGATTTTCTTTGTAGTTTCCCTTTCCTGTACAGGGCGAAAAAAAGTGGCAGAGCATAAAAAAAGGTGGTGAGTCGTTAATACACTGGACTCGCATTCGCGAGGACGACGGTTCAAATCCGCATCAGGCCATTCGGTTTTTAGTTTTCCCTATTTTCCCAAGTTATTCCAGGTAAATGCCAGGTCGTTCCTTTTGAAATGGCATAGTCGATCTGTTTCGTCATTCTTGAAACATTCCGAACTTGTGCTCCGTCACTAATGACGTCGGTGTCGATGGATCGTTAAACCTTAATTTTCCTTCCTTCTGTCTATTTATCTATTTCTCGCAAATTTACAGACATGTTACTTGATATCTTAAAACAGGTTGTACGTATTACAGTTTTCGTTTGTCATCTTTTTTGTAGCTTTAAAAATATTTTTAAAAAATAATAATTTGAGGTTGAAGTATAAGAAAAATTTTGCTGTTTCGAGAAGAATGTAGAAAGATTATAGGATAGAGGAGGTTTTTTAGCGCCATCACCCACTGTGACTGGTGGTAAATACCTCAGAACGGTTTCTTCGAGCTGTCGACCGCCAGTCACAACAAAATAGTTTATTACTAGTAATAGAGAAATGATATTTCTAATTCTATGCATTAACGTTAGGTATTTACTCACATACAACACTGGGTTCTTTCTTTGCTCGATTGCCACCACCTTACACTGTATTTAGTATTGTACTGATAATCCTTATCTATTATTTGATTGAGATGTACAATTCGTCAGTGCATTTCGGCATGTTATGTCAGA